>NC_088098.1:93120857-93426722 GCF_036370855.1 Dromaius novaehollandiae
ATTTTAGAGAAAAGGTTAAATATACAAGCCCTAAAGGCTTAAAAAACAACAAAAATAAGAAGAGCTCTACATTAATTTGAGTTTTAAAATTTCATTACTTTTCTGCTCTGGTACATGCATGGGATTGCTTATATTGGAAAAATAACTAACTAGTACAATTTTGCTTTAGCCAGGATGGCTGAATTAACTGCAACAGTTGCTTTTTTTATTCAGTAATTATGCTGCAAAGTTTCCCCCCGTCTCCTCAAAATAGTTTTTTTTGCAACTCTGGCACTTTGGTTTAGCTTCATTACAATTTTTTGTCCATGACTATCAGCAAAGTAATTCACAGGTAATGCCTGCATCGGTTTTGCAGGTTCTTCCGGCTTGTGGAAGTCCCTAACAGATGAAGCAACAAGAAATGTGTTTAGAGTGGTTGTAAGAAAAGAATTAGGCCTAAATGCATTGGGCGTTCTTGCATTCCTCCTTTTTAAAAACTATCATCTTATGCTTTCACAAGAAACAAAGCAGAAGGTTCTTTTCTCCCATGAAAGAATCTGTATATTCTTCTCCTTGCTGTTAAACCTGATTTATGCAGCTGGGTCATGACACCTGTGGGGGAAATTGCTGAAACCCAGAAATACCGAGATGTTCTCAGGACAGGCCCCTTGCTCAGCAGATACTATTGTGAGGGGTAGACATCTGGATATTCCTAGCTCTTTCTTCTGGACAATTGTTAAAACTTTCCTGTTGTGATTAAGCGCAGTGTGTTCTGTCGATAGCACTGTTTAGATTGGGACTGAACGTCTGTATCAGTGAGAGCAAGGTGAGAGGAGTTCCCACATAATATGTCGAGCATCATACCCCCTCTATTTTTAGAGAAGGGGCGTATCCAGGTTTGGTTTTAGGTTTACTTCCTGGCCATCTGCTTTCCTTCTTGGCAACTATTGGATGCCGTTGGCGGTAGTGGGAAAAGTGGATCAGCTGCCTCCACCTGACCTCTATTGATTAGGAGACTGAAAGCAAGTCTTTGGGAGGTGACCTTTCTAGTAAAAAAGAGCAGGGAGAATCCAGAAGGTCTGCTTCAGGCTGAAAGTCCTGTAAGAAAGCGAACTGTGAACAGTGCAGTTGCTGTGGGGACACCCTCCACTGGGGGGATTATTTCGTGATTTTGACCGCAGAAACTTCTGACATAAGTGGCTTGTAGGGTGAACCTTCCCGCTGCAGGCAAGTCCTTGCAGAAGCAGGATACAGCAAGAGCTGGTCTGGGGCAGCAGGCGAGAGGAGTGCTCCCTATGGAGCTCTCACTCATTCATTGCTGCTTGTGAAGGCTGCAGCATGCTGGATGGACTCACCGTCTTAAGGCTGCATTGTGAACAAGAGTCAAAGACGCTCAACTGATACTTCTTGGAATCAAAACAAATAATAATGCTTTTCAGCGTGAGGACTTTGTACAAAGATGTTGATAGAAAACAGTGCAGAAAACAGCTGAAAACACCCTAGGCTGTAGCTTTCACTACGAGTATTTCTTAGACTATTTTTCTGCTGACAGTTTTTGTTAAACATCCTGGTTGCCTTATACCCCTTCCATGACTAAAAAAAGTCATGAAGTTTCAATCTCGTCTTTGGGGATACATCTAAATATACATTTCTGATTAAAGAGCGTCCGTCAGGCATGCACTGGAGGCTGGCAATGGCCGCATCTGTTCCGAGGAAGGGAGGGTCCATATGGGTCGCTCGGGCTCGCTGTTTCTGAGAACCAGCTGCTTTTTCTTTATACTGCAAAGATTAAACAAAGAATGTTAAACATTTCCCAATTTAGCATTTATAATGGGAAGCGGCTGGAGGGCCGCAGCTTGCTGCTGCAAGGGCAGGTGAGGAAAAGTCAGGTGGAGGCAGCTTTACATTTTTACTTTCGCTTAAGCAGGGGCTAATTTACTTTTGGAAGTGAAAGTTAAAGCAGCTCAGCCCTCCGCAAAGGGGGGAAGCAGGCAGCGAATTTCTTTAACTTTTCAGATGCCTGTTCTGTTTCACACCAACGTGCAAGCAAAAATTACCTTCTTTCACTTCTATTAGTAATCATGTGTAGTATTAATGACCTAATGCCTTAAATTCACCTCTTCATCTCAGTTTATAAGAAATATCTATTGGCTGTATTCACCCTTCTTTATAGTTGAATCCAACTCAGGAGCTCGGGAGTGAGAAGTGGTAGTTCAAACCTGATTTTTTAGTGCCGTGGAACCACATTTTTGACCTATTCACAGTACATTTTTTGCCATAGCATTTCGCTAGGGTTTACATGGAGACTGTGACTTTCTGTTCCTTGTAGGAAGAAGAAGGAATTCTTAAAGGGTGACTGATGAATGAAAAAAAAGGGGGGAAGGGGAGGCATTTTGGCATCCTGGTGCTGAGTATGGTTTCGCTGTTGTACTTGTTCATCAGCCTTTTGTTTCTTGGTTTTGCTCAAGAGTCCACGGTCGAAACAAATATATAGGTCGAGCTTTGAAGCTTAGGAAGGAAATCTCAGTTTTTTGGTAAAAAATATGTATTTTTTACCTATTAGAGTGAGATAAGTGTTAATAAAAGTTTTTGCCTTCCCCTCTCCATTGGTTAGTTTTCAGACTTGAAACAAGTTCTCTGTCTTCAAATGCGCACAAGATCCAAATGTCTCATATATTTAACAAATTTTCAGAAAAAATGTTTCTGGTATGTTTTATAAATTTTAAATACTATAAAAATAGTACAATACTAAAAGGTTACAGTAAAATACACAGTAAATTATAATAAAATATAGTAAACATTTATTGCAATAGTAAAAAATAGTAAAAAAAATTAAGTGCTAAAAAATATTTTTCCCTTCTTGAGACAACCTGTAAGTAGGTTTTGTCTGAGCAAAATAGCCTTGCATTCAGAGCTCACAAACATTTGTGCGTTATTTAGGTACCTACATCAGTAATCTTGTTTTCCTTGTATATAAGTTTAAAATGTTGGTAAATGTTTGCTCACTTTTTTTTTTTAAGAGAACCTTTTCAAAATTTCTCTTTTTGGAATAAGTCAAAGTTTAAGTTTAAAAATATTTCAGTCTCCTTGTGATTGCATTTCTTACAGAATGCTGGAATTTTGCACTGTGCATCTGTTTAGGCAAATGGAGAAAGACAAGACTGGGATCTTGTAAGTCATGAAACTAAGGGTGAATAATCCATACTTTGTTCTCTAGCCATTTTTACAATTTATACCCAGATGCAAGTAATAAACCAAAACGGAAAAAAAAATCTAGTTAGCTTTTATTTTTAAAGTGATTAATGAAAAGCAAAGTTCAAATGAGGCCACAATCCTGGTGGTGCACAATGGGTTGATTTATTTTGTAAATAGACCATGGATAATTAACCATAAAACAAAACTTTTTTGGGGGGAAACTTGCATAATGACACTGGTTTCTTTTAGTTGCTGTGAGTTGCACAGAGGGATAACGACTTATTCACAACTGGTTGCAACTGGTTACAGCCAAGAAAGGAAAAATCCCAGAGCAGCTAGAGGGAAAAGGCCATTAATACTCTGCTACACTTGCAGTTTTATGGTAAGGTATTTGCTAATGGCTGCAGAATGGGCAAAGCCACCCATGTCTGATAACAGTGAAAGAGTTGGTATCTCTGCTGTCTGATGATGATTGCTGTGTTATCCCATGCCTTGGCTTAAACCCCACAGGCAATGTACAGCCCCTGCAGCTGGTGTTGGAGTGCACAATTTCATATTCACTTCTGAATTGCACTACTTTATGCTTTGTTATAAGCTCTTATGATGCCTATATCTTACTACTGTGGCACTGGGGAAAGTGTCCTGTGGATAGCAGTCAAAACAGTCTAACTTGCTGCCAGATCCTTTTGTCAACCAGAAAGCCATAGTAATTTTTTAGATATATGATAGGAAAAAACTGCCTGTCTCGTGTCCCCCAAATTTGCCTCTTCATATTCCACAGTCATCTGTGGAAGGTAGTGCCTCTGTCCAAGGAGAAGAAACTCCAATTTGTTGTTTTGAGTGCGTTCACTACTAATTAAAACTACTAATTCGCTTTACAGCCCTGGAGGATGTAAATAAAAAATTAGAGCTAGGTCAACTAGATGTTGAGATGATGGTGTGGCAACTTTTATAGGGTTTGTATTAGTTATATTCAAGTTTGTTCATCTCAAGCCATCTTATGGGAGAGAAGAGATGTTTTATGTAGGTAATAGTCAAGATGCAAAGAGATTGGATTTGCCACATGGGCAGTCTCTATATGGACCCTTTAACCTGCTCTCACATGCCAAAATGTGCCTTAAAGTTATTTTTCCACATATATAAGGTCTGCAGTCCACATAGAGCTCAAATCTGATCATGCAGTGTTTATGTGAAAGTTGGCTATAGGTGCAGCTGTGCTGTGTTTCACAGGCAGTGACGGTAAGCTACCTGCAGAAAACCCTCTCCTTGCCAGTTAGTGCCTGGATAGGCAAAAGTAGTGAGTGAAAGGCAAAAGTAGTGAGTGAAGATGCTTAAAAGCAGCATAGTTTTACTTTTGTTGAATCAGTTTATTGCAACAACGTTACAGACTGATGTTTGTGATGGTTCTCTGTTTCATATTGCTTAGTTCACATTTGGTCTCTTCTGCAAATCAGGAGTATTTATTTGTCAGCAGTGTACTGCAAGGACTGAGGAGAGGAGAAGCAGATTGTTAATATGAGACAGTCACCTACTAGCTGGATGATTTTAATGTAGATAAGCAGATGTAAGGATTGGGGGTGGAATTATTATTCTAGATCCCAATTCGAAGAGAGGGCCTTAGACCAACCATTCAAACCCATGTCTAGAGAATTGAAGAGTTCCCTCTGCATTACTTAGGCTAATAACTACAGCACCTGAGTTGCCAATTGCAATCTTTTTTTAGGCCAAAGCATCAAGTTCAAATAGCACTTCATTTGAGCAAGAGACTTCTGTTTGTGGGTGGGAGTCACACTAGGGGCAACATTAGCGTTATACTTTCAAAGATACTGCGGTGAAGACAAGACCCCAAGAGGTAAGAAATTAACTCTCTGTGGCTTAATACACTGTTTGGCTTCTCTCCAGATCTCATTGTAAATGACGCTAGTCAAGGTCCACTGTGGTAGTGTTAAGTAGATGTGTTTTCCTGTTGAGGTCTGCCTTGAAACTGCTATTTATCAGACTTCTGGTTGTGGAAGGCGTGATGATGTATGGAATCTGCTATGTACTGTACTGTTTAAAAGTCTGAATTTTATTTTATTGACTAACTGAATCTTTTTATCTTCTGACAATCTTTTTCTGTGCTCTACATCATGCTAAAGAGACGGGGAGTGGTGTTGGCATATCTTTGTATGAATAGGTCTGTCATTAAATATTTTTAACGTCTGAAATAGATCTTGCCTGAGAAGAACAATGGGGTAACTAGAGAGAGCCAGTTTTCTCCAAATTGTCTTTTGGGAGCTGGAGTTCTAAGAAAGCAGAAGAAAAGAACAAAGAGATCAGGTATTAATGCAAGGTCTTAAAACAACAAATCCTGAGAGGCTTGGAGAGAGAGTCAAAGAAAGTTGAGAGAGCAGAGGGGGGATATGCTTAGCAGAGGGTTTTTGGTTTGTTTATTTGTTTTTTAATAACTTTGAGACCAGCTGAGGGAGAAGGAAGCTGGTAGTAGAGGAATGAGAGTCCCTCAATTGGAGCAGGCACTGCATATAGGAAGGGGAGATTTTTCAGATAATGTCAGTCTGAGCCTAAGGAACACTCACTGCTAGTGCTGAAGAAGCTGAGGCATGGAAGTATATTTGGGTATTTTCTGTTTCCTCTGATCTCTCAATCTGTATTTTTATTTTGTGAAGGTGAAGAGTGAGTGGTTCTGAAGCTGCTTGCAGAGGGTCTGTATGTGTTTTTTTCCATTACCCCATGTCACTGGGGCGATGGGCTGGAAGTCCCAAATATTCGCAAGATGGAGCTTGGTAAGAGTGTGCTGGGGAGAGCTGTGCATATGGGAAAGTCAGTCATCTTCCCAGGGCAGTTAGGCTCTGCAATCGTATTACTAGGAAGGGGAAACAGCCTATGCTGTCTGAATATGCAAGATGAAGGAGAGAGTGTTTAATTCTTTTCAGACCATGGAAGCTGTCAGCACATGGGCCCGGTATGCAAAACCCAAATTGAATAGCCTGGTTGATGTGCAGCAGGGAGAACTCTGCTCGGGTAGTGACAGAGGTAATTGCTGTTCAGGCTTCTGAACAAGCTTTTGTATTTCTCTCATATGGTAATGACCTGTTTGTAAAGATATGCAATCCAAACTCTTTTTCTTTGGTCCCCCCCTCTCTTCCAACATACCTTTCCCCAAATCCAACACTTTAAATAAACACAAGAGAGGTAATTCCAGCAGTTCTCCCTGAGATTGTCCCTGTCTCTGCTATGCAGAGAGCAGCATCCCCTGTTCCAGTCGGTTCAAGTACAAGCTAGAAAGTGCTCTCAGGGGGGACTAAGCAGTACAGTTGTTTGAATTCTTCAGCCTTTGTTCCAAGGATTGCATTCACAAATTCACCTTGATAACAAACAAAGATTATTTGGTTTTTAATGAGATTCTGCCCATGTTACAAAAACTCTTCACAGAATGGCACAGGAGGCAACCACTTCTCGTAAGCATCTCAACACCGCAATAGCCAGGGGATGCCAATCACTTGGAATGATGTGCTGTCATGGTTACAGGCCTGGCGGTACCTCAGCCCTCATGCTGGTCTTCCCAAGTGAATGCTTTCCTGTGCTGGAGCTCTTGCTGCTACCTGATTTAGATGAAATCTCTGAATTCTTCCCATTTTAGACCAGGATTCATTGACAGCTTCAGTCAAGCTTCACAGGGGTTTGTGGTATCTTGCATTTTATTCATTAGGAAATGTATAAGCAGAGATCAAGAGCCTTCTTAGTGGTTGCAGCCAATTGTTAAAAAGGAATTCATAGCTATTAAACATCCCATTAATCTCATTGAATCTTATATTTCTCTACAAGGTGAAGTTTTCCTTTTAGGTTACAGGAAAAGACCCAAAACAACTACCTCTCTTCTCACTTCTCTTCCCTCCAGACTCTTTTGTAGGACTCTCTGTGGTTTTCAGTCTGCTTCTGTATCCTGTTCAGAACTGGGTTTGATACTTCCCAAAAAGACAATTGTAATTAAGGGTACTTGACCCAACAAGACTTGTTGCTTGTTGCATACATGGCTATCTGAAAAAGCCTCTTCCCTTTCATAAATGGGTAAGTTTGACCAGTCTAAGGAGTAGCAGGAACAACACACCAGCTGGATTAGTAATAATATTTAGATTGTTGCTGATACAATTACAGAGGTATTCAAAGCTTCTGTGGCTCACTAAAGGGTACTGAAGGTCAGGACTAGAGTCAATAAAAAAAAATATCCAATGGAATATTTTTGTGGTGGAAATACTGGGTCATAAAAAAAAGTTAAACAAGTACTTTTGGGACCCCATTTGTTTTGATTATCAGCGTTTCCAGATAACGCTTTTTGGAATTTGTGGTACAGAAATGCTTTTGTTTCAAACTTTTCTTTGCAAAATGTATTCTATATTCTAATACAGAACTTAAATCAAAAATGAAAGTAACAATCAAAACAAAATTATTTTGTCAAAACAAAACAGTCAATTGATTGAAATGATTTTTGTATTTTTGTTTCATGGGCAACTTTGCAATTCAGTGTTTAATTCAACTGTGAAACTAAACCAAATTTCAAAGTGAGTAATTTCCTGTAAAGCAGAAGTGTGGTGTTCCATTTGGGCTCTTCTGGATGACATTAAGGGTATTACTTCATCAGAGCTGATAGAAATCAACAAAGATTTTAAGATGTGTGAGGATCCATAGACTATATTGAGCTCATGTTGTGTTGATGTCATTCACAGTGATGGTCTTCAAATACACCCATGTTTGTCCAAGTTTTCTATTGTTGATTTGATTTTCTATGTATGTTAATAAAACAATGAAAATGATTCTTTGGATTATTCAAGATTTTATATTATAACTTTCTATCTCTGTAACAGTTAAATCAGAATTTGTCTCTGCAACTGCATGTAGATCTCCCCTGGAAATATATTCTGTGTTTCTGCTCAGCAAGTTGGGGGACCTTTAATACCATATCAGCTCTTCTGGCTTTTCTGTGGAGTAGTCTTGGACCAAGTTTTTCAAATGCTGGGTGCGTATCTTGATGTAACCACTTGCAAAGTCGGGAAACAGTTGAATGTAATGATAGTTTGAGCATAAGCCTATATAGTTAATATTAGTGCATTCACTTCAGTTTGTCACTTCTTAGATTTGATTTAAAAGGAACCGTCCTGTAGTAGAGCACTTCCTGGGTATTGCTGTCAGCTTTTCCTTGTACTACAGAAGAGACAAAATAGTCTCTCTCTTTCTTCTTTATGTATTGAGTGTTTTTTCCTTTCCATTCCACTTTCTCCTGTAGCATCAGTATACTTGAATAGTAGAGTCCTTCCAGCATCAGTCTTCCCCAGGGCCCCAATATGGTGTGCCTGGGAGGCACACTACTTTAGATTATGATTCTGGTTAATCTCAAATTTTACAGGATTGGCCTGATTGCAGCCCAGTCGAGCTCTCTACCAAAAAAAAAAAAAAAGAAAAAAGAGAAGTATCTTTGACATGTACGATTAAGAATGAAGATTAAAAGCAAAGTACCTAATTAAGGGTATCTCTGTTGCTGAAAGTACTATGTTACATGAAATATAAAACACCTGACCTTGTTTCAACAACATGATTACAGTTACTTTTTGAGTGAGGACCGCGATACTAACCTGTTCACATAATATCGTGGTAATTCAGATCCGGCTTCCTTAAATTTGGCTAGATACGACAATGTCCTGTGCCTTAAGAATAAGGTATCAACACTGAGACTTATGTAAGTTATGGGTAGAATGGTCGACGTCTGATCACCCATTCAGAGGAAATGTGTCTTGCGGCTTTACGTTGGAGTTTGCACTCAGGTCTGCGGAAAACATGGAGAACAGCATAATATGAAATGAAAAGCTTTTCTGTTCATTATCCAACTTAATCTTTTGTTTCTGTTTTGCGAACCTTGTAAGGGCTATTTTGTCATACAAAAAAAAGCTTCTTTTAAATAAATTTCTAGGGATGGTAGTGTAGTTGGTTCAGTACTTCTCAGCTACAGGCCTATGGCAAGACAGAATATGTGCTTTGTCCAACAGGTGTCTCCTGTATCCATCAGAATCTTTTTTTTTTTTTTTGTGACTAAGGATGTAACCTGCTCTACCAGTATACATTGAATTTATTCTTAAGAAGGTTGATTTAATCTGGAGAACGTATTTTGCACTGGTCTTGGAGATGGAGAGCTGGAATACTGGTGTGTTTAGCCCTCAAAAAATTAAAAGCTCTCCCACTTCAAATCTCAATAAATAAATAAATAAAATCGTTTACGTTGTGGATACGCTCACAATATTTTCTGTATGCTAGTAGAGCAGCACACATAAAAAAGGTAATAATATAAGCAATAAAATATCCCAAGCAAACAGAAAGCATCTGTAGATTTTGTCTTGCTGGCTAGTATTATTGAGATGGTTCTTTTTAGATTACTATACTATTAATGCTTTGTAGATGTATATGTGCATGCTGAGGGTTGACCAGAAGTTGAACTGTCATTATAATGCTGATATTCAATTGCTACATTGTGCCTGAATGCCTATAGGCATTTAAGAGGGCAGGAAAGGTACTGACGAAACCGTTAGACCATGCAGGATCTGGTCTACCAGTTCTAGTCACAGGAGAAAGTCATGTGCTATAAACAGGATGTAAAGAAAAATTTATATAAGGTGCTTGGATGAATCCTGGGAGATAACTGAAGGTTTGTTAGTTGTTGTCCCAGGATTGATAGTCTATGTCCATCTTGTTATGCTGCTGTCTTTAATAAATAAACACATCAAACTCAGAGATACAATTGAACTAGAAAGATTTGTACCTTTAAAAACTTGTAACAGATGTAAAGAGAGAGCTATTCTGCCTCCCCTTCCATTTCAGTACCCTTTTTTTCCCTCGCTATTTGTAATGGATGGAAGCTGTCACATCTCTCTAAGCCTCGAACTTCTGGCCTGATCCTCAGTTGTCCATCTGTCTTCAGAAAGTGAAAGCTGTGTATGGAAGTGAGTGTTTGGGGGGTAGAGGCAGGAAGTGTAACTGTATGGCTTTCTAATGAACTGTGGTTTCCTGTATACAGTATCTCTTGTGGTAGAAGAATGGTGAAGTTAGCCTGTAACATGTATCAAACCTGATCTGAATTCTCCGATCCCAAGCTTTAGCAGGCTTGGAATCAAGGCCGTGTTGGAAATTCTCCATTTGATCTGCTGGACACGGTCAGAACCTATGTTAGTCTTTCAAGCTGTTGCAGCCTGTGCTGTCCTCAACCCAGAATCATCACTGCCAGTACACCTCACACTGCAAATAAAGAAAATATAAAACTTCCGATCTTAACCTCAGTATTAGGTGTTACTTGAAGAAATCCTCCCCTGGAGTGTGAGTTTTGGGAGCCATGAAATTTCCTGATCTGCTTATGTACCTTTTCTTACCCTCCTCAGAGGTAAGTGGGCTATTCTGCTGGACAATTGGGATTGTAAGCATTAATCCGGAATGGTGTCTAATAGGAGGATACTGCCAACACAGGCAACAGAGCCTTACTCAGGAGGCAGGCCCCTTTTCAAGAGGCAAAGGTCTGTTCAAGATTTTCCCACAAGTTAGTTTTGCATCAGTATGTCATAGGTTGTAGTGCTTCCAAAAATATTCTCTCTCACAGGTCCTGACAATCTGGGGTCACTAGAGAGCCTACTACACATAGCATTGCTTTCAGCTATAGTTCCCTGAGCAAGAGGGATAAGTTTATCCTACTGTGGCCCCCACAAAACCATTAGTACTACACCAGACATAGAATTGGCTCATCCTAGCTCTACTATGCATTCAGATTGATTTTGGAGTCCCCTTTTCAGAGTGAACTGGTCAGTAATGCTGCTGTGTGAGCTTCAAAAATTTCTGATTTCTGCCTCAGGGATGACAAGTTTCACAGTTTCCTACTGTCAAGTATCCTACTTTCAAGCATCCTACTTGGATAGGAGTTTGTATATTAATTTAAGGCATCTCCGCTTACACAGTCTTCTAGTATTCAGTGAGAAAGCAATTTGGGATTAGGATCCTTCAGTATGGAGCCTATTGTAGAAGTCTTTTCGTCATTATATTGTGCATGGACTTAGGATTCTTCTAGTTGAAAGTTCTGATACAAATATGAGATTGCTGTTTTATGGGAAAATCTTGATTTGGTCTTGCTGTTATGTAAGACATGTAAGAGTTCCTGAAATATCTTTAAAGCTGAAACAATGGGTGGCTGCTTACCTCATGACATAAAAAGGTGAAATAAGGTTGTGAAAAGAGTCATGGCTGCAACTCCAGCAATGGAGCTGAATGAGTAATTTGAAACAAATAATTTATTTGCCAAATATAGCCTTTCTTGTCCCATCAAATATCCAAAAGCTGATCAGCCTCCTTGATTCAGGAATCGCTGGAATTTATTTGATGACTACCTTCAACTTTTATATTCTATGGACTCTCTGTGAATGGAGGTGGAAGAGGGATGGCTGTGGTTTTAGAGCTATTTGCAAAAGCCTATTTTGTAATTTTCCCTTCTGGCATCCATCTTGTAAACTTGGATTACATGAAGCCAAGCATTTCAGAGTCTATAGTTTTGATGAAAGAGGCGAACAATTTTTATGTTCACAGAACAGTTAATGTTTGGCATCGAGGAGATTTTACACATGTTCATGAATCTTCATACATCCTTCATTCTTTTTTTAGTCACCCTAAAAATCCCTGTGGCTAAAATGGTGAAATAAGAGGAACAGAAAGGATGAAGGAGTTTCCTGATGCTGCATGAGTGAAGGAGGAAACAGGACATGGGGACTATTCCATGAGCCCATTGATTGAGAAGGTCAGCATGAAGCTGGATGCTTGCATTCATGGCATACAAGGGTAGAGCCGCGTCAGAAGTTGTTCCTGGTAGTGCCAAATTCTTGAGGCGAGCATGGCCACTTACTTGTTTCCCAACCATCAGCTAGTGTAAGAAAGACAGAGCACTGTAGACATTTGTTACTGAGTTTACTTACCTACCCCTGTCCCTGAGAGCTTGGGAGTGCGTTCTCAAAAGCACATATGGCAGTTGTGTAGCAGAGCCGAGTTTCCATTGGTTTTGACCATTCTTTACAATGTGCTATGGTCTTTAAAGTGCCAAAATTTGGCCCTTAGTAGTCAAGGACATACATAGCTACTCAGTTCAAGGGCTGGGAACAAAACTTAGTTCCTGGTTTCCTGCCTCTTATTTAATACATATCTGATCTGAAATCTGTTTTCTACATACCCTTGCGTGCGTATTCTTTGGCACATGTGCTTCTTGCCATTATGGGGCAGATCGCATAGATTGTCTGCGTCATTAGTAGAGAGAGCCAGTCATAAAAAAAAATGCTTATTTGCCTTAGCCGTTAAGATTTTTTCTCACAGTTCTGCCTGTGGCGCCTGTCACTAGCAGTCAAATAAGGACAATTTTACCATTCTCTCCTGCTGCTCTAATTTTTTTTCAGTGCCAGTACATGTATTTGTTATTCTTTATAACTCCCTTTGAAGTTGGGAATCCAAGGGGAATCTAAAACCGACCAGATGTTTCTGCTGCTGGAGACACTGAAGACAGCAAGGATTAAGTTTAACTGAAACTTAGTTCTCTACAAAACTCATTACAGCTAGAATTCCTCCTCAGATAGATTTATTTATTATTTATATTTGCACTTGCCATCCTGGGTAGGTGATACCTCAAGTCATCTTGCCCAGGAGGAAAATGGATGATTTATCCAAGTAAATAGTGTATCAGCAGCTGCCTGTGTTGATTTCCCTTATGGGGTTTCAGTTCCATTACACTGCATTTTTCCCACCCACACTCTTTATAAAGCATTTCATGTGGAGGAAAATCATTCCCATCTCTTTAACTTTTTAGAGGACAGATATGTGGAAGTATCCAGAGGGAGAGCAGTGTAACCAGTGTGTGGGACAGGGTGACATACGTGAGCAGGTACCATCCAGAAAGCATTTATGTCATTTAACTCTTTCTCCTGCATTGCTGGCAGAAGGGAGAAAGGAATAGAAGTGGGGAAAGGGGGCTGGTTGTGGGAAGGAAGGGACATGTTAACTCCATAGAGATGGGGAAAGAAAAAGTCTCTCTCAGGTGGGAAAGGCTGGGAAGAAAGGTTATTTTTGACCTAAGTTGAAATTAGATGCTTTTAAAGTTGCAAGGCAAGCAAAAAAAAAACCCTCAAAATATTCTTTTAGAATACTGTATGCTATTAAATGTATTAGGAAGTCCTCTGAGGTGTCCACATCTGAATTCTGCGATGGCACATCCTGCCGGCCTGCATCTGCAGTCATGGCCACTAGAGAAAACGCACATAGTCAGAGCTCATGCACATCAGAATGGGAAGGCAGCAAGCAGAGGACAAGGCTTTGGTCTCTCTTTACTAGGCAGGGGCTTAAACTGAAGTTTAGGTCCACTTCCGTCTTCTAAATGCCCCAAATTTCTAGAGTATTTTGTTGTCTAGTTATCTCATCTAGATTTTAAAGGAGATAAGATTTTGGGGACTGTCTGTCTGTCCTTGTGCCTGTCTGTCAGGCCCATGCGTAATTTTTGAGCTTGCTGATCAGTTTCAGCCAAGCCTGAAAGAAGGGCAGAAACTTGAAAGATAATTTGTTTTCCACAAAATGGGTATCTAAGGAGAGGGAAAAAACTCAAATCGGTGCCCCTGCTGAGGGAAAGACAAGCAGAGCTTACCAGTGGAGCATGTTAGGTGGAGGAGAGCTGGCTGGCCAGCACATGCTTTTCTCCAGAACCACCACAGCACATGTTGTCTCTTGCTCACTGAGACTTTAAGCTTTGTTGTGGCAGAGGAGACCCATGATAATTGTACTGGTATTGTATGGGCCTTGCAGGCTCGGATCACAAATCTGTAGGAAGCCAGATTTTATTAGTATTTGTTTCATGTTTGAGCTGTTTGTTTAGTTTAAAGCCCTATCCTTTTTCTTGTGTATAAGTCAAGGTACATCTCTGCGCAATAGTGTTTTCCCTTTCCTCTCTGCTGTGGGGCTACAACAGCTTTTCCCTGCTCTTCTCTGTAGGGATTCACTTTTTTGTTTCACACTGAGTCTCACTGCTCCTCAACTCTCAATGTCACAGCCACCATAATTGAGAAATAGTACTGGGCTCTAGCTAAGCTACTCCTTAATTGGCCAGACGGATCACTAATGCCTTCAGTGAGGCACTGTCCTCCATCATTAGCTGTTGGAGTTGCCTCCTAATATTCGAAGTCCCTGTATAACACCCTAATTTATTTTTAAACAAAAAAATCAGAACCTTGGTAATTATATAGAGCATCATAAACATCGGGTGAAAATGCACATACTGTAACAAGCACTTTTCAGAACAGCAAAAGGGACTGGGGGAAATAATTTGCCAGTGGCTAGGCTTATTTAAAGCTGTTTTTCTAATTTTAAAATATAAAAAGAAATCAGATCTTGGGAACATGGGGTGATTTTGGTTGTTCTGTAAGGTTTTGAGGAAAGATAAAAAGAAAAGAAAGTAATCATGTTTTTTATTTTATATTTTAGGACCTAAATTCCCATCTTAATATTAAGGGGAAACAGGTTAAAATCAGAGAGTTTTGGACCTACATGTTTTCTCTACTTCTTTATTTTTTTGTCAAGGCATCAAGGCAGATGGTATGAAAAGCATTTATATTGGTCTCTCTGCTGACAGAGCTTAACCAAATAATCCAGGACTTGGAACTAGATGTTTCGATAAAAACACTTTCTGAGAGATTTTTCCATTCAAAACACCAGCAGAAGTTTTTTAATTGACAACATCAAAAATTAGTATCCTGCCAGGACTACATTTCTTTGCACCTTATTACTCAGAACAAATGATTAACATATACTCATTCTGAGCATGAGCGTTTTCAACAATTTTTCTCTAAATTAAACTGAAGACCAAGTGAAATGGTATACCGCAGGATTGTGGGAGTGAAAACAGGGCGAAAGTCCTGCTTCCATGTCAGTTATTACTTTGTCCTAGTTTAAGGACTTGACTTTCTCTTCTGGTGATTGCTCCATTTTTTTGTTTTTCTAGTGTGCTAGATACTTTGAAATTTGCAGACTTAGCTCAGGCTTCGAAATGAAGAAATCCCAGTTTTGAAAATGCCAAATTAAACTGTGATTCTGAATTCCCCTTAACTGTGAGCACCTTCAGATACAGAAAAAGTAGCACTCCAGTGATTCCCCCCTTAATTCTACTTCAGTCTAAATTTCATATTCTGTCTCTTCCCACTGTAAAAGACCAAAGTCAACATATAAGAAAGAACGTAACAACGATCACATATAAAATTTGCAGCTCAGGTCTGTGCGGTCCCCACCTGCATTCTTAGATTTTTGTATGTATGTTTTCCTGAGACATTGTATTTAAAATAAATACAACAAACTAAGCCTGACTGAGAAGATTATACCTGGTAAGCAATTACCTGTGTATATTTTGATAGACTGGCATGGGGGGGTGGGAGGTTAGGGGATAGATTTAAAAAATATTTTTATGCTTTCATCATGTAACCCACTGTCTGTTTTAGACTTAGTTCTGGCTTAGTTCTGTCAAACAAAGACATGCAGCTGGGGCATAGAAGTTAGCAAATAATGAAACAGGTACCACAGAACTGTGACGCTAATATTCCAAAGCAGCTGATCCAGTTGGGATAGGATACACGCTACTTTCTTGAGTCAGCTTGTGATTTGTATCCAGCTGCTGTGCAGCTTTGAAGGTTACTTCTCGTGTCATTTACAGTTGTCTTCTTCCATATAGGAGCACTGTAAGGTGTGCCCTTTTCTGCACAGTGCAAATGGCCTGTTCTGGATATGGCAGGTGCAAGGACATAGCTAACCTGTTCTCTGCAACACATTGTCTTATAAAGTCAAACAGTGAGGCTAGGCACATTAAAATTTGAAACAAATCTCTCTCTGTCTCTTGCAATCTTGAGTATGAGAATATAGGCAATGAGTCCAAACCAACAAGAAGCCAGAGGGCAAATTGCACATCTGACTGTGAGAGTCATCATCAGGCCAAGTACTCAATCAGGCCAGTTGGAAAAGCATCTTGTCTCTCAGAGGTAGGGCTGGATTTATGTTCTGCCCAGCATGCTCATTTAGAGAGGGAGGATTACACAGCCTGTAATGTAGTCGTTGATACTCTTGAGCACAGAGGGGTTACTAGTACTTCCTGCTGTGCTCAGTCTCCCAGGGTGGTGAGTATGTGGATAGGGGTAAGGACTTGGATACAGCCCTAGTACCCCCAGACCAGCTGAGTTATTCCACTGATGTAGCATAGACCTCAGCGGAGCACATCCTGCACTGAATTCACATACATTAATGATCTGTTGGTCTTGGAAAACATAATGCCTCCTGTGATCACTTTCTCAAACAATCCTCCTACTTCTCTCATGATTTAACAGCTGTCTTGCAGTTGTGGTTCTTATATCTACCTTTCTTAGATCTCCAGTTTGCCCCATGGCCTCTTTAATCTTCCTTTCCCAAGGCCCTGGATATATTCTGAGGTTCCTGCTAACTTGCTGTTGCTTTGTGTCTGCCCTCAGATTGCTGGTGCTAGCATTCTGACAGTCTATCCAAATCCTTCTTTGCTCAGAGGAAATAATAACTCTCATTCAGTTGCTTTCTTAGCATTTATTGTGACATCCAAAGACAAATGCAAAGTCATCTCTAGAATCATTATTCTCTTTGAAGAACAACGGATTGTCAGGGGAGACATTTTTTTGTGTGGATTCACTTAGAAGTTCTGTCCCCCAGTGTGGTTCTCCAGCTGCCCCTGTCATATACTCAGTTGTTGTTTATCCAACTTTTAATAATTTCCTTTTCATGCTAGAAAGGGCCACATAATTTTCTCTCTGTGTGTGCATGTATTTGTATTTGCTTCATGTTTTTATTTCTTTCAATTCGTAACATACAAAATATATAGAAAAAGGCATCCATTGCACTAAATGCATGTATTATGTATGCATATATTTTATATCTATTTCAGCCTACATTTCATAAAATGCCTAGTGATTTTGTGCACCTCTATTTTTAAGTGCACTATTACAGTCTTTCAAGTATCTTTTAGTCACCTCAAATCATGACTAATTTTTGGAAGAAGCATATTGATATGTGAATAGCTAGCCTACACCTCCTTCTGTATACAGTATAGAAACAAGTGGAGGGGAGAATTCTTTGCACTACTGAAAGAGATAGAGACTATAGGTATTGTTCTGTTTAGTCAAAAGAAAGAATATTGTTTACTGTATTACCAGGAGCATTGCTTCTTCCACCTGGGCATCAGCTATTTATTTACATTTCTAGAGTGGCTTTTCATTGGTTTGATTGAATGATTCTGATTTTGACTAATCTCCATTTCAGCTAAAGATAGGAGATCAGGTCAGCATGGAACCAGCCCAAGGTGACATGAAAATCCATAGCTTAGTTTGTTCTGTTAACATAAGCTTCCACCTGAAAGTGTTAAGATGACATCAGCACAAGACTTGCCATTACAGCAGTGTGCACAAACGTGAGGGTGGAAAATTGCTCGGAGAAACTGTCATTCAAGTTCTCTAGGTAATGTAGGAATGTTGTTTATTCTTGTCTGAATAACAATAGTGCCTTTACCCATAGCAAAAGAAAAGGAAAGAAGAAGCAGGTAGAATGTCCTTCCAGTCATGACTTTGGGGTTGACAACCTTCAGCAAAATTAACAATTAAGCTTCGACTAGCATTCTGAAAAAAGACAACGAATTCCAAGTAGTCAGATATAAAATTGCTGGCTGGAGCCGGTGAAAGTGGAAAGGAGATGAAGGTCAATGGAGAATGTTAGAAAGCGCAGTCCTTGTCCCACTGGAATCAGTAGGATTTTCCACAGGATCTTTGTTTCAGTTGTACATCCCTAAGAAAAACTTGAGCAGTTATTTGAGAGAAAAACGGGGCGGTCAAGTTGATAGGGTACTGACTTGAAACACATCAGCTCTGGGCTCTTTTCCTTGCTTTTCCACAGCTATCCCAGAGGCTCTGGGGAAGTGAGTATGACAGGGCCCTGCCCAGTGGGGATAACAGCATTTTCTACTTCACAGGAAGCCTGGGGGGATGAAGACATTGGAGTTAAGAGGACCTCAGGCAGCATGGTAACAGTAGCCATCCAAGTAGTTTAGATTTGATATGATGAATTAGATCAGTTGAACTGAAGGTAGAAATCAGGGGTCAGTGCTAGAAAATACTTCCGCATAGTAGGATCTGTTGTGTATGTGCCAGGTATGTGTCGGACTGTGAGCTGCTGCACCACTTTTCTTTCTGTGTTTCTATCTAAAATTTCCACAGCTGAAGTGTTTATCGTGTGATACTGATTTTCTTTGCCGCATTATAACATCTGTAATCCATATATTTTATTTGGGAAATAAGGAGGATTTAGTCATGAAGAACAGGCATTCCATGTTATATAAGCTTATAAATAACCATCGGTACTTTTTGATTTCATTTTCTTTTTCCCATGTTTATGCTATACAAAGAAATTATTAAAGCAGCTACATTTGTGGAGCTTTTAGCCCTAACCTGGGCAGGATTTAAAAACTGTTCTCACATGGTAACATATTTGAAGCGCCACTTTAAAGTTAAGAGCGTATTTCTGCAGCTGGGAGCACAGAAATGTGAAAGATGGAGTAGCTTTTCTGTGAAAGAAATCTGATAATATTCACTGAGAGGAGAACTACATGAACAATTATCCCAAGCTGTGTCTTTCAGACAATGCTGTCAGATTTTCCACTTTTATGAGCACAGCTGGGCATGTGGTGCCACGGTGAGAAATTCCACAGTGGCTAGAAGCTGCGTGTGTTGGGTGCAGGCCTGGCCTTCGGTGCTGAAAGTCAGGAAGAGAAGCTGGAAAGGAAAGGGAGATGACTTTCTGCAGCTTTGAGACTGTAAGAAAAGACTGGTCTGGTTGTGTAAGCAAAGATACTTTGAAAGATGCCCCTTCTCAGACTGCTGCTCCTCAGAGACTTTGAGTTGCATCTTGAAGTTCAGGTTCTTAACAGACTTGGATTGCCTTTGCTAGGCATATGCCTCTTTACCTCCAGCTAAGGATTTGGCCTTATGCAATTTTGTGACTTATTTATCTGTTGACACCTTTGGAGGGGTTTTTTTCCCATACAATTGGTCATATAGTCTTTTTTGTAATCAGAATGCTTCCCTGATGTTAGCTAACTGAACCTGGGCGCTCTGAAGGAGGAGGAGGTGAGCCAGGTCATGCCCTGGTGGGCATTCAAACCTGAGGGTTGTTTGGATGCAGAGTTGCAGTCCCACCTGTTTTACTTGGAGTCAGCCAACCATTTTGATGCCAGCTCAGACTTTTCTATATGTATAACCGTGGTTGAATTAGTTAGACTTTAAGCTGATAGAGTTGGTTTCATCGACAGAGACAAAGAGATGAAGTGATTTTGAACAAGCAGTAGTGGAGATGGTGAATTCCTGAGGTGCTAGTGCTCCAGCTACTATAGGCTGTTTCTTTTGTATGCATTAGACTTTTTGTGTGGTTTGAAATATAAAATGGTATAGACATATGTTACACCTTCTGTTTTGAGCTGTATGTACTGTTCTTGGTAAGTTTTCAGTTTGCTAGTTCTTTAAGAATGGTTCACTAAATACTTGGTTATGATAATTTTGGAGAGTCCTTTTAGATTACCTTCTTAAATTATCATATATATTGCATGTTACATCAGATTACTTTGACTTTTACCCACTGCTTTGTCCTAGCGCTTGGAAGGTATGGTCTCCTTTCTCATTCTTTGTACAAGTTGTTTCATAGAGCTGTTCCCTAGCCTACCTTTTTAATGTTTTCTAATTTCTCTGTTGAAAACTTGGGAATTCTGGATAATTCCCTAGTCAGTCAAACAGCTCAAATAATGGACCCCAAAATATAGGCTGTTAATTATTTTTCAGTACAATGGCAATGTAATGTGTGACAACGGAGCTTTTTGGTAACAAGTGAAATCATTTTGGACGTACTGAAGACTAGAATGATTAGCACTTAAATAACACCAAGCTTCTGAGGAAATCAAAACACTTCATAGCATTTAATGAAGGAGGCCTTCCTTACATACCCCAAGGATATAGTTTGCTGCTACTAGCTCTCCTCGTAGGGCAGGGAGGAAACTGGTTCACAGAGAGGTGAGGGACTAGGCAAAGTTGTAATCAGCGGCCGTGTTGCCTGACCAGCATCTCAGACAGAATAGAGTAGAAAACGCTGTGTTTTAGTCCTTTGGATGTGCGCTACAGGGGCCCAGGGTCTGGAGGCAACTCCTGCAGCAGCTAATGCATGGCTGAGGCTTCTCGCAATGTGATGGAAAGATAGCTCTTGGGGGCGAAAGCCCTGCTGGAAACTCATGAATGTATCAATGAAAGAGAGAGGGGAGAACGTGAACGCATTGTAAGAAGTGGGTAGGTACCTGGTTACAGAGAGAGAGACTGAGTGAATGCTAGAGTGAATGGGAATGAGGGAGAAAAATAAGTGTGTGTGTGTGTGGGGGGGATGTGAATTAGTGAACGCGTGAGCCTAAGAAATAATGGGCAAAGCAGGGAAAGACGTGGAATACAAACATACGTTTGCTTTCAGCAGCTAGAACATAGAAAGTCATTTTGTTTCCTGTGTTTCACAGTACGCAGCACTGTGAAACTGAGCATTTTCCCTCTTGAATGTTGTTAATGCTCAACTCTGCAAAATCTAGTTGTCTGCCTGTATTTTGCAACACCTTTGAACTGGACACACATAATAAATGTCACCTGTGCCCAGCAGAATTACTTGAGGATAATGGTTAACTTGAAATTTTTAGCCTTTTTGTGGAAAGGGGTGAGGCCATTGGGAAAAAAATGTGCTTTGGCTAATCTTGCTAGCAATACGGAGTACTGTATCATGAGCATCTTTCTTGTGTACTCAGACTGTCCATGAGATAAAGATATCAGACCCCCCACAGTGTATGTTAAATTCTTTTGTAAAGAGGTACAGCTAGTTTTCTATTATTTTTCCTCAGGAATTATGGTAAAAATGTACTGTAAGTTATATCAGCTCAAAAAGTTGTTTTTCTTTTTTTACTTTGGCTTGAGCAGTATTTTTAAATCTGTGAACCAGGGATTTGTTTTTAAATTCTAAGAAAGAACTTCTAGGCATAGAAGTGCAGGTCTAGATGTGCTCTCTGGACATTAACATAGCTCCTTAAAGTGGACTAAGTGGGCAGGGATAGCTGTAGCTGTATGAGAGTCTCAGGATTGACTTTGCTGTGTTAAGACAAGTTACCCTTTGAATTCAGTATTCTGCTCTTAAGGTGGCCTGGGAGGAAGGCAGATATCTTCAGGCTTAGTTAGATATATGTGTGACATTTAAAAATTGTATTACTTGAAAAGTACCATCACTGCTACAATTCATTTATTCACTGCTGAAACATGCAGGCAGCTAAAAAGGGTCTGTGTGATGATTAATGAAACAATTATACTCATTAGTATCAGAGTAATCAGATCGCATACTTTAAGCCACCAACTAAAAGATACAAATATATTTCTGAAAAGCATTAACCTATCTGTAGTTGTCTCTGGCTGGTTTGACTGAGATGTACATAATGATAGTTGGGCATCATAGTACTAAAGCAGTCTCTCTCTAGACCTGTCTTATATATTAAAAATTGAGAAAACGAAGCATCAGTGATTTGAAAGACTTAACCAAGTCCATAGAGCAACCTTCTGTCTGCTTGGCAGCTGACATAGGAGTGCAGACATTTGGACCCGGGCCTTAAGTTCACAGCTGTATGTCCTGGATCCTGGATAGGTTCAACATGGAAAGTCTGTAATTGTCAAATTTTGAGTCCTGATGTAGGGCTTCATGTTTCCTAGCATCTTGGATATACTTTCACTGTCTTTTATGAAAATTACAGCTCTTTGAAGCAGGTGTATTTGACACTGACATGTGGTAATGTTAAGGTGAAATAATGAAGGATTTATTTCAGATTATCAGATTAATTCCAGCGATTTTGTAATAAACTAGCAATGGCCAAAAAAATATGCATTCAAGTCCCACTAGTCCAGTCAGCCAGCAAAAGCCGGCTCTGAAAACATGCACATTTATTTATTAAGTAAAACACATATTCAGGCGGAATAATGTTGTGTTTGTTTAATTCCTCCTGTCATAGGAAGGTGGTCCTTAGCCTAATTTCATGTTGTCTCTGGGTTACCAAACTGATTAGTCTTCCACATGTGGTATTTGCAGCTGAGTACCAAGAGAAAATCATTTGAAAGCTGAAGAAAACTAGTGTTTCTCATCTAAGGGATTCTTCTGCACAACTGTGGTGTATTCTGGTTTGAGTATCAGGCTGCATCAACTTTCTTCAAAGTTGCCTTCAGTACACTTGTCTTCCTCCTCGCGGGCTCCTGAGAGTCCTTCTGGCTGTGTGTTTTATTATTTGTATTTATTATGTTCAATCTTATTACAGTTTTCTTTTTAAACAGCAGACAGAGCTGCCTCACTGCTGTTGACTCCATGACCCGCTTCCTATTTCAACCTCCACCTGCTTAAAAAGTTTAGCAGTTGGCAGTGTATCTCCTGAGACTGATGTCTGAGCAATGGACCAGTAAAAAGCAAAATGAAAGATAAAACTCCCTTTGGCTTGTGTGGCAGGAGCTCTGGAGTTGCAGGCAAATCCCTGCTTTACTGATTGTCAAACCTAGAGAACTGAGGAAAGAGAAGCAATCTCTTCTTAAACAGAAAGACCTACTGGAAATCTAAAACCCCTCTCCCTTGCTATATTAGCTGGTGGGGAGACAAGTGAAAAGTAGCTTTTTTATTGTTCTTGATATTAAATACACTGAAATGGCAGGAAGATACTAAGTAGTTCAGTGAGGAGGGAGTGGAGGAGTATCTATGGAGTGTATTTTGTTTTTTCGCTTGGCTCGCTGTGTGACTGATCATTCAACCTCTCTGTGTCCCAGTTTTCCCCTGTATTAACTGGAGGTCGGAAAGCTATATAACATAGCTTCTGACATTTGATTTTATTTATGCAGATTCCAAGAGGTGCTGCAGTGTTTCAGTTACTGTCTGCCCATCATGCAACTGCAGTATATGCTTCAACAGCTTCCCTTTTAACTCAGCTGGGACTGGTACTATGCTAACTTAGGCTAACTTTGCCTGCAGCGCATCCCCGGTCAAACCAAACAGCTGTTGTGAGCTTATCTGAACTCTGCAAAGGAACTGCACATTTTGGGATATCTGAGAAGGCTCAAATACAGCTGAATGAGTTTATTAATGAGGCTTTCCCTCACAGCAAACCAATTTGTGCACTCTTGCAATTAAACAATCCAGGAGCAAGACTTCTCACCTTCCCCTGCGAGGAAGTGAAAATAACCAAAATACAATGGTAGAGAGTTTCCCCCAAAACTGAAGTTTCAGTGTTGCTGAATCCTTGCAACTCTCATTAACAAAAACATATATTTTTATTTTCTTACATGTTAGTATAGGATTTTGTTTGCATTTGAATGTTCTCCTATAGTCTTTTTACCACTCTGAAGAAAGAGCATTGTTCACTCATGAAAAACGAAGCCAATTTGAGACAAAAGTGAAGCTAACACATCTGTTTTAATATCTCAAAAAGTAAACCAGCTGTGTATATATAATATATACACACTAGTAGTAGATGTTAAATTAGATTTGAAGAATTTGTTTCAGCTTAATAGCCTAAAATGTTATTAGTAACATAGATAAGGAAATTACTTAATAAAAAATATATGATTTTTAACCTGACAATGTCTCACTTAATTAAGTTATGAGATCCTTAGATGAATGATATTATAAAAGTGCAGTATGTAGCTTCTATTATTTATAAGAGAATGCCAAAGAGCTAGCTCAAACCGATTAAAGCAAGGAAAATCTCATTGAAACTTGCCATTCTGAGTAAGTGAATGGTGAATATTTCTGGAGATTTCATATTGTCTTGGTATCTCAAATATAGTACCCACCTAGCTCCTTTTGATGCAGGAATTGCATGTGTTGCAAAAATTATGATAATAATAATAAATTACTAAAAGATAATGCTCTCCTTGGCAGGTTCTGGAATACGAACAAAAATAGAGTTATTTTGAGTGTGGTGACTGTCATGAAATTTAAATTAGAATTCTGGCTATCCTCACCTACCTTGCAAAGTCAGCCTCATGCTGATTTTTAGTTTTTCATAAAACCTTCAAATATTCTTGTTAGGCAGATAATTGGGCTCCCCTATTAAGGACCACTATGAGGTTGAGTTCTGCTTGCCCTAAGCTGGCCCAAGTATGTCTGCTGTGCAGCACAGCCAGCAGTATAGACCTGCAGCCTTTTAATCTACACGTCTCCTTAGTAGTCACAGCAAAGATCATGTTTTCTAGCTGCACACGGACCTGTGCGCACTTCAAGTTCAGCTCTGTTGCAGAGCTGAGGAGGGATGATGCATGAAGAGCAGCAGGGCTGTGCTGGCACAGGGCACTGCTGCATCATTTTGGCCCTTCGCTGTGGAGGGAAGCAGTCGGCAGGGACCACTAAGACCAACAGCCGCAAGTTGCCCTGGAGCCCAGCTGCAAGTTCACCTCAGCCCAGCTGCACAGCAAAACAGTGGGATCCTTGGGAGAGACTGGGATGTCCAACCTGGGAACTGCTCTTGGAGGTCCCATTCCTCTAATCTGTCCATGCCTGTGGTATGTGCCCTGTGGCTTTCAGCCATATAGAGATCTACGATGCATGGCTTTGTGGTCTGGAAGGCTAGGTGCTCCTGATATAAGAGAATTAAAAGAGTAAATATTTGTTTTGTTGGTGGTTAGCTTATCATTAGTGAACTTTTTCCTCTGCCCACTTCTTTTAATAATTAGGAAATTAATAAATTTAACTGCTTCCAGTTTTAGCAAATAAGAAAGCTCCAGTCCCAGTTACATTGAAATCAATGGTAAATGTTTTTCCTGGGGAGAGGATTTCATCCTAAATGTCTAAGTCATTGGGGTCGGGCTGGTTAGTATTGTTTTTACTTTTTCTTTCCAGTATTTACCACTCTCTTGAGGGTTATAAAAACCATAAATTACAGGGAAATTCAATCAAAACGTATGGAGCACAAGCAGGTTACAGAGGAGTACTTGTAACATGCTTGAAACTTTTTTCTGCCTTCAGAAAACTAAGCAACACAAATAATGAAGTAACTCATTTTAAAGGCTTGATTCTGGAATACTGCTGAAGCACTCAAAAGATGGAATTGCTAACAACATCTTGTAGAAAATACATTTAATATCTTAATATGATTATAATTTTAAGCCAGTTTTCTATAGTGGTTCAAGCAATAAACCCTAAAACTGATAGAGTATAATCACGTCTTATAATGATCATGCTTGACATGGAAAATGAATGTTCGAAAGGCTTGGGCTTTGATTAGTCATGTCCTGCTGATGTGCTCAGTGAGCCTGTTTCCTGTTTTGCCTTATAAAGCCTCCCCCAATCCAGTCCTTTAGAGACATTTTTACCTGCTAATTAACATAATTAGAGTCATTTCTGCTATCATCATTTATAAAATTATAAGAAAGGTATTTTCTTCAATTGTGGCGTTTAAGGCAGCTAAATTTCCCTGACCAGAATCAAAGTTCTGCTCACAAATATTTTTTTAAGAAGTCATTGGCACACCTGGTTTTGTAGTTCTCTGAGTCTACCATTCATCTGTGATGAACCATTTACTGCGTGGAGAATTTTTCATCGGATTTGCAAAAAGTTTTGGTATTCACCTCTAGCCACTTTGTACTATTTATTATTGCACAGAGCACTTTGATTTTCCTCTGAATTTTGCGGATGTGAATCTAGACTAACTGGCTGGAAGCCTGAAGTCTTTCAGCACTATAATCTTCTGAGAGAGGCAATGCTTGCCCCAAGCAGCTAAAGCAGAGAAATGGGGCATGATGTTTTGTGAAGTGCCCCTTGTAGGGAGAGTTTTAGAGACCTTCCCGAGGAGTGGAAGTGCTCTGATTCCAAGATGTACTCTGACAAACTTCTACCATAAATTATACATCCTAAATGACCTAAAGGGAAAGCAGGCCATCTTGCAGGCCTTCTGCTGCTGAATTCAGTTAATAGTGCTATGTCTAACTTCAGGCATCGTGTCTCCTGTAAACCAGTGGAAAACTGCTTTGCCTATCTCCTACCATGTTTTTAAGCTGCAAATAATCAACACAATCTAAAAATCTACCACTGGTTTCCAAGACCACAGTGTTTCCTTTGGACAGTCTTGACAAGAGATAGCAAAGTGGGTCAGTCATATTTATAACCTTTTCATTCTTCTGTAGTTATCCAAATGGTTGTCATAGCTAGTATTTTACTCCCTGACTCCACAATGAATAGCAATGGCTGATGCTGTCTTCTTAGGAAGTGGATATCTGCAAGTCAGTTACATGAATATGTATCTGATCACTTTTTTTGGATGAAGGAAACTCAAGTTTCACCTACTTAAAATTGTCATGCTTTACTACTCAATATACTAGCATGAAGTCTACAAGAAGTAAGGGATAGTCAGATGACTCTGGTCACCTGAATACATCCAGAGATTGGAATTTCATTCTGTGTCCCGATGTTATGTCTAAAGTGTCCGATATGTTTTCACATGCCTAGTTCCCTATTTCAAGAGTTCAGCATATCCTTTTCAGTCAATAGGAATTTTCCATTGACTTGAATTTAAATTATGAAGGGCTCTTGTTTTGAGGGAGGATATCTTAAAGTTCTGGAATAAGCACATCTGTTAGCCAGACATAACTTCAAAATCCTGAATTTGGTAGAAACTTTTAAAAGCTTTGTGGGAAATAATAGACTGCTCTGGGGAACTACAGAATATTCAGATTAATCATCTAGACAGAAGTTGGTGAGTCTAAGGACTGTTTAGTATAGAAATGTTGAAATCACTAGGAAAATGTTGTAGTGGGTTGCTCAGTTCTACTGAAAAGAAATATCACCCTTTTTACTTGCAAAATTCTCCTTCCTAAAGGTGAGTATGTATAAAATAGTTCAGGCAGGGATGGCACCAATAAAAACTGACTGTTACTAATTTCATACTCACTGGTATTTGCTCCATGCAACTGATGTTTCCTCTTCCTAGTGCACATTATAGTTGAGGTTTTTTGTTTATCCACATGAATAGACAAACTCATGAAATGGTCTCAAGCAGCAAATGGCTTTGGAAGCCAGACAAAGTGAACTAATCTCCAGTTTATAAATGTATTGCAATGCTGAAAGAACAAATGCTTCAGCAAGCAACTTTAAAGAGGAATTGGGGTGTGGAGTTTCTGAAGGGAAGAAGTTGGAGGTGACAGAGTACAATAAGGCCTGAGCACAATGACACACTGAGAAGAGAAATTTGATTATATAAAGAGGGATAATAGAGGAATCAACTAGAAAAACAGACACCAGAGAGAGCAGGGAGAGTACAAGAAAAGAACCATTTGACCATAGGAAAATAAAATGAAGAGAACTTAGCAGTTTGCTACTAGCCAGCCTAGGAGACTGAATGGGTTATATGAAATTGTTAAAAATTCATTCATTTTTTAGACTAGTGGGGAAAAGACACTGCAAGGAAAGAACTGACTCTTAGGTCATACAGTTTAAACGGCTTCAAAGGTCTGTCCAGTGTGGTAAATAATGCAACGTACTTTGTGATTGCTGGATGCAAGTCACAAAAGTAAGTCCAAAAAAATTGTTCAAAGGCCAACTCCAGCAGTCTTTAGCCTTGATTCAGGCAAAACTGCCAATGTCTCATACATGAGTGTCTGGAAAAGAGAGGGTGTAGGGGCATTGAGCCAACTGTTCTTTTGGGAGAGGGAGGGCTTTATTGTTAGAAAAAGCTGAAAGATTTTTTGGGGTGGAGGAAATTGTGAGAAGGGGAGAGGGCCACCTGCTTGTAATTCGAAGTTGAGCAGATTCTCCCCTACTCTCTTTCCACCGGCCCCTGGTTTGCCTTGCACTTTGCATCATGCGGCTGTGACCAGTCTTTCAGCCTGCAAGGAGAACTTTGCAGAAAGTTATGGGCAAACAGTGTGAATGAGAAGCGTTCGGTAAACTTCGTTATAGCAGTTGCGACCTAATGGTAGCAAAGCTGTTGGATTAACTGGGCATTTGGCAGTGAGAGGCCAAGTACAAACGCTTTGCTGCTTAGATGGATCAGAATTCAAATTAAACCCCTTCTGTCATGTGTCTTACTAGAAACACCGTCTCTCCTCTCATTCAGGATGTATGCTTTTCTTGTTTTTTCCCCCCCTCTGCTGTGTGTACAATGAAATTGTAGTCAAAGCAAAGCAAACAACTGTGTTCGGTTCTCCTTCGGGCTCTATTGAAATCAATGAGGCATCTTCGTGATCTATTGTTCTTAAGAACGTACATGCTGAGTCACTCGCTCCGCATCTTCCTCCCGCAGCCCAGGGCAGAGATTCACCTCGGCTTCCCCCCACCCCCCACGAGGGTTTGGGAGGCTGTGGAGATTGCGGACACTTCCCTTTTGCTTGTTAGCAAGCTTGCCTAGTCCTGGTAACCTTTGCAATTACTAAATAGTAAGAAAGGCAGTTATTTGGGTATCGTTCTTTTCAAGCGTTGAAGGCACTGTGAGTTTGAAAGAGCTTGGCAAAATGCTTAACACGTTGCAGAGAGAGGCTTCACGCTGTGCTTCGTAGGCAAGCTTAGCTCAGGCAAGCTCCCTCCCCAAAGGCAGCCGAGGTTTTCCCTAAGTGAGAAATGAGTTAAAAACTGAGGCAAGATTCTGATCTTTTACCCAGGCACAACTCCAGCAACTTTAGAAGAGTTACTTTTGACTTACAGCCTTGTAACAAAGATCAGAATCTGGGCTTGAAGAAGGACTCCAACATTTGGCCCCGCTTCTGCGTAGCCCTTTTATTAATTTTTTTTTTTTTGTTTTAAAAATGGACAATCACATTGACTTTAATAACCCTCACCTCAAAGTTCACTTGAAAGAAAGCTAATACGACTTTTTTTTAAAGGGGGGAAAAAAAAAACCCTAAAAATAAAAGTTTAGCTATGGCCAGCCAGGGTGGGAAATTCCATTGTGGCTGCAAGCCCATGGCAGGTAGAGTGGAATTTAATGAAGGAAACTGCTGTGTTTTTGTGTCTTTCTGTATGTTTTTCCTTTAAAACCAAGAGCTGGGCAGGCTTCCCATTTGACCTGAGGTGACCCAAGCAAATTGCTTCTTATATAAAAACAACTGCAGACTTGGAGAATGTGAAAATGCACTGTATCCGTTTTCCAACTCGGGGAAAATGAAAGCCTGAGAAACAGGACGGCCCTGTCAATACTCGTTGAGCAAAACTATCACTCAAGCCCGATAAAGAGAGATTAGAACAGGCTTCCTTATGCCAGAGGGACTCATTATAAGTTAGAGATCTCTTTATGGTTTTTTTTAAACAGACACACTTACCATCAGTAAGAGAAAAATCCATTTTTCAGATAATGTTTTTTGTGAAGGGAGGAGAAAAGCAGCTCTTGTAAAGGAGGAGAGAAAGAAGGAGGGAAGAAGAAAGGTTTTAACTAATATGCCCAAGCTAAAAGAAATAAATTAATAATTGTTAAAAAGTAGGCAAAACTTCCAGCTTTTAGCGTTTGCTGTAGCTTGGGAGAGCACAGGCGCAGGGATTCAGGGTGTGTCTGCTGATACTGTATTCAGATGTGTTGCCTTGGCATGTGTACTGACGGATTTATTTAAAAAACAAAGCAAAAATAAAGCATTGTGTGCTCGTGAAATGACTTCATAAAATCCTTCCCTTTATGAATTATTTTGATCACAGGGCTTGTTGTTTAAATTTCTAAAGTACTGTGCTTTTTTTTTTTAATCGCCTTCTTTTCAGAACTGTCTGTTCTAAAGTTGGCACCTTCTGCACAGCAGCGTGCGGAGATTAAAGGAAAGGGGAGGGAGGGGAGGTGTGGAGACTTTAATCAGACCAAGGGGGTGACACGCTGCATAATCAAACTCAAATCTTCTATGGGTCACCACTAAAATGAGTCTTAAGCACTCAGCTGCTCTGTTACTGTATAGGCACGTGTAAACTTCCGTGTTTACTCGGTGGAGAGAGAAGCAAATACTCTGTCACATGCTCCATGTTGCAGGAGACAGAATAGGCATTTGTGTGCAGTTTTTTGCTTAAAATGGAGGTGAAGGGCTTCCTCAAAAGGAAAGAAAGATTCTGTACTACGTGCAAGGTGCAGTAAGGCCTACCTTTCCAAATTGTAGGTTTTGTCTGGGCACAGGGAGCTTCTGAGTGTTGGCTGGGTTTTCGTTGTAGTCTCTTGGGAGCGCAGATGATGCACTCCATAAGCACTCAAGGGATCGTATGCTAAAGTGGAAAATACACAAAAGGAGGCTGTTATGATAATTTTACTCTAAATATTGTGTTAAGGACCTGCAAAGTCAGTATTAGTAAATTCCCCTCCACTGACATCATCATAATATCGATCCTGTATTTATCCAGAAGTTAAGATAGTATTTTTAGAGTACATGTGATAAGAAAAGTGTTTTACAGGATAAAAGCACTGTACTAGGAACCAGAATAGCTGGGATCTTGTCACTGATTCTTCTTTTCATTTGCTGGGGAACATTCTTAAGGTCCCTATTATTTTGTTATTTATAAGATACGAAGGAAGGAGGTACTTGGGACCATCCTGCAAGACCATTTCTGCCTGTGTAAAAGAGGAATAGCCCGTTCCCTTTACAGATTAGACAAATCATCCCTCTGATCTTCAAAGCTGCGCTTTGGGCAACAGGAGACAAGTATCTTTCAACAGGCTTTCCTTGATGGCAGCTCTTCATATCGCTTAGTGAGGAGGGTGTATTAAGTTGGACATTCTGAAGTTTGCTTAGAACTGATACTGATCTAAATGTCCTTTTAATTTCCTATATATATAGATCAGTACCAATTTGCACAAATTCCGTTATAGTATGAAGTCTATGCCATCTGACTTTTCAATATATATTAGTTCACTCACACAGTAAAAGCTAACTAAACACCTTTGAAGTTAATTCTATATACCCAGCATGAGTTATTTTTTATAAATATGATCTTCTTTTGATCATGCATTTGGTTTTACTGGTCTATTAACAGGTATTGGGAGAACAGTGAAACCATCTGCACAAATGTTTTTCAGACTGTACTGTCTCTGTAGTGTCTCATAAAGACCACAGATGTACAGGTCAACAAAATGTTGTGACATTCTTATCATGAGATCATTCCTTTTTATTATTTTACAGGACAGGGCATGTACCATAGTGAAGAGAGCAATTTAGGTAGATGGGTATCTTTCTGAGGAGAGATTTACAAGTGAAGCACTGTAAGGTATCTGCAGTTTTGGCCAAGGACTTCACAACTGTCTTGAATTTCAGCAAAAGCCCTAAGGAAGTCCTTAACAAGAGTTCAGATGTCATTTGATAGTTCATGGAAAAAATCCTATTGCATGTGTCGTTTCTCCCAGTTTGGGCAGAATGTCACAGGACATGTCATCATGTGTCATCTGTCATTCTAGTTAGATAAATCCCAAGCTGCTTCTTTAGCCCATGCTCTTTCACTGATTTCAGTGGGAGTTTTGCTCAAGTAAGTAGTGAATAGTGCGACGCGATTCAGCACTGGATTTTTACATACCTGGTCCCATCCCAGTAGGTGACCAGATTTCTGACTAAGAGGTATGGCAAAATGAAGATGCTTTTATGGGAAAAGCAACAGAAGAAATTATTGATTTAGAAATCCAGATTAAGGGATCAGCAAGAGATTTGCAGTCTGCTTAGAGTATTTCTAATTTATACAAGCCTGTGTGGACCTATTCCTTTCTCACTTGCTGGCACACCCAGCACTTCCATTGCCTTCAGTGCAGTTATTCTTACACTTGCAGGAACTTTCCCAATAAGCTCGCACCAAAGATCTTTAACCACTGATTTGGGGACCTCTAGGTTTTACTGGGAGCTGCACTTGTAAATATTGCAATGTTTGCATTACATGTGCATTTTATAATGTGATATATATGTTATATTTTCAGAGCACTGACGGTAATATAAATACTGGTATCACTATTTTGATTTTTATAGGTTTCTTCACCTCAAAAGACTCTAAAGCAACTTACAAACTCAGGTCTTGCTCATGTGAATACTGACCACTGCTTAATTTTAAGCATGTGAATAATACTCTTAGACTAAAAATTCAGGGTAATAGCTAACCAGATGTAATTTAAGTCTATGTGTACATGTTTATATAATTAGGGCTTTAAATTTTTGTACAAACTGCACTGGCATCTTACTTTCTGCTCAAAAACCAGGACCACATTTGGTATATGAGAAACAAGAACACTACTCACTGACTTAAGGCAGAAAGGGAGGAATCTTAGACTGTTGAAAATGCAAAATAGACTATAATGAGAAAATTGTATTTACCCAGTTTGGAATATGGAAAGTGCACTCATAATTTTTTTTTCTTTCTTTCTTTTCCCATTCACAAGGAGTTGCAAGATTTCAGTTATGTCTAAAGTCAAAGGAAATATGATAGCTCATTCAAGAAGAACTTACCTCATTTATTTATTAATGCATATAAAGCATTTGACAGGGTTGAGTGGTATTTTATTTGATTAAATTAGGTTTTGAGGTTTGTATAGTTTGAACTTGGTCCCTTTTCAAAAATGACGTAAGACGACAAATGCTGTAACTATCTAGTTATATGAGGCTAGAACAGGTGCTGGATACAGAAAAAATTCTGCTTTCTTCTCCTCCCAACTGTCCTCTGAGGAACTATTTAATCGTTCATTCAGGAGTCTGCTACCAGCCCTTCCCAGGGTTTCCCTGTAAGCAGGCGATTCACTGCAGAACCCCACAGACACTGTGCCTTTTGGATGCACTGGAAACAACATAGGCACACGCTCTGACAGCTTCTCAAAGTGGAATGAGAAAAATAAGAAAGTATGGTTGGAGATCCACTCTGTATCTTCCTTCTGTGTACAACGGAGATTGAAGTGACTGAAAAGTAGTGGCTGAAGAGTAGCATCATGACCAGTGCCTGATAATGGGAATGAAGATACTTTCTGCTGTGTTTGGAACAATGGATAGAATTGAGTTGCTTTCCCTTCTCTATGAGAATCTATCAGTTATTCTGGGTTTGTTCTTTGAATATCCAAACAACTGATAAGCCTCCTTAGAGTTTAATTTGAAATTGTTTCTGCTTCTGGATTGAGACAACTCGAGTTCATCAGAATAGTTGTCCTATTGTTGGGAAACTGAGCTGTGCTACATTCCTTACTTCTTTGTTTTTCTTCATGACAGGAGTCCCCAGATGTTTGGGCTTTGAATTTGTTTAAACTCAAGGTCATATTCTCTTCTTAGTGCAGATTTCTTCATAACAATCCTGCTAATATTAATAGGATTCATGCATAAGTCCCTTTTGTAGATACAGAGGAAGGGATACCACGTTTTATTCTTCCCATCTGTATATTGGCAATACCATTAGTTGAGAAAGAGAAAATACCAGTTTACAACAGAAAATTATTAGAGGAATTTCCCCTCCCTGCAGAAAAATAGAAGCACATGCTTTCAGGAGAAGTCTGTAAAGTTTGTTGTTTTCTGGGATTAAAACTTTCTTAAAGCTTTGAAATGCCAGAATCCAGCATTTTGGTCTGGCCTGTTGCTGCTTTGTGAGATGACAGAGTCACCTCAGCAACTTTTGAAGAAACAACACTAAGGGTAAAATCCCTCCTCCTTAACTTCGGAAATCTGAAAGTCGCAATCCTAGTTTTTTTTCTATAATAAGTGAAGAGAAATAGGCCTTTCTGGAGGGTGACTTACTCTCCTCTTTGGATAGACCTCTTGTGATGGGACAAATTTTTCTTTAGAGGTGCCTGTCTCTCTCCACTGACTAGCAAGGGCACCTGGCTTTGGCTAAAAGCAGAATTTATAAGTAGCTAAAGTAAGTGAGATGAATTCTGCTCTAACATTGCCACAGTTTGATATGTTCAGAAAAAATGATAGTAGATTTGTCTTATTTCTAATTTAATCTTCTCTGTTGAGTTTTCCATGAGCTTTAATCAGACAGTGATCTGGCTCACAGATAACCAGACTCCAAACAGGCACAGCTTTGAATACAAGGAAAGCCTCCATCTTTCTGAAATGTTGTAATTTTTTATTTATGTCACCCTTTGTTCCCAAAAGTCTCAGTATCGCAGAAAGCATTTAAACAAAAGATACCAGGCTGCAGTAATGCAGATGCATGTTGCTGTTGGTATTGCCAATCTGATACTATTATTGTAGATGTTAGTCTGGGGAGATTAGAAAACTGGGCTCCAAGTATACCCTGCAAAGTTCAGCAAGTGCAGAGAACCAAATGGTTATTACAAGTTGGAGCATAACCTCACCTCCAGGTTTAATAAGCATACATGCAAGCCCATGAGCTAAATCACTGAAGGGAAGGAGAGTATTCTGGGGAAGTATGACAACAACCTTGCCTTGTTCTTACTCCTGTCCCTAGATGTGTGCTGTTGGCCTCCACTGGAGGCAGAGTATTGGGCTAAATGGGGTGTCTGCCTCAACACAGTACCATGTGTTATTTGGGAGACTTTATATATATACATAAATACACACGTGCATCAAGCCTTTCAGTCTCCCAGATGCAGTGTGTAACTGTTTTCATGCCCTTTCTAACAAATGGGTAAGTTGAAACACAGAATTGTCATATGATGTGGGTACATTCACGTCGCAGCCACAGAGAGATCCTAGTCCAGAACCCAGTCTCATGCTTCTTAGTTCTGCATCTTACCTACACACACCCCCGCCCTGCTTGAACTCCTCCATGTTCATCACAGTGTCAGCTTGAACTGTCTGGTTAGGACATGGAAAAGGATAGTTGTCTCAGAGAAACCCTTTTAGACTGCAGTATGGGACTGTTTAGAGATTAATGTGGGAGGAGGTTACATAGCTGCTAGTCTTCCTGCCCAGGTGGCAGGAGGGCCACTTTCATGCTTTACAGTTGTTCTTTGCTAAGTGTTGTAGAGAGTGAGCTGAGCCCACTCCAGGAACAAGTCCCAGGAATGTAGTGCTGCTATCATGCCACACAGTTCTACCTTAGTCACTTCATATGTGGATGTTCAGACACACACACATACACACACATATATATATGGATTGTATATAGAATTTATATATCAATATATATAGAAGTATACAAGTATACCTACGTGCATCCAAGAGAAGCACTGAATTTAGCAACTTCAGTTCTGTTGACCTGGGAGCTAAGACTTGTATGTAATTTGAATATCCATAGACTCCTTCTTTCTGCTTTGTAAAAGGACTATACATGTTACATACCCTTCTTACAAATTTGTTCTTTCCAGACACTTTTGTATAATAGGATCAGGACTCTACTTGTCTTAAAGAAGTGTGGGTGATCTGAGCAGTTATTTTTATGATAATGAAAGTGTGGTTTAGACACAAGACAGTTCTGGTAATCCTAGTTTCTTATAGTCCTGTCTCTGACAATGATTCCCTTTTGTGGACTTGAGCAGATCACAGCACCCCTTTACCACTGTTTCCTTATCTCAAAGAGCTATTGTGAGCGTTGGCGGATAATACTTGGAAGGATTTTTGCAAATGAAAGCTAGTTGTGAAAATGCATGGATGAAAAAACAAACAGAGCTATCCTAGACTGATGTTTTCCATAGACATTCTGATGAAGTTCACCTGAAGCTTAGCTCCACATCTGGGAGCTTTAAAAAGCAAAGAAGGTATCTATAGTATTACTTGAGTTTTATCCATTAAAGAGATGGTTGAAATAAATTATTCTGCTTAGTCCAGTGGGCAGCCTCAAGCAAAATGATTTATTATGGGCTCCTTTGTGGGACCAAAGCACAACAGGAGAAAGTATTCTATTTTTCTTTTCCAGTTTCTGTGTGCATTGTGCCCTGAAGTTTATCTATATTGCATAAAGGAAATGCTGAACATGGCAGCTTCACTGGCTTGGAAACTGACAAATATTTGTTGTCATTTTTATTTTTTTTTTGTCCTTTTCAAAGAAGTTAAACCTACTGTAGTGTGCAGGTCTTGGATTCCCTCTTTCCAGAATGCACAGAAGGCCTTGGCTCCAGAGTTTAGAAGAGGCTCCGCTATAGTTTTTTGTGTATGTCCAGCTTTTCAATAGAAAATTGAAGGATACCTGAGCTCAACAGAAATGGTTGCATCTATCTGATTAAATCATCTTTAGAAACCAAGTTATCTAAACTATGCATGATTTGGTAGACTAAACATACAACAAAAGCTTCCTAAAATGTAGTCATATCTTTGATTCATTTTGACGAAAGTGACTTTTGAGTCAGTCTTCCTCTAGCCAGTGCTGGGAAATTTAAGAAGAAAAGCAAAAGAATTCCTGCAGCATAACAATACCATTCATTGTAAATCAGTGCCAGGCAGAGATACCAGGAAGCAACCAGCTAGGCCAAATCAGCACATAGTTGTTAATTCCAGGAATGTTTCGAATATTTGAGGGCAGTTTCCGGACAGAACAATGATGGTGGAGAGTGCTGGAGTTACAGTTTGTTGAGGCATGATGCATCTTGTGTTTGGAACTGTTCACATTTGGGCACTCATTTTATTGCATTTTAAGTGAATGTCTCTCTCACTGTTCCAGCAAGAGTGACAAAAAACTGTATGGACAAATAAAGCAAGCAGCATTTCATTCAGAATCCCATCTGGAAGCCAAGCCTTTTTTTCCCTACTCTCTTTTTGCAAGTTAATTTCATATTGAGCAAGAGGTCAAAATTCAAGCATCACAGTTCAGATGATCTCACCTAACAAGTATGTATCACAGTTACTATAGCCTTGATCATTTTTAGGTATAAAGGGAATTCATCTTCATCTTTTCTTCCTTCTTTACTGTTCCAGTGCTCTCTTCTCTATATCTGCATTACAGATTTATCAGGCCTTCTGCAAGTACCTCCACTCAACATACAGACAGCTATTCCCTGGTCCTTTCCCTTCATTGCATCTACTTAACTCATAGTTTTTCTCCCATACCAGCTCTAGCTCTCATTTCCTTGGTCTCTTTCTTTTCTCCTTTTCTTCTTCTGTTCTCACAATTCTAAGATGTCTCTTACCTTATGGATTTAATGCAGACATAACCAAGTGAAATTTCATGGCTTACATTACTGAGAACATAAAGCCATGATACTTAGGCGTACTATTGGAGCCAAAAATCTATTAATTAATTCTTTTTGATTCCATGGATAAATGTTTCTTTCTAACATCTGTAGTTGCATCCATGCTTTTGCATGGGCAATATATTAGATTTCTTTGTACAAACAGGGTGCATACACATCAGTCAGTCCCAAGCTTGGTAGTATAAATTCATACACAAAATTTTTTTTCAATCTTCAAAAACAGTAAAACACAAGAAAAAAAATGCCTGCCTGAAAAAGAAGAATATTCTATTCAATCCTATGTTACAGACTGTCATTGTATAGTCATAGTATTTAAGCATGTCCCAGAACTTCATTAAGCAATGCAGCTAATGTTTGTCGTGAATATAAGGTCTTCTTTGGCTTTTGCTTTTCCTCTTCCAGCCTCATATGGTATCCAACTTTTAAGGTTTTCCCTGCGTTTTTTTCAAAGTCATTGTGTCTTTTCCAATTCTGCTTCTAGGCTATCAGTTACTTCCAATCTCTCCTGTTAACGTGCTTCTCTCAGCTGTTTTCCCTAATTTAGTGAATATAGCTCCAGTATGTTTCCTAGAGATACAGTTCTGAATTTCTTTAAAGCAACCTTTCTGCGCTGGTATAAGCAATATTCTCTTTGTTCACTTTTCATGTATTCCAGGCCTGGAATTAGGCCAGACCTGTCCCTCTTCAGAATGGAGCGAGCTATGTTTATTGTAGCCTACTTTCTGCTGAAAAAAATTGCCTCCTGCTTAATTTTTCTCCAAAACCTGATAGAATTTGTGTCATTCCTGTTTTTGCATCCTGCTCTGCAAATATTCATCAAGAATGAATATTCCCCAGTTACTGAGTTACCACTAGCCTGGTCTTCTATGCTCTACTCCTCCCATTTTGACCATCCAGAGTAAAACAAGGTTAAGATTAACTGCTAATCCGACAGCAGACTGCATTGCCGAGCAAGATACCTGAGATAAGCACCCTTCCTTCCTGTTCACAAACTGACCTGATACAGAGATACGAAGTGGTTTAGAGCTGGCAGAAAATGGTGATTGCAGTGAATCCTTTCTGGCACAGAAGATGTTCTCAGTAAAAAAGTAGTCAAAACTCAGAACAGCTATAGCTTAATGTCCTGGGGTCCTGGGGAACCAGTGGATATTCTCCATTAGTGGAGTGTTGGCTCAAAAGAATGTAGGAATTCTTTCTGGATTTATAGATCAGTCACACACTGGGCAGGCTTGCTCAGTCCTCGTTGTTTAATGTATTAACGGGGTGTGTAAGAAATAAAAACCGCACAACAAGCAGTATTTGCTCTCTTCAAATTTGCAGTCCACCAGCTGTGACAGGCATGCAGTCCTGGGGATAGGCAGTTTTTATGTACTGTCTTCTGACTAGCATTGTATAGTTACAGCTTCAGTCAATAAATATGTGTTTTTAATGTGTATATACACAGATGCACATATATATCATTTAGGTAAATAACTGTGGAAAGAAGGAGAAATAGTTATAAAAATAAACATTCTGAACAGCAAACAAGCCTAGTATACAACTAAAGGAAACTTTGAAGAAACAGGCCTTCATGAAGGAATAACATTGTTCAAACCATATGTTTTCCATGTACCAGGGAGACAGTTTTAATAGTTTACAAATGTATTTAACCACAGAAGATCTAAAATTAGTCAGTGTTTTGAAGGGATAAAGATTGACACAAGTCATTCCAGTCAGTAAAGCACTTCTTTTCATCCAGATCCAGCGAATAAACTTAACATGACTGAGCAGAAGGAGGCGTTTGGGGGGAATGGTTTGTCTATGGCTGCAGAACAGAGCCGTACAAAATTGCGGTGCTAATTTGCAGTATCTAGTGGAAGCATTTTCTCCAGGCATTGCGTTTGGTGGGAAATATGGTGGACTAGACCACAAGTAACCTTAATTCTGCGCCTGCTCTGCCAGTGGTATGCTAAGCAATCTCAAACAAGGCATTTCTCCTTGCCGTACCAGTTTTGCTTTCCGTAAACTAGGAGATCCCATTGTAAACTACTTTGAGAACTACTTATGAATGGTCCTAGCTAGGAGCTGTGTTTTGCTGGTAATTTCTCCTAAAGTTTGTTTGAGTTCACTAGTCTAAGTCAAAACTCAGGTGAGTCAGGGTTTCTGGGGTTTATGCTGAAGTTGTACAAAACCTCGAATACCACATGTTCTCATTTTAATGGCCCCAGGGTCATTCAGAGCTGGGCCCACCTTCATTAAAAGGGTTCATGAACCTCAGCAAATCCTTCATCATCTGCTCTGAATTATGAATTGGCAATGAAATCAAGATCTTCTGTTAAGCTGTAAAGGTTTTGTCATTCTGCATAGCACTACCTTCACAAAAGCTTATTTCTCTTTTTACAGTGCTCAAATACCGCCTCTGCTCTGCTGCACGCCCTAGCTAGTCCTCTGTTCATCCCTAGATAGGAATAGCTTGGCTTCATCCATAATTGTTTCGGAGCTGTGTGTGGCCTCTCCTGAGATGTGCGTAATGATGTCACCCTGCTCTGTGACTTCATCGGCCTGTATTGAACTTGATTTGGGATCCTGCATCCATGATACCATGTTCTCAAATGCTAACATACAGTTGCTCTCCCAAGCCAATGGGACATCCTTCTCATCACGACATCTGGTTTTCATTGTGGTTTGAAGTACCAATAGAGAGAACTAAACCACAGAGCTACCTGGCAGACTCAGAATCACTGAAAAATCCTTGAGCATGCTTTCCATTTAGCCAGGTGGTGGCTCTTTAGTCACTTAACACATTTTAGTCCCCCTGGCACTTATCCAGAGTTTCAGGTTTGTAGGGAGCTCATTTTTGTTCCGGGAGTGCTATATACAACCCTCAGTAGGAAGAAGCTTAAGAAAAGAAGATGCACCTAAACGAAGGAAGGAAAGGTTTTTTGTTCCTCCATAGGTAGGCCTGGGGCTTTATCACAAGTCTGGACCAGACCTCTCTTTTGCATCATGGTGAAAATGCAGTCATGCTAGCAAACATGCAAACAAAAAGACCTTGCTAGACTTGCAGTGTTACTAGAAATCTTCTCCATGTCTCTCATTTAAAACATGGTCAAAATATAGGAAAAGGTCTATCACTCTATTATCTCCTTTAGTAAAGTATTCCTCTCAGTGCCTGTCACAAATGGTCACATGGTAAACATAGAACAAAAATTTGAAATGTTAAAGGAATAAAGCTGTTCAGGGAATAAATTATTTTTATAACTGGCCAATATAAAATAATACAGTGCAAGTCTCTTAAAGTAGTAATTGATAAAGGAATAAAACTGCTAAAAGAGTGTATTTTTCATGCACTGAAGCTAACTTTAATAGCACTCAGCTGTATTTAATCTCCAAGGGCCTACAGAACAGGCACAAAAGTGAATATAACTTAAAATTGACATACGCAATCTTTCATGAGATCTGTGCTACCTACTGCCTACTGTCAACAGCCATGTTACTGCAGCAAACCTGCCCACGTAGCACTGCAGTAGTTTGCCATTCTGAACCCTTTTTTGTCTGGATATTGAGTAGGTATTACCCAGACTATCCCTATTAAGTGAAAAGGAATGATTCTTCCAGCCTTGACATATGGAGAAACTGAGAAACAGAGAGGATAAAATATTTGCCTGAAGTCAGGCTGTTTTGTACTAACATATAGCGTAGTTGTAATGGGCCTCAGTCTTTCCACAGCTGAACAAAAATATGTTTTAACAAAATTTTTAAATTGTGGTTCCACTGTATACTGCTAAACAGTAACTGTACTGTAACTGGGTCCTTCAGCTTCCTGCTGAGTACACCTGAATTTCACTATGGAAAGAAAGAATCAGTTTTATATTAGTGACTGGTTAATTAAAGAGCTCTTGCAACATATTACTGAGCTACGTCAATGGGCTTCAGAGGTTGACCTTACTTACAGGTACAGAAAGTGCATTCCAAGAGGGATAAAAGTCTCCCGCTGTGCAGTCTGCTGCAGTGTCATTCTTGTTTACTCTTGAACTATCAGAAACTTTTTAAACTTTCACCGAGGAAAAGAAAAGAAGAGTTACTATTCGTTGTGCTTATTATGTCTTGGTGGGTCTTTGAGCGGCCAACTGATGTTAGCTCATGCAGACTATGTCCAGTGATGTTCTCTCCCTGGGCAGTTCTCTTCCCATTTTTCCATCCACTGTTTAAACCATTTGGTCCCTCAGAACTACTTTGTTCGTCTGAAGATCAGGGCCATTTAAGACCATTGATTGTACAGTTAACTATTGACTTTTTTTTTTTTTTTTTTTTTGATTAGGCTTTTTAATTGTATCTGTCAGCCATTTTTGGTGGTGGGCCTTTTTTTTCCCTTCTTCTTTTTTACTTCTTGCTCTCTCTCTCTCCCTCACCCTCCCCTCCCACCTCATTCATTTTCATTTAATCAAAAGTAAAACAAGAACTCTTATCCAAATACTCTCAAATTAAGGTATATTTTAAAATTGAATCCTTCACTATACTAAAGTTACATTAATTGCCTCCTTTTAATAAAACTTGCCCATAAAGTTATTGATCCAATTGTATTAAATTCTAAAGATGTTTGAAATTTAGAAATGGATCCATGTTTTGCAGTATTTGGGTTTGGTATTTGGGCTTGGTATCTTCTAAAAACGTGGAAATTACTGGCTTTTTTTTTCTTGTACTATTTACTTCATTTAGTTCTAGAAGAGAAAATATGAGAAAATTCAATGAATGGGTAAAATTAGTGGTAGAGCAAGGTGCCTTTGGAAAGCAATAAACTGTAAAGCTATACCCTGCTCATACCTTGGGCCCTTGTGTCATGGAGTGTACTCTCTTACTCTAGTCATTGTCAACAGACTGCATTAATTTAGGCATAGTAACACACTATAGTATGTTTACTATTAGTTCAGTTTCAAATATGTTACAGTATTAATTCAGGCATACTAATATACTGTGCCAATAATACTGAGATTGTTTCCTTTTTTAATCCAGATTTTCAGCTACAATTTTCTTTCACTAATTATTTTAGGGTTGAAATTTTTATATTTTGTTTGAGACCTGGGGTGAATTTACCTATGAAGTTAAAAAAACAAATGCTTCAGGGTTTTTTTGCATATAAATAAAGAATGAGAATAAATTACACTATTTCTAACATATTCCAATAATATATTTTGTTCCTGCCTTATTTCAAAATTACCCAAATGAATATTGTTTAAACTTGGCTTATTTTGTAGGTACCCTTGACAGCCCAGTTATAAATCAAATGCCAAAAAAGTTAGTTCAGTAGTTTCGAAGCAGCACATGTACATAATATATGTAGACTGAATATCTCTTGTGCCTGTACCTCACTGTTTTTCTCAATTGAGATCTCTTTCCATTCTCATGGAAACCAGCCACTGATTGACAGTAATTCTTTGAACTTCCATTTATTAGCTAATGCATTTTCACCAACTTTTCATGAAAACAGGAGGAGAGTGGAGCATTATGGAATATTCATGGAATAAAGTTCCAGAGAAAGAGGTCTTCAGGTCAGGAGGAGGGAGGGAATGGGACACAGAAGCCAGATTGCCTGTAGAGAGTCCAAGCATATGTTTTTGTTTGTAGGAATGATGCACATGCCTTTTGTGGGTGCAATTATTGCTTCTGCCTTTGAGAGTTTCCCCATAAATTTGTTTCTCAATCTCCCTTCATTTTTGACCCAAATTAGCCTCTTCTCCATACAGTCCTGTTACTTAACTGTTTTTCTCTTGAGAATATCTGTGCACAACCCTGCTGTAGGTGTTCTCTCCTAATTTCTAGAGATCACTCTTGAATTCAAACCTTTTCTGAACAGATTTAATTCATTAAGCATTTCTAGTTTTTCATAATCTTCATGCATTGGATTTTGTATTTTACTGAGTCATTGTTATGATCAACATCACATGAGTGAAAAAAATCATTCACTTCTTATTTTTGGTCTCTGCCTACCATCCAGCTTTAAGCAAAGACTCCAGCTTTAAGCAAAGGCATATAATCTTTAAGTAGCTGAAAAATGAAACCTAAAGTATTTGAATATCCATTTAACATATCGTGACACTTTCCTTTTAATCTATCAGACACTTAAAAATCTGATTTCTCTTGTTCTAGCAGTAGCTTGTCTTCTTTGAGTGACACCTTGGGTCTAATGAAGCTGACTGCAGGTGACGCACAGATAACTGTGCAACAGATTTGGGGTGAAAGCTTTTAGCAGCCATTCACTTCCAAGTGGGAATTCCCTGCCTGTAGTATCTGTGACATTGATACTGCTCTATTTTCCCATGTCAGACTCAGGCTTTATCGTGGACCTGACAGGTTCAAAGTTACATCACCTGTGTCTGTTCTTTTAGAGAAGAAGGATTTAAGTGTATTAGTGTTTATTAGCTTTTATGTAGGAATTGGTCAAAAAGCTATATCTCAATATTGCTGTATTCTGGGGAGCTTCTCTGAGTTTTCTAATATGGGCCTATTTCTAGACTGGGATGCTAGCAAATGTGCTGCGGCTTTTTGCTGAGTGAAAATATTCTGGTTAAATTCAGCTGCTAGTTGTACTATATCCTATTGAATAGAAAATGTACTGGTTTCCAATGGAAAGTATGTTACCTTGAAGAGCTAAGTATCAGAATATAGTGTTGTACCCTACTATATATAAACTTTCTGTGCTGTCTCCTTCTAACACTCCTTAGAGTTCAGTGAAGATTGACTGCTTCATAGGCATCTGCTGATATTATATATGTGGATTTAGGTGAGTGGATCTTGGAGACATTTGCCTCTCCTCTTGGGGACCTCTGAGGCAAGTCCTGCTTGCGGGAGATGGAGCACTGGCTGTTGGTGAGGAATAGGAGTGCAGGGTGAAAAGAACTCAGGAAATGGGAGATGGGAACAGTGTGTGAGAAGGTGATTTGTGAGCAAGGCTGGGTAGATAGTAGGGATTAAGGGATGGGCTATGGGGCACAGGAACTGTGGAAACAGAAGCTCTTCAGTAGTTCAGGAGCCTGTTTTTGAAACAACTAACTCATTGCGTAAAGTTTTCTCCAAATGCTTGAGGTGAATCCCCTGTAGTATGTATCCTGCAATGCACAGGACTAGTGCCAGGAGAGTGGGAGCTGTGGAATAGCTTACAAATGTGAGCCCTGCGTTGCTGGACAAGTCAAGGAGGGTCAGATGGATTGGCACAGTTTCAGTGTTTCTGATGTGCTGCCCACAGTGGCTTGAAACAACGGTAGCCTGTATCAGTTCTGTCAAAGCCGAGCAGTAGACCTCATCCCACATGGTGCTAGCAACCAAATGGGGTAAGTCACTTGGGAAAGCTGTTGTGTACAGATGCCAGTCATAATAAAGACACCGTAAGCTTAGTGAGTCCCAGCCAATAGCTCTGTGCAATGCCATTTATCAAGAAAGCCATTCTTTGGAGCACGAGGTGTGTATCTGGGCCCTCAAAATAGAAGTAATTTAAATGCATATATATGTATTTTTATTTATTTTATTTTATTTGGGGGGAGGTTGCCTTAAGCCCGTTTATTGGTTAATAACCCCCTCCAGGTTACCGTCTCTAATCTTGTAATGAAATTGAGTTAATAAATCCAAGATATTATTAAATAAAGTAAGTATTTAATATTACTTGTCCTCTTTGAATCCAAGTTGCAATACAACAGAATTTCATTTTATAAATAACACCTTTCGTGCTAGCACCACAGGGCATGATTCAAAAGAATCTAAATAGAACATGAATGCTGTAATCAAAGGCAGACCCTAGGAAGGCAGATTAAAAAGGCATGTTGCTGCTTAGCGCAGCAGACAGGGTAAGTATAGTGGGTCACAGCAGAAAAGCTAGTCACAAAAACAAGGGCACAATCACATGAAAATTGTTTGCTTGCCCACTCCAAACCCTGACTGGCTGCTTCTGCGTCCATGACCTATTTTTTAATAAAGGAATATTTTGAGAGGTTGTTACATTTTAATTGCTTTATACAAAACAAGAAAACCAAAAACAAATCTCAACTCTGTGTTTGCATCTGGAGGACACGAGTAGAATATCTATTTATAGATGTGGATGCTGCATCTGGAGAAGACTGGTTTCCAGCAGTCTTGTGTTCACCTCATTTGATCTGTCTCTGGGCACCTACCGCCAGAGGCTGTGTGTCCCCTTCTATGTAGAGGAATGTACAGCAGAGGGCAAAGCTCCTAAGAAGGTCCCTGAGGCTTACCTTGCAAACATAGCAGAAACACTCAGTTCTGAGGACAGAGTTGGCAGGAGCTAAGGAAATCAGTCACCAGATCCTCAGAAGCAGAGGAAGCCGGTGACGGCCATAACGTGGCATGGGTACCCTTGTAGTGCGCTGCCCGGCCTTCTACAGGCGCCTGGCTCTGTCACAGGTATCGTCTTGCTTTTCTTCCCCCTCGAGGAACTTGCACAGGTGGAGCAGAGGTTAATGGAGCAAAGAGCAGAACTAACCTCTGTGTGGACATCTGCAGCTGCTCCCGAGGTCTAGTCCCACCATGGCCTTTCTGTAACCACCGAGCTCTAGCTGCATGGGGAGACGGGCGGGAGAAGTCATCCGTGTATTCAAGCGCACTCCCACGTCTGGTGGGCTGTTTCTCAGTTACCTTGCAAAGGTGTGGGAGAGCATCAGCCTCTCAAGGCTTGTGTAAGGCAGCCAGAGAAACCCTTAGGTTGTGCTATTGTTTTTAAAAGAATTCTGTCAAATAATACTGTGTAGCTCTGTATTTTGTGTGCCTGTGTAAAACTGCAGCCAAATACATTTCGAGTTCTCGTTCAAGAGCTAACAGCCAAGTCAGCACGTAGACATTTCGAGTTCTCGTTCAAGAGCTAACAGCCAAGTCAGCACGTAGAAATCAAATTATTGATTTTATATATATATATTACAAATATTACAAAACATTATATAAAGTATGTGTTTTTATTAGGTACTACCCTGAGACTCCCAAATACCTGAATAGAGGTCCGAAGAAGGATTCTTAGAACAGTCATCTCACTAAGCTACAAAAGCAATGAAAATATTTCTGTAGGCAGTTGATTACTTTTACTTAAGTAGGTAGGATCAAACTAGCCTAATGTAAAACAATGGGAAAGAAAAAATAAATACATAAAATCTTCTAGAGTGGTCTCATGTACTCAAGGTAAATGAAATATTTAGCCGTGGCAGCAGCAAAAAATGAAATATGAGATCTCGCATCCCAAGTTATTAGTGACATGTTAAAAGACATGCTGAAAAGTGCCTGTGCCAAATTAAAACTTTGAAAAAGGGCACAAATGGGAAATGTCAAAATAAAAAATCGGAGGAAAATGATTGTCCTCCTGACTCTTATTATTTTGCAGTTCTGAGGCTGTGGCCACTGTTAACAGTAGTGAAACAAGAATGACACAATTCATAGTCTCTGCTGAAATCTGTAATGGAAATATTCTGCACTGACAGGCAGACAGTTGGAATTTGCCGATACTTTGATCACGATTGCATGATCTGTTTGCTGCATGGTTTTTTTTGTTTAGTTTAATTTTCAGAAACCTCATAGGCTTTTTTTGTTATTTTAATAGAATATTTCGTTTGGTCTTCTGCTCCTTGTTTTTACACTATAGGCATCCCTAATGCTTAATGATACTAAATAATCAGAATGCCAGAGTGCTTAATTTAATGTCTGCTATTGATCTCTGGACTGTTTAGCAAATGACTTATTAAACACAGAGGGCCATATAGTGCCCTCAGTTTCATCTATGTGAATCCTTTAAAGTCATTGGGAACCCAAGGTCAGATGATCAGCCTGCTAATCACATTTCCTGCTTAGAAATGTTGAAGGTTTTACTAGGCATGGCCAGGAATTATTTTTTCAAATTCTGTTCTATTATCCTCTGTGCACCCGCCAGCTCTTTGAGCACCTCGTTCTCTGGGCATCTCTCAGTAATAAGGTTTCACTTGAAAGAGCTAGAATTTGTCTCAGTGTTCTTGAAAGACGTATTTCTGAAAATGCTAGTAAAGGTACTAGTAGTGAGAGGTGACTGATGAGCAGAGCGGTTATAGTGTGATTAGAAGAGCAAATGGGTCCTGCTCTGTTGCCTGGAGTCTTTTCAGGCCTACAGCCTCTTAGGACCTCTCCCTTTTTGTAAGATGGAGTCAGTCGTTCTATCTTAATGGACAAGTTGCTTTGAAATTCTTTCCTGTTTTGTTTTTATTAAGATCACTTTGGTGTTTTAGACCTAGAAATGCTTTAACAATAACTTCCCCAGAAGATCTGAGTCCAAAAGAGCTGTGATTTACCTTAAATTTTGCGCTGAACACACTCGGCTTTTGTTTTCAACCACACTTCACTCCTAAGCATATCTCTGCCTTATCCACCTGCATTCGTAGACTGACTGGTGCTAATAAGAGTCAACAATAGCATTGCTTTGCTGGCGAGAATACACAGGCGTGAAACTAATTTAAAAAACACATTTTCATTTGTGTCTTGTGAAAACAGTAGCCCTCAGGAAATCAACAGACTGGGCAATTTTTGAAATTTGGGACTTTGAGATGTGAGACCAGTAGGGGTGAGAACTATACAAACTTGGCATTGCAACTTTGTCTCAGATGGAAAAGTCCCATAGAAATGAAGTCCATATTGAGAGTGCTGAGACATCTTTGGCATCTCATGCTCTTTTAGTCCTTTGTCCCACTTCTCCTCTGAGGTAAGTCCTCACCTGCTGTGCTCTCCTTTTCTTGTCAGGACCCAAAACACAGCCTTGCCAGGCATCTCAGTTTTCATCAGTGATCCACAATCTTCTAATCCTTCACGGGCCAGGCAGGTTTAAAAAGCTCCCTAATAATGACTTGTAGCATACTAGTTTCTCAGAGATTCAGCCCATCCCCTCTTCAAGGTTTCCAAATATGCTCAATAAAGGACTTGAATTATTTTTTCTACTGCTGCCTGTAGTTTCTCCTCAAGGAACTGTTACTTGCCATGTGTTGTGCCAAATCATGCCATAGTTTTTGCTTGAGACAAGAAGCTAAAGGCTGTACTAAAGTCACCAAACTCATGTCACTTGTGACCTTTGGTGCAATAAAATGTTAGCTTTCAGTAGATACCAGTTCCAGTCGTGTGAGATGAGAATGAAGGCATTCGATCTCCAGTCCATAAATCTCAAAAATTCTAGGGAGGGAGGTATGGGAGAAGAGAAGTCTGGCCCATCAGTGCCTCTTTTTTTAATAACATACATAAAATACTTTCATAAATATATATCATAAATATATATTTTAGATACACATACATATATTCATATGTGTGTGTATATATATACACACATATATATAAATACCCACATATCTATATATACTCTATGACCTTCTCCTCCTTCCCCTTGCCTTGAACTTCCTCCCTGAATGTGTCCTAATGGCGGAGTGATGATCAGTTCTAAAGAAATTTAGCACTGCATGAAATCTTGGAACAGTGACATCTGTTGAATTTGGACTGTTTTGTCTGTCTACTGGGATATGCATGAACTTCCCAACATTTTTTTTAAGTTTGTGGTGCCCTCCCCCCCCCCCCTTTATTTTTTAAGGGAGGGTAGCTGCAGGAGACATGGCTGCTTGCTTGCTTTCTGGTGTGGTGTAAAGTTTTCCGTCGAGAGACAATAATGTACATTCCTCTGGCAGGACGGGATAGATTTTTTTGTTTCTCTTGCTGTTGTTTATTTATAAGACATTTCCTCTTGCTTAGTGGAAGTTTGATCGTAAGAGGCTCCAGTGATTTTCCTTCCCACCTCTCCCCTCCCTAATTTCTCTGCCTCGGCACTCACTCTGGAACACAGTGAACTCCCAAAGCCCATCGGCGCGGGGCGAGCTTAGCAGCCAAGCCTTGCCATTCTCCAGAGACTGTGAGGTGATTCTCCTTCGTCACTGCTTGGACCAGGAACCACAGCCCTGGTGAGTGGTGAGCTCCCAGAATTTGATGTGTCAAGGCTTCTATTCTTGGTGCCGCTGAGGCGAAGCAGGAAATAAAGGTTTTTTTTGTTGTGTTTTCTTTTTTTTTCTTTTAAACAAAAATCAGCAACAATCGCAGCGGAATATGGAACTCCGAGCGGCCGTTGCCGAGCTGAGGAAAGGGAGCTTTGCGTTGCCTGGGCAGGGAGGGAGCAGTGGGTCGTGCCCGCAGCGGCGGGGTCTGGGTTGCCGGGCGTCCCGGCGGCCGCCAGTGGGTGTCAGGCTCGGCAGCCGCTGCAAGGTGCTTGGGGAGGGGGGGACGGGACACGGGGGCTGGCTGAGTCGGGCAGGGGAGGGCATGGGGGAGAGGAAAAAATGTTAATCCTTCCCTCGGAGTTTCTGTCTGGCAACTTTTCATGCCTCTGTGTGCTGAGCATTTACATTATGGTCTGAATACCTGATTGCCCAGCCAAGCAGAAAAGAAACTCTACAGTGGATGCATAGTAAAAGAAAATGCTTCTGTGGCAGCTACCTCTGGGAACAGGAAAAACTAGTTGGTTTACAGACTGCTGGTCCATTTGAGGGGGAGGAAAGGGGTGCATTTTTTTTTTTTTAACTCTCTCACTTCCCTTCTTTTCTTTTTGTGTCTATATGGGGAACTGGCAATCAGAAAAAAACCTGTACTTTGGGCTACTTAGTGTACAAAATCTTAGATGCCAAAGAATTAAGTATGTTGACCAGCGTTAAGGTACTTGCATAGAGTTATTTCTGGCTAGCAGATAGGGAAGCTGAGGCAGAGAAAGTTGAAGTCATTTGCTCAAGGCCACATGGGAAAGCCAGTGAAGGAAGAAAGCCTAGGACATGCGCCTCTCGTTCCAGGCCCAGCTTGCTCAGGGTCTCCTTTTGCCCTGTCCCGCCCTGCCAAATGTAGCACTTCTGTTAATCCCTTTCTGCTGTAGTGCTGAGGGAGGCCAGGCCAGTGCGTGGGTTGGTCCGTTCATCCTTTATCATCTCCCATATTATCTGACTTGAAGAAATGAATCATTTCTTGACTAACATTTTCTACTGTTAATAAAGTAGGCATAGGAGAAGAAACACAGGGTAGCAGTCAAAATATTTGTATTTTGAGGTACTATTCTGTTCTTTGAAACATGTTGTCCCTGGCAAAAGAACAGAATGTTTAATGGCACCAATGTATCTCACATGGGATATTAATTATGAAGCATTCTCCTCCCTCTTGCCTTGCTTTTGAGTTTGATTCACTCAGCAGGTATATCAACACACATACTTCTCTGAGCCCCAAGGAGGTACCACTTCTCCAAACACTGCTGTTCATCTGTGAGTACATATAGAGGAAGTCACGTCACCCTTTTTCTGGTTTCATGCGCTGTATAAACTGTGAGGAGTATATGCAAAGATTGGCTTTGGGTGATCTCCCACTGGAATTATCAGAGGTTTTGCCATTGACTTCAGAGCTGAGCTCAATATGAAATCAAATCCAACCCTAAATTAAAGTACTTGCTATTTCTTATAACCAATAAGTAAAGTCATGCAAGACTTGGTGGTTTTACTGCATGGCAATTTTTGCAAATATTTTCTTTGGGTTTGATCCACGCGGGGTTCTCAACCACTCCCACTGTTTCAGTTTCAGCTTTAAGTCCGAGTGAACCTGAAAACTTCAAATGGAGCATAGACAAACCTCTGAGTTTCATCTGGTTTTACGTTAGAACCATGAAGAACTGTGAACTCCTCTTTTTTCATATACAAAACCCTAAGTTGACTGTAGACTTTTTTCAGCAACGAGCAGCAAGGATTAGCCCTTTCTCTTAGGTCGCTAGCATTGTGGAACCTTTCTTTGAACTGAAACCAAATAACTAGCTCTTCACAAAACCCACAATTAGGTTGGCTGATCCCCTCAGTAGAGAGTCTTGCATACACATAGAATAACCTTCACGTACATCAAAGCCCCAATCCAAATGGTACCAGCTTTTGACTAAATTGTTATTAGGATCCGAACTTGGCTGTTGCCTCACCTTTCGACAGTGTACTCAAAGCGGCTGACAGATCAGAACATCCCAAACTTTCCGGCAGTTCACATCACAGATAGAAACATAATGGATTTTTTCTTTTCTCTAAATGGGCTATGCTGAACACCCACATACACTTTTGGGTCTGATCTTTGAAGCTTATCTCTGATTTACTTTCTCCCTCCAGGCAGTGTAAGTCTGAAAGACATAAGTACTTCTGAAATGGAAAGTTCTCAAAGCACCGTGCTAAATGTCTGAAACTTCAAACTTCTGCCTATACCACTTGTTCTCTGGATGTACTGAAGTATGCAAAGTCAAGGGCTGTCACTCTGACAACTTTCATCGAGAAGGCAAAACAATGTTTTAATTTCTTTTTTAGGGATCTCTGTGTTGTTCTAAACCTCCTGACGTTTAAATTATTTAATTAATGTATTTATTTTGCAAGTCTCAGCGGTTGTAAGGGAACTTGTCTCCATTGGTGTTTATGTACAACAATGTGGAGAAAATCAGCAGCCTTCGTTATTACGGTGTGAGCTGCCTATTGACAGCAGCCCAAGCTTATAATGGATTGCCTATGGTCTAAAATCATTGGGGTTAAAATCTGCAATTTCAAATCATATTTTAACTGCCCATTTAGACACTTTGGGATAGTGAGATGAAAAACTGTCTCATTACTAGTAACTTCTTTGTCTACTGTGTCACAGTTTATCACAGTTGCTTTAAAAAGTCAGATGGAATTAAAATAAATAGTTTTTTTCATAAATGCACTGTTGGCTTCTAGTAGTAGTCATTTTAGTTACATCATCCTTTCCAACTAGTAATCTCAAAGTGCTTTACAAGTGCTGATGAATTAAACCTCCCTGTTTTACCCATGAATAGAGAAAGGTATAATCACTTGCCTGATACAAGCAAAGAGACTATGGTAGTCTTTCTGTTATGTTCAAACCACCAGTTTATAGTTTTGGGGAGGGAATTATGTATGTGTGGTAGAATCAAAACCACTGTTTTCTGCACGAGAATTTTGTTTGATGTGAGATGTTTGTTGTTCTGTGGCTGTTAGCTGCATCAGACAGGAACAAAGCATAGAAAAGGATTTAATGATAATGATACACAGATTCATAGGTACTGGAACATCTCAGAAGTACAAGAACTTAAGCTATATCCTGGATCATTTTTTGCAAAAAAAAAATGTAAGAACAACTGCCTCATTTTGAGCACCTTGCCAGTTTTAAGGTATTCTAAATCTTTATTCATCTTCTGCATTCTAAGCCTATTTTTTCTGGAAGTAGAACAGTAGTTTATTTTGCAGGGTCACAGAATTGAAACAGCACTGATTTCCCTTTCTGTAAGTGAGAAAAGAAAGTGAAACTTGATTTGATTCAAGTCATATACCAGGGAAAGTTATGAAAGTAAAACTGCTTTAAAGCTAATGAGTGTAACAGTATTATTAAAGCTAAATGAAAGAGATGATGGAGAATAGCACACAAAATTTGTAAATTTAATTTAGTGTTACTTTTATAATCTGTATTTATGTGACACAGTCATATTTTCATCAAATAATGCATTAAATATCAGGATAAAAGGCATTGCCCTGCATCTGTTTCTGAAAAAGTTATTATCACATCAAAAATAGTTCAAATTCCAACCTACTGTTGACCCATTTTTTATGATAGGCCTATCTTTAGTGTGTAGGTAATGGAGGTCCTCTCCTGTCTGACTACAGCAAGCAACAGGGATACTCCTTCTCCACATCTTGAAAGATTGGTAAGGAGGTAGCCTTAATTCTGCGTTGAGATCTGCAACTGGGAACATCCAACACAACACCTGAATTTCTCCTCACTAAGTACTTTCTTATTCCTCTGGGCATTTAGGCTAGGACTTTCAGAAATGATGAGAAATTGTGGGTGTCTCTCCTGAGGTGTCTTAAAAGGGATTTGCAAGTTAGCCACGTAAAGCAGCCCTAATCGTCACCTGCAGAGTTGTATCGTGATGGGGAACATATGAGCATTCAGCTCATGATTTCAGCTTAAGAATAAAGAAATATCCAGGTGCATGAACTATAAAGCAAAGGCTGTTCTTACTGTCCTGGGCTGTGAGAGGGGAGGGGGTGGATGAATAGTGTAACGGGAATGGAGGAAAGTGGAATAGCCTTGAGGAGATGTGAATCTTTATCCCAAATCCATCACCGTGTGACCTTTACATAGTCACTTAACTCCTCTCCATGTCTTGCTTCCCCATCCGTAAAATGTAAATAACTTTTTTTCTGACCTCACCGGCTACAGGGAGGAAAAGCCTCTTCCCATGCAGCAAGGCTCAGGCATGGCTGTGATCGGCGCTTTAAGAGAAGCCTGTGAATGCAGCCCCAAGATGCCCCTGTTGCTGCACTGTTTTTCCCTCTGCGCATGTCTCAGGTTCTCAGAATAGGCGCGAGTTCCAGAGCTAGCATGCGTTTCTGCTGCTGGCAAAACAAAGCAGGTGCAAATTATGGTGGGAATGAAATAGCTAGTGCTTTGAGGCAGTGGAGTGCCCAGTTCACCTCAGGGTATATGTCTGAGTTCACAAAACACGGCTATCACGCACACCCTGATTCATTAGCTGTGTTATCCGGCAAACAAGAAGCCTAATCATATTTTAGTGGGAACATTCTTATGATAAACTCTGCTTTAGTGAAACTCCATATATAGTGCAATTTCTCCCGGCTGCGTATATTACATGGTGAAGAAAAGCTACCCTGCTGCGTATCAGAAGGCTGTAATTTCATTTAGGGGTTCTATTGACATTGTAAACTGCAAGAGCAGAGCTCAAGTGGCTATTTAAGTCATAGGAACTTCAGACTGAAATTACTGCCTGGCAGTAATTGCCCCTCCCCCCGCGGGCATGCAGGCCCGTATGTGCGTACTTGATGTTTTCATCCATGTGCCTATAAATAATAAATCTCCTCGGTGGCTTCTGAAGAGAGCTGTTCCAAAATATTGTAGCTGGCTGCCACCCTTGCGGTCCGTACCAGCACAGGGAATATCTTCCAGAGAGGCAGGAGAAGGAGCGAGGCTCTCCAGATCAGGTGAGGAGGCTTCATGCCCAGATACATTAAGTGCTTGGGAGCTGTTGAACTGCTGTGGCTCAGGAGGCCTATGCATGCTGCAAGTGGCGAAAGGTGAACGCGCCCATGCTCACTAGTGAGGCTGTTTGTTGCCATCATAGCTGACATGTCTGACCTTTCCTGCTTGGAAGTTGCAGATATCCACGCTGGTACATGTAAAGATAAATGTACGGTGCCACCTGTGATCCACAAGGCTGCAGCACATCTCCTATTCATACCATGCCTTGCTAAAGTCGCTCCCAGGAGCCACGGGGCTGACGTGCTGCTGGGAGAGCGTGAGAGGCAATGGGGAGGAGGAGGGTGTGAGGAGAGGACTCAGCGCAGTGTGAAGTCCACACGACGTTCTCATCCACCCTGTAACACAGCAACGTGGCCTGATGCCCCTGAGCAAAAAGAATGGCACTCTTTTTTTTTTCCTAATCTGAAAATAATGCCCAGAGCAACGATCGTGTTGACAGAAATTCAGATATTTCATCCACTTGGGTTTGTTTCAAGAAAAGAGTGAAGTCTGAGAGCAGTTGCTTTTTATCAGGAAGGTGAGGTTAACCATTCTTCAGAGCTTGTCAATAAACCTGGCTTTTAATCCAGATACAGGAAGAGACTTTAAGTATGATTATGGGCAAGAATGATTGTTTTTGTGTGCCTTAATATTTAGATACCCAACTTACGAATTTTAGTAGGAGTCTCTAGAAACTCGAGTATCTCGAATTCATGTGAATTTACTCTTTGTTTCTCTTACCTTCATTTTTTCAGTTATGGGGATGGAAGCACTTTTTGTAAGCATTTCTGAGACCTGTGGGTGCAAGATAGGTGTTAAACTGCTGGTGGGAAGAGAATTAATATTTATTTATTTCATCTGAACCAGTTTGTCCATTCTTACTTTTCATCTGATAGAATGGTGGTTCCCCATGCTAAACTGCATACAAAAAGCACTCAGTTATTTTATTAGTATTTCTATTCTTTATAAAGAAAACTTTATTTTGTTTTTGGAGCTAGCTTTTTCCCAGAAAATCAATTAAATCATTGCCTCATCTTCTTAAATGCCACCATCCTGTGATTCCTGAGACAATGGTACCGTTTAAATGATACAGCAGTGTTGAAATTAAATAACCAAGGTTTGTATAGTTATTAGACATGGCAGTCTGCAGTAGCAGCTCAGACTTCTCATTTGAAGTTAAACTGTTCATGCTTGCATTTCCTCTGACTATGAGCAATGGACTACACTGCTTAGTTTGGATAGAAAGATGTCCTACAGGTATGCATTAAATATTCTTCATGAATCTGTGAGCGTGGGCTTACACACATGCACACAGTGTGAATGGGAGAAGTGAATTCTGAACACCCTACTGCTGCCGATGGGGACGATGGATCAGATGCTGCCATCGCTGCTTTCTGCTTTTGTTCTAACAGGAATTAGCCAGATCTTTCTGTGCCATTCCTTACCCACTTTCCTCCCTTCACTTTGTTGACTTCTGAACCTTATTATGACTGGTGTTATTGTGCTGGCTGTGTACATAGTGCAAGTGAGAAAAAAATGAAGTCCACAAACTGTGGATAACAGCAGATCCTGCAATACAGTGAAATCAAAATAGGATATTGTATGCCAAGACTTAGAGTTCTCATGGTCTTTGTCTCTGAATGAAATAACTGAAAGTGGTTACAGTTCTCTTCATTTAGTATAACTGAATGTATTGGGGGCTGAATATCTTCAGTGAGGTATTGACTGCCTGATGGCATGTGTCCTAATTTCAGGACGTGATGTTCTGGCATGAAGATAGGGTAGCCTTTTGTCCCACTGAATCTGAGTGCCTGAAATCTAAAGCTATGTTACTGTATTGGTGGCTGTCCAACAAAGATGTGTGTTCCACTTGTACCATGTGGAAAAATGAATAAAATATCTAAAGTTAAAAAACAATTTATAAACACCATATGCACATACATACTGCATGCACAACTTCTCTGAAAATATTACAATGGGACACCCTTCCAGATTCTGGTTGTAAAAGATTGTAACTTAATTTCTTCTACAGGTTTTTAGTCGAGAAGCAATGCAACAGAGTCTGTTTTCTTTCAAATCAGCAAAAGTATAATAGAATAGAGAGTGTTTTTAAAAACGAAATATTGATCTGTCTGTCTAATATACAGTGTTTCTGAAGCTACCAACCTCTTAACTTGTAGGTGCCAAAAACTAATTCACACTTGAGGATGCTACGGCAGAAATTGGTGAAGTGACTAATGTAACATTATGCCCTGATGGAATCTGTCTGACTCTAAGCCCCCTGCTGTAGCAGCTTTCATTAACTCACTAGGAGAGAAGGGCTACCCTGTATGTGACTATGGGAATGGAGGGCTCTGCAAGGCTCTGGGTCATGTCACGGGGATGAAGCATGCTTCTTTGGAGCCTAAGCCTCTTAGAGCCACACCACCTGGCCCTTGGTGAGAAAAAGGACTGCTCCTGGCTGTGGAGCACCAAACTTCTTCCAGCCCATGTCTCTTGGGGATAGCGTCGCTGTTGCTGCTGAATCCCTGGCTCACCAAAAAACAGTGGGGAGGCTTTGCTGCTCTTTTGGCCCCTTCGCTTGTTTGCCTGCTGCAGCACTACTATCATTTGCTTTGCTGTCACAGTGCTGCCGTTTCTTTGTACAACTGGAGAGAAGCTGTGGCACCGTGTTAGAAATGAGATCGATGACTTTGCTGCACCGAGGAAAGAACAGAGAAATCTGACACGCTTGTTCTTCCCAACCCTGAAATCTGCATCTGGGTTTAAGGTGAGATAGGGTCACTGAGGATAATTGTGATGGGCAATTTTTACTTTTTAATGACTGAAAATGACCCTGGATGTATCAGGCTCAGCAGCGTCACCCCAGAGCATGACTTCATTGTGAGACTTCCTCATTCTACAACAAGTGGTGCAAACAGTTCCCCTTCATCCGTATTAGTGCTTTCAACGTGTGATGCTCTGTGGTGTAGGGAATGCTACAGCTGTTTTTACTTTAGAAATACTAGTAGTCCGTTTGATATCATATCAGGGGGCTTGCTGCTCCATAAAATTGACTGTTGTGTAGAGCAAAGAAAAGTACAAGGGCAAGCTGAATCATTGGCTCTATTTGTATGTATTTTCACATACTTTTGTGGGGAAAAGACATATATTTGACAGGAGAAAGGCAAATTCTTCTCTGCCAGTCAGTGGAAGGCATAAGGTTTAGTGAGGAGAGATTGGATGGGATTAAATGAATTTTATAATTCTGAACGTATTTAGGAAATAGAGCTGAATGATGTATAGAGAACTCCTCTGTCAGTGTGGAAAATTAGAGATTTGAACAAGATGAGTTTAATACTAAAATGAAATGAGAAGAAATTTATGATTAATAGGGTCTGGCAGAAACAGCATACTTATATATAATTTTGGAGGATTAGGAAATGATCCCTGATTAGATGTGGATCTGAAGGTTTGGAAGAAAGTGGTGGCCCTGCAGGCAGCCTCAGCTGGCTTATCTGGTTTTAGTGGAAGTTCCAAAAGTTTTGTGCAGCAGGAGTGAAGTGAAAGAGTTAAATCTTTGATTTTAGAAATTTAAAGCATTTCAGAATTTGTATTGCAAGAATGAAAGACAAATTAGGAATCCATATGTGGTGAACTGAGATAGGTTTTTCGCTCGTCTTATCTAGTGTCCTGCTTCTGAAGCAACCAGTAGCAGTTCTTCGAGGGAAAGGCATTTTCCTTCTGGACACTGCATCTAGCTAGCTGAGCAATACTGAACATTAGACATGGAGGCTAGATTCCTCTGACCCCTTCGGTGATCAACTTGTATTCTGAAGCATCAATTTGTTAAATTAACTGATAAATGGCTAAATGTGTGGCTAGATTAAATTTGTCTTGTCTTACATGGCTACAGATGCATCTCATAATCATTAAAATTACTCATTGGCCTCTGAGCAAAACATAAGATTATTTTATAGAAACTCACAGAAAAGGATAACATTCACAGCTCACTTGTTACCTTTGTTCTAGGTGAATAATTAGCTATTTTATTATATTCTAACGGTTTTTAGAAACTTGGATTGTATTCCCCCTACCCCACTGGATATGCTGAGGTTCTATGTATTTTGTCTTGCACATTCCCATTTTGAAATTCTCTTCAGAACAAGAATCATTTCTCAGTTGAACACCTTTAATTATTTCTTTGTATAAGAAAAAAACCCTGTGTTTTCATACTGATGTTTTCTGACTTATCCATGTAAAGTCAGCAAACACAGAATAATTACTTCTAAGACAGAATTTTCAAAAAGCAAGTTTTAATAGAAATGAGGCAACTGCAACTCCTATCTTTGCCCACTTCTCTCCAGAGTCCCATTCTAGTGCACTTTCCTTTAGGTGGCACTCCCACATTATCTTGTGTACGACCAGAGCTATTTGTGCTCTGTCATCTGTGTCTTGAAACATGATGGAGAGACTTTGAAATTATATTAATTGTGGTGTCCACATCCTCTCTTCATTAAAAGTTGAAAATTGCTGTTCAAATATTTCATAATCAAAAATTAATCCCAGTCTACCTGTTCCAAATCATATATTATGTCCTCTGGGAATGAATCCCAAATCCCTGTTACAATTTGGATGCTCTGTCCTCTGGGTGTTGATTACAAATTCTGGTTATTCTTCACATTCTGTGTCATAGGGGGAATTAATCTCAAGTTCCTGGCTATTGTTCTGGGACTGAAAGCTATTTATAATTAAGATTTTTGTGTTAAATGGATATCGACAACGAACTTCTCTGTCTACATTTTTGGGGTTGTCTTTTGGCCTGTAAACTCAATCTCTGTTCATGGAGTGGTTATTAGTGCAGAATATTCTGATCACCAATTGGTAGGCCACTGTGAGTTCGGGCGTTTGGCAGAAGCCCATGGCGCAGCTGGAGTATTCCCTAATGGTGACATCTGGTAAGACGATGTGAACATTTTCACAAGAATGCAGTAAAGTAGTGCAAATAGGGTGGCTGAATAAAAGCAGAAGCATTGCATCAGATATGTAGAGGAATACGCGAGCATGCAGATAAGCAGTTGTGAAGCACCCTACAATTGCAAGCCAGTTTCCACATGAAACCATAACAATCTTAGTTGTGTAAAAGGGAGGAATATCCTTTCTCCTTCTCAGCAATGGATAGAACAAGAATAAAATACTGTAGTGAGAGGCAGCAATATAAAAACACCAGATAGCATATGTGTTTTTGATGTGTGAATCCATATTCTGGCTGACTATTTTCAGCAACTTGGACAATAAAAACAACTGCTATTTTTTCACATAGGCATAGTCAGTTTAAATAAATGATGTAAAGCACAGAGAATAAAAGTCTGCAGCTCTGTAGCCATGTACATCCCTGTTTCTCTAGAGGCAGGAAAATCAGAATAACTCTGAATTTAGCAGAAGTTGGAATCTGGACCTAATTGACTTGTTTTAGACCCACTGCTGCTGCTAATAGACCTGGTGTTTCTATCGGCAATGGTTGGCTCCTGCATTCTTTTGCACTTCAGAAGAGATCCCAGTTTCCTTTTTTTCCTCTTCTTTAGCAGTGGGCAGCTCTGCAACCTTTTGATCATGCCGACTTTGTACGTTACATGACTGAACTCGGCTATGCCAAACATCCTTTTAGGAAGTTGACACTTGTGCCATTTGAAAAAAAGGCAGAGAGAGAGAGAAAGAGAGAGGAAGAAGAATGAATCCCGACTGCTTCCACCTGCCCTTTTGATTAAGAGAGCAGTAAGTCAGCAGAAGAGGTGTGACTCGTAACAAGCAGGGGTGTATGCAAGACAGTTGTGATCTGTTTGTCATGTGTACACACACACACACGAAGGAAAAAGATGGAAGTTAGGCAACAGTAATCAGAAATGATTACAAGGAATGAATTAATTGATGGAATGTATATAGAGACAATCAAAGGGATGAGATGATACAAAGGACATGGCCTTCGATATCATCCTAAACTAGATGAAGGAGGTGGAACTTGGGAACTTCCAAAGTCCCTTTCAGACTTAATAATTTTGATTTTGTAACACTTTTCTTCCTATTCATGCCCTTGCAATTACTATTTTGCATGTGTATTGGGACCGTTACTATCTCCAGTTCTTCCAAATCTTTGCCCTGTGTAGGTCTGACAACAACATAATAACCACCTCTGTTATCCCAGGCTTGGAATTAGTGCACAATTTATGGGTGGTTTTAACATTGGCATACAAAGAAAACAGAAACAAGATTTAGCTATTCTAGCATGTGCAAAAAATAGACAGGGAGAGAAGCATATTGCATAACTTCGGACAAGTCATAAGACTTTGTTGTGTCTACTAACTCAGTCCCTTCGTTTAGTTAAAATGCCAAGAGCTCATTGAAAAACATGTGGCCTAGCCCTGCAGCAAGTTAGCAAATCGCCCGGCTTGCTCTCTTTCCAACCTGCTCACTTAGAGTTCTGCTACTTTGTAAAATTTTTAGCTTCCTTTTCCTATTCCTCTGGAAAAATCTCCCTAGAAAGTTTCTTACAGGCTGCTTGGTGTAAAGCCCCAAACCTGTAACAGCTCCGTCTTTGAGGCGACCGTGTTTGCCTTGCCCGGGGAGACGCTCTGCGCTTATGATGGCAGCGATCATGTCGGAGTTGCTCCGCGACGTGCCTGTGGCTCTGCAATGCCAGCTCAGGCAAGGAAGCACGCCACGCCGTCTGGCAGGCAGTCAGTGGTAGCGCTAATGTGCTCCCAGGGTGCTGCACCCGCGAAGGGCTCCCGCTTCACCTTCTCCCTGCTTCAGCTCCTTGGAAAACATGTCGCAGCACGCCATGGTCGTACCACTGGTGGTGAGTGCATCCAGCCAGATGTCTGCTGAGCTCGCTTTGGACCTGCAAGGCATATGGCCATGTCAGAGAGGCCTGGTTGGCCCTCGCGAGGGGCGACTTTTTAGCTAGGGCATCTCCATGCCTCTGTGCTGCTTCAGGGATCATCTCGCCCAGTGCCCCCCTGCACCTGCCTCTGCTGCACTGCCCAGCGTGGGCATACGCAGGCAGGGTCAGTCGATTCAGCAAGGCACCGCGTGTTTGTGAGGCAGGTAGGCATATCCAGGATTACTGCAGTGAACATTAATGCATTTTGGGATATTAATTAAAGCTGCTGTGCGAAGATTGAAGCCAGTCTCTACTGAGGTGTAGGAGAAGACTTTGATAGGAGAGAAGATTATCTGCCTATGGGGGGGGGGGTTACCTCTTCCTTCAATAAAACTGGTGTTGGCCATTGTTGGAGATGAGTTACTGGACTGAATGAATCACTAGTTCAGTTCTTTGTGACAGTTACTATTAAAAAAAAAAAAAAACAGGAAGAGGAAGAAAGGAGAAGGGAAAAGGAGTGCATGAGGAGGAATAGAAGATATAGAAGGCAGCCAGAAGGCACAATAATGTTCAAACAAGCTCTTTAGAGTCCTAAAGAAAAAGTACTGTTTTTTAAATGATGTGTAAAATAGTTCCCTGTGTGAAGATCTATATTGATTTTTTTTTTTATAAATTGGTCTTAAAATAAAAAGGCTCTCACGCATTGCCTTCTCATGCACTCAATCAGCCGTTTGTGTCATCCACTCTTGTGTGTGTGCTCTCTCTTCTCTGTGGCCAATCCACAGAGGATGGGCGCTCGCTACTGCTTCAGGTCACTGTTGAGCTCTGGGGACTGGTGTTGGACACCCTACTGCAGCGCTGGCAGCTATGGGCTGTGTGGTGGCAGGGAAGTGGGCTGGGGAGAAGTTACACTAGCCTGTATCTGTGCAAGTACTTTTGTAAAGCTAAGACGTACAGCCAAGAAAGCTCAGTTTTCAGCATCACCACCCTTGAAACCCTAGCTGGCACTACATGATGTAAGCGCAGTGCTTTGGGTAGTGACCAGAGCGAATGGCACAAATGGCTGGTCATCTTAGGTCATAATACAGTTGATGGCCACATGTGCAGCCCTACAGAGGAGCACTCAGATTGTGGGCATGGGAGGTGCAGGAAAGCAGGGTTCAGAGCTGAGCTTAGTGGGACTACGAACAAATGCCGTTCTGAAGCACATTGGCTTTCCAAAACCAAAGAGGTCTATGTCAGAGGAGCTGGAGCTTAGCGTCAGAGTCCGTAAACTTGTTTCCAGTTGGCTTAACGGTCAGAAAAGTAGCTTCATGTTTTGAAAATAAAATTTTTTGCTTTGGCAAAGGCAGTAACAAATAAGCTGACTGACAAGACGATGTGAAAACAAGCTTTTTTCTTGAACATTACTTGTGCTAGTCCCTGTTCTTACAGTAAGCTTTTATAGCTGCTGTGATGAGCAAAGCCTCGTGTGGCCAGAGACAGAGGATACTTAGGTGAACTTCATTTAGTGAAGAGTGTTGACTTTTCTGCAGTCAAAATTTAAGTGGAGAACCCCAAGGTCTTGCTGTGCTGCTGAAGCTTAGGGATACATTGCCTCACACGTGCTGCCTGCTTCCCTGAGCCGGCCCTGCATATCCAGGATGCGTTGCGTACAATCCTTTCTCCTGATCCCCTGCTCTAACATCAGAGCACACTGCCCTTCAGAGGAGGGCTTTTCCTGCGGCACTCCATTTGCTTGTGCAATGTGTTCTCAGCTTCACAGGACCCCTGCGACAGGCCTCGTGGTCATGGCGGTGGCAGCTTCCCTTTCTTGTCCGGTGCTGTCAAATGGCTGTGCATTCGAGGGGGAAGGATGCAGCCAGCCAGTAGCCGGGCACAGTATTGCTCATCCCACTCAGTGCCCTTGCATTCAACAGAAACCCTGCGGGACAGCCCCGAGGGGCCGGGAGGGCGGTTCAGCCTGATGGGAATTGGCACCTGTGACTCTGGGAACAGTGGAGCAAATGGCACTTGGAGCCTTGCTTCCAAGTGGCTGTATGCAGAGGGGCTCGCTGAAGCTGTATTTTTAATGCAGTTGGGTATAAATGGCCCATTTTTATCCTTGCATACATTATCCCTTCACTTCCTTCCTCTTTAAGTGATGTCTTGTGCATAGGGTTGTCATTTATGTTCCGACTGCATTTTGCATTATTACATTTTAATGGTATTTGAAGTTCTTTCATACATATTTGAGTTCACTGATATAAATGAGAAAAAGAAATAATCAGCATACTTGGTTTATCTGATGACATAAAAATGTTATATGATAACTTCGGCAATTTCTAGGGTAAGATCAAGCAGAATATTCAGTACTAAGGAAGGGTCCAAGTAAAGCTGTCTATTTGAAAGGCCCTAAACTTAGAGTTGTTCAAAATCAACATCAGAACTTTGCAGTTTGGGCCCATTTTTACCCAACACGAGCACCATTATTAACTAAATCTACGCCTTAAACTTTGTGACTTGTGGGTTTGGATCAAATGAGGCTGAGATCTGAGTGGCCCTTGACATCCAATTCTTTCTCAGAGTGAACATCTTCTCACATCTTGGCTTTGTGTGAGGATGTACTGCATGATCTAGCAGGTCTAACCTCCTCAACCCCGTATCTACTGCTGACTTATGATCTGTTATTATCTATTAGAAATCTTGAGGCTTTAGGGCAGAATTTTGCATAGGGATAAAAGATGCTTTAATGTTGGTGCTGTGGGATTTTTTTTTTTTAATTCTTTCTCTCATTCTCTGTTTCATGAAAATTCATTAATCTGTGACATTTAAAGACTCTGTCTGAGAGGTGTCTGGAGCAGCGGCCGGCTGCATACATCAATAGTTTCTCAGAGTCTGGCACTCTGTCAATATTTGGGGGCCTCAGTAACAGCACTTAAATGCACTGCCTGCCAGCCGTCACGCTCTTAGCGTGTCTGTAAGAGTCTGAATGAACGGATATTAGCACGTCAAGTCCTTTCACAACTGGCAATGCTTTAGAGACAAACTGCTTGGTAGGTATCTTTTCTCTCCCCTCCCCTCCTGTTTTCTGGCATGTCTTTGTTGTTTATCTGATGTGATTTATGTATTTACACACAAATATGCATCCTGCAAAGAGGCATTATAAATCCTGAGGCTAGAGGTGGTAGTATGGCATAATCTGTGTAACAACGGAAATGGGCTGAAGCTGGATTTGGACCCAGAACCAGATTAAGCTTGGGTTGACTCCTGGGCCAGTTGAGTCAGGAACAGAGTTTTGTTTGGATTTCACGGTGCCAAAATCTTTCGAGCTTAGTTCCAAATAATGAGAATCTTGGACAAAAATTTTACAGGAAGTGCTACTGTGGCAATATTTCAACCAGCTCCAAACCAGAAGTGGAAAACAAGCCATTTCAAGACTTGGGTCGTATTCAAATCAAAACTGGTAGAGCAGGTTCAGAATCCAGGCCTTATGTTCCTTTTTTAATCCCATCTCACTGCATAAATTGGATTCAGAGCTGAATATTACTCTTGGTTACCCATGAAACCTCCCTATTTAGTGGAAAAAATTCAGGGAAGCAAAATACGACTTTTTCTTTTTTTCTTCCCTTGTGAAATAGGAAGTACAGTAACAAAAATTCTGATTCACAAACATGTATTGCCCTTTCCTCCTTCCTTCTTTTTTTCTTGCATGATGCTGTCATGTTTATTTTCTCTTTACCAGTTATGCTTCACCTTCTGCTTATTATAGTGCTGGAAGAACAAGCTGTGGCTCTGAAGCCATATTGTTCAGAGAAGTGAATGGCCACAGTGTCTGGAAGCTTAGGCTGGTTTCTCTGAGCTGAATGGTAGGCAAAAAGCAGTTCATGAAACCCCATCTGAATGTTTCCATTTCTGAATCTCCGCCTTAGAAAACTCGGTTTTCATCCTCTCTCATGCCGCCTATGCCAAGGAGAGATGAAGGGACGGCTGCAGGGTGAGTCCTCCATCTAGAACATTTTCACGACAGGATTTTGGCAGCAAAGCCTTAGAAGGACCTGTCTGAATTTGGAAACCCTCTGAAAGCACTTCTTATCATTCCTACTTCGCCAGCTCTAGTAACACCAGCCAGTGCTCCTCAGCTGTGACCTGCAGCACATCCTTCAGTGCTGGCTAGAGTAAACAACTTCTGAACACCTTTCGAATAACATCCAGAAACTTTTTCCAACAGATTTCCAGCATTCCTCCAGTAACACCTGCCCAAATTTTTCAAATTTGGCAAATTTGACAAAATTTTTCTGCTGCAACTACCTTGCCAGAGTAAGTCAGCAGCAGGAGTAGCTAACTACCCCTTCCCAAGCATTTCTTTGTTCTTTTTATCACTCTCTAATCTCCTGCCTTTATCTTGAGTTTTCCCTTTCTCCAGCTACAGCTACATCTGATCTCCATTTTCCTGTTTGTGTCCCCAGAACACTTGCACTTACAGAGTACGTTGTCACTTGTTAAAAAAAAGGAACCCCATAGGAAGTTTGCAAATGCCTCCACAGAGGTAACAAGTAGCAGGGGCTGCGTTTATCCCCACTTCAGGCCAGCAGCAAAGGGAAAATAAACAGTCTCAAGGCTTCTGTGAGTATTGGTGATGCTTCTGGCTAGATGGCAGCAATGGCCAATAAGTACGGACAATCAACAGGGAGCAGGATTTATTTTTAATTATAGTAATTGCTCCTGCAGCATGGCATGGCAGGCGAAGTAGGGGCGCTCATGTGGAGGGGGATTGCTGACTGCAAATGATGCCCTTGGACAGAGCATGCTCGCTTTGGCAGCTATCCGCGTGGTCTGTAAGCCTGCAACAACCGCCAGCATGAGGCTGTGGGTTAGGCTCAGCCTCAAGGGCACAGAGGCTCCAAAACGGGAGTGGTGTCTCCTTGAGCTGAACAGCAGCAATATGGTGTTGCCATTTAAAGGGCAGAAGTCAGAAGGCTGGAGAACAAGCAGTGTGGGGCTAACGCGACAGCGGGACTCCTGGAGACCCAAGGCACACAAGCAGGCCCATACAGCAGAAATAATCACCACGTATGTTCTGCAGTTGATCTTTCTCAGGCTGTACTTTGTTCTGCCTTTTATGGTCTCGGCAAAGTAACACGAGCTTACAATAACCCACGCACCTTTGGTACCCAGGGAGTACATCTCAAGACATAATGGGGCACATTTGCAGCTCTGTCCCCAGTGTTTTAAAAACGTGACTGACTTTATTGTCAGTGACAGCCATGTGTGCTCTGCAAAATCTCCCCACCCCCAGCCCTGAGTGCTACATGTCGAAGTTGAGGAGTTTGTATCGTGGCATCAGTTTCTATTTCTATAGTGTTTATTTTCTAACAAGTTCTAAAGACTTCTGTTACTTAAACAGGTAGGCCTCAGAGGATGTGAGAGGCCTCCAAAACAGAGGCAGCGAGACCTCTTTCTTTCAGTCTCGCAGACTCTTTATACCTTTTCACAGATGTTCCATAGGATTGTTTTAGTAACTGGCATTTCCCATTTGTACTAGTGACAGTTTTGTGGCTAAACCCTGTGCAGAGAATTTGGGGTAGAGCTGTAGCGTTCCACTGAGAAGCTCTTTCTATCCAGCTGCCTTTCCCTCCCTGGAAGAATGAATGGGTTTGTCCCCCCAAAATGCGGATATGAAAGTGCTGAGGGGATTTGGTGGATTCACACTTCATTCAGGAGGTGTCCCTGTTGGTTGCTGGTAGTTGTAAATGAGATGCTTTCTTTTAAAGCCGAAATTGAGGAAACGTGAAAAATCTAGACTCATCTTCCGTACATGTTTTACCTCTATTAATCAGTAATTAATTAAAAAAGAAACTGGTGTTCCCATGATGGGCCACTAAATATATGCAAGTAAAACTACGGGCATTAAAAAGCGATTTGACTGCAGTCAAGCAGTTATTTATTTTACAATAAATCGTTCAGGCCCCAGATGACGTAAGCAATCCGTTGTGTTAGGCACTGCACACACACACTTTAGGAGGTGGATCTAACCCTGAAGAGCATGGAGACAGCACAGGCAAAGAGTGGACAGAGAGAGAAGTGTAAAGAAATGAAATAACTCACCTCAGAGACCACGACAGCAGCAAAACCAAGAACAGCACCCAAATGTCCTGCCTCTCTGATCAAGACCTTTTGCATTGACCTAGTGGGTTATTCACAGTAGTGTCTCTCTCAGTCATGTTTTGTCTCTTCCTGAGCAGAGTAAGAGAGACTACAGAAGGCTACGGCTGGTAATGGTTTCCTCTAATAAACTGAAAAAGTTGCTATTTGAATTCTAGTGCTTGCAGTTACTAGCTACAAAGAGTTGGAACCAGTCCCCAGAGAGGTTGATATTGGATGCATAGGAGCATGGCTGTAACCTCATCCATCTTCTGTATACGAGCCTTCTCCTTACTCTCTTAAGGCATTAAGGATCACAGAGAGATTGCCTTCAGCGACCAGTCCTGATGTTCTATGTTTGGACTGATTTGGTACCTCCCTAAGAAAGTCACCAGCTGGTAGACTCACAGTTTAGCCCTTAGGTTTAGGTCTGGGTAAAATTGTTAGGTCTAATGTTTTGTTTGCTGAAAATTGCTTGCCTCAGACATGGGCTATCCAAAACTATGAAAATAAATTAACTGAGAAAAACTGTAAAAAATATATTTTGGAAAGTCAAAAGGTTTTGTTTTGATATTTTCTAAACAAGATTTCTACTTTTTTGTTTTTGAAACAAAAGTATTTTAATTAAAATGTATCAAACACAAACAACCAACTACCCCATTTTGTTAAATTCACAGTTTTTTTTTTTTTTTCTTTCAATGTTCTCAGTTTGGTCAGCTTACCCAAATAAATCAGTTATTTGCAGAACTCTAATTCTAATTAGAATTTAGGGCCCTGGAGACTTGCGCTATATATTTCAATACAGTACATATTTATAATGCCAAGTACCCTGCGTGGTACTCCATATATAATAATAGCAAGCAGTCCAGTACCCTGGGGAGATGAGGGCACTGGGGAAGACCAGTGCCTTTTAGCTCTTACATTTTCATTTTCAATTGTAGTAGTATTTGGAGGGTATTGCTTACAAGATAAAATTTGCATTTATTTGAGCTACTCACAAGTGGGATTCACTGCAAAGCTATCATTAAAGGGAAATAACGCAGAAGAAAGAACAAAAGATACATTCTCAGCAAGGTTTGATAGGTAGACACTTTTAGAGATCCTTGCTGCTACAGGAAGAATGTCTTCTTGCTCTACAACACCCCCACTCCCAAAATATAGAAAGACAAGCAAATAAATACAGAGGCTGTTCCTAAAGTGCTGAGACTCAAACTGTGTTCAACTCTGTTGTTGGCTATTTCCAATGTTTCTACCTTACAAACAATTTAGTCATTTCTACTTGATCATTCCTATCTTGAAACAAGTTCTTCTCATTCCATTTCAAAACCACAGTGCCCATTTATCTGTTCATTACTTTTTTGGGGAGCTCTCTAACTCCCCTTTAGCTGTCTCAGGTGCTTCTGATATCCTTGTTACTTATGTGTTGCCACTCTGCGTAGGTACCTGGTTGGAAATGAAGTTGTCACTTTAAGTTTCTGTACAAGTTACTACTCCTCTTCCTGTTTCCACCAATGTTATTTAGTGTTTTCTGCATTAACATATGCCCATGAGAAATAAAACCATGATCTTACCAAACCTTCTTACCTTGTTAACGATTTATAAGATGGGTTGAAGTGTTTGCTGCTTAGTGTGGTCAGTCGCATATTCGCTCTGCTCCCTTTTTGCAGAAGTGCCCCACAGTCTAAACTCGGATACCCAGAGTGCTCTGCTACTCGCTCTGAAGTGCTGCAGCCTGGCATTGGGCTCCCTTTAGGTGAAATTCTCTCCAGTGTGTAGGGCCTGTGCAGGCTTTGGCTCTGCTGCAGTCCGCGTTGCACAGCTTGGGTGGTATGTGTATGGTCCTGGCGAGCTTTCTGTAATGACATGAATTTCTTCCTGTGAACCCAGCTGTCTTGGTGAGTTTTCAGTGGAGATAGTTGCCTGTAGGATTGTTAGGCCTTAACTGCAAAGTCCTTGAAGATTAGGAGCAGACTTTCAAATGCAGAACTCCTCAGCATTCACTTGTTTCATTCTTGATTGAAGAATTGTAATTGTAGAGAGCCCTAATGCCAGTACTCGATGCAGTAGTCTAGAAACAGAATGACTGCCGAAGAGGGAGCACTGGATAAAACGTAAGAAACAAGACTTGACCAAGGCCTCTCTGACTCACCACATCTGTTTTCTGATGAGCTTAGCTTAGCGCACATTTTTGGAAATTTGTTTTGACATCTGTGAAAGCCTCTTACTGCCATGTCCTTACCTCCAGAAATGTTGGACATTGCTGGGCAAAGCAGGAATCTACTCTCAGCTGTCAGATTTCTCTCTCCCTTCAGTCACCTCACAGCTAGCCCATATACATCTGTATGTGATGGTAGCGGCTGTGAGATTGGAAAGAAGGGGAAATGTGATAGGAAAAAAGGGTAAGTGAGGTGTGTGAAGGTGAGTGTATGCTGCAGGATGGGGAAACATTTTCTACCAAGTATATGTGAGTAGGGAGGAGGAAGACTCCCTTTCTTAGTCTTCATTTGTTTGGGACTTCTGCTGTCATATTTTGGCGGTCCTACTACTCAGCTCTAATGCTCCGAATATACCCCTAAGATTATTTGGTGCCTCTGAGACTTACAGCTTCAACAAGAGAGGTGCAGGAATACAGGGTTTAACCACTGTTGCTGCTGGTGCCGTAGTATGGACAATTTGGGAGAAGTGAGTGAAACTTTTGCTGGTGGTGGTTGCCATTTTCTTTGTGCATTCACTGCAGCTGAACCAACCAAAGGTTTGTCTAGACCAGAACTCAGGGTTACTTATTATCCTCATAATCCATTTCCTTTTGCCAGCAGCAGCAGCTTATGTGGGTAAGTCAGAAGGGACTGTTCACATCACGGGCAGCCTCTTTTTGTGGTCTTCATTAAGCTTTGGACCATTAGCTCAAGACATGTGATTATTTTGTTTGTTCGAAAAGCAAGACAAGCAGAGCCTCCTCTGAGTGTTTCTTTCAAGCAAACCAGCATGACTGAAAACTGGGAGCTTGCCAGAAAACGTTACGTGAAATAGTAGTGGCAGGTTCATCTTAGTGTGGGCGGGGAGAGAACTGTACCCTCTATTTTACTACTTCAAACATGTAGTGTCCATATGCTGTGGAAGAGCTGGTTTATGGATGGAGTATGAAGGCTACTCCTTGATCTACTCCGTGCAAGCGCTGTGTATGTGCTGTAGATACATAGTCTTATGGATATGAGTATCAGCTGTTGATGCAGTCCAAACACATAGCATCAATATTCAGTATGCTATAGACAGTCCCGTTTTTCTCCTTTATGTTTAGTGTTAGTACACAGAGCCAAATACTAAAAGGGGGTCACATGATTAAATTAATACCATTAATTATTTAGAAACAATCAAAGGAAATACAAGGCATCTGGCTTTAAGCCCAAACAACTCATGGCATCGCTGTTGCCTTGTAACCTCATCAGCTCATAGTCCAGTCGTATCTCTTCTTTCATTAGGAACACAGGAGATTGCCCCCCTCCTTTCTTGCCTTATTTCTGGCAGCGTGGAACACAGATCACAAGACTGGGCTATATAGTTGTCTGATTTTGTGCGTATAAAATCTGATTAGTTCTACGATGAAAAGATACCCCCCACACACACACATCCCCATGGTATACTGTCTACTGTTTGATTAGCAGTGTGTTGCATGCATAGATTGCATTTTGCTCTTTTTCTCTGTCTCTCAAACTAGCTGCCGTAGGAGGGAAAATACTGTTGTTACTGCAGTGCTCAAGTCATTAAACATGCATGTTGTGTTAGGCAGCATACAACATATAGTGAGAGACAGTTCCTGCCCTGAAAAGTGCACAGTCTACATAGCCAAGGATGGAGGAGAAATAGTACCACAGCGAGTGGAAGTAATTTGCCCAAGATCATGCAGAAGGCCTGTGGCAGAACCTGAAACAGCCTTGCACTCCTCTTACCCAGTCCACTGACCTCAGTGGTCTCCTTTCCCTGGCTTAGGCCAGTGGCCTTTTCCTCCGTAGCCGTGGCCAGGCATTTTCCGTTGGAATGATTTTTCAGTGGAAATTCTTCTTCTTAAAATAAAAATTTTCCGTGGGAATGACAGTTTTCCACAAGAAAAGTCAAAGCAAATATTTCCCAACTCCTGGTCTGGAAGGCTCTTTTCTCTTTTTCTAGCCAGTTGACTTAAAATTTCCATTTTGGTTATCTCAGAAGTGAATTTTTCCGGAAACACCTTCTTACAGGAAAAAAGACCCACTTCTCTGATTTCTCTTTTCAGCTCAGGGATAGATCATTGCCCCCCACCACCCCGGTAAGTCATTATGTCTTCACAGTAAGATAGTTCCCTTTTCTTTCAGCTCTGCTCCTCAGTCTCTGTTAGTATAGATGATTTACTACAGTCTAATCATGCAGTTCTCATGTTGTGCAGGTTACCTAGTACACAGAGCTCCCTAAAGTGGTTTCACGCTTACTGGGACAAAGCAAAGTTTGTCGTTGATCGTTAGGGTTCCACCTTTCTGTGCATCGGTGAACGTGGGCCCGTTTTGATTACCAGCACATGTGTTGATGCTTTCTCATTACTTCTACTGTTAGTGGAGAGGCAGTGACTTTCATTTCTTTAATCTGGAAAGCATAGTTTCACTGGCTGTTCTCTTAATGGTTGTTGAGAGTAGCACTGAAGAACTCTTATTATATGAAAGGGCATTGAAACTTCTATCACAGTAAGGATCTCTAGGCAGTCTTTACCTGCTCTTGACTACTATTTTGAAGATGCACATGCCCAAGTATCTGTTAAAAAGTATCCCTGAACTGAAATAAGTTTCCTTTGTTCTGAAAAGCTTACTTTAGACTAGTGCTTTGTATTACTTGCACTATTCCATAGCCCACGCTTGTCCTCCGAGAATGAGGACACCAGATAAACAGAGAGAGTGTGATTTTTAAAAGTACACAGTTATCCCCATTTGGTTCCCACTGCATTCAGTGTGCATGGGCACCTTCAGCAAAGGCAGAGTTAGACCCATGAAGAAGGCTTTAAAAACAGAAAAACACCCTGGGCTATTTGCAGGCAAGAACATATGTTGTAAGCGCTTATCCTCCTTTCCCGGGTGTTTGTTGAAGGAGCGTAGCCTGCTCTGTGAGTAATAGTGTAGTTCATTTTGATGCTATGATAGATTTGTTTCTTTAATGGTGTCCCTTTAAGCTTGTGTTCTGTTTCTCAAAATCTTGTATCTCTTGGAATTGCATTTAAACAAATATTCTCCATATGTAGGTAAATAAATCTGGATGCTGCTTTTGATTTTGCTGTACCTGCTTGTGTATTTTGAATTTATCCCTGTTATTGTCATTTTTATTTTAAAAAACCCTATAGATTAAGCCATTCCAAAACTTCATTTATTTGCTTCCTTACACTAAAGCCACTACTTTTTATTTTATTTTCTTCAGATGTAGTCATTATGTACTGTTTGCTGTTTATGTAAAACTTAAGTTTTTCTTTTCTTTTTTTCTCTCCCTTTCCTTTGCCTTTTTCTAATACCTACATTGCATCTTGATGGCAAGAGCAGCAGTGGTTGGCAGTTTTCCTCAACTTTGCAAGACAGAGAGAATTGGTTGGAATGAAACCTTGCTCTCCGTACAGTCCGCTTGAGATGCAGCATTGAAAGGTATCAACTCCTTTTCTGTCTTGAAACCAAAAATGAAAACCACAAGCAGGTAGAAGTCATGGTGCCAAACCACCTGTTGATTCACAGCAGAAAAGCCCTTGGCAGTACATTTTTCACTCTATCCAGCTGGAACAGTTGAATGGCTGATACCCACAGTATCTGTCTGTACCCGCACTTTTGGTAAAGAGGCTAATTCACCTGAGGAGATTTAGATTGAAATTTAGGTTAGGTTAGCACAGCAAAGAATTTTCTCCCCTTTGTATTGCTTTTTGACTAGAGTAGTGCATGTCAGTCATATATTTTTGTCCAGTTTATGTGATGTCCCTCAAAAATAGCACATGCTATGTTTTATAGAGCAAACTGAGATTTGTTGGAACAGCTGTGTATGAAGAGTCCAGATCTGCAGTAGTGTAATAGCATGGAGGTCAGAGGTGTATGGATGAAACTGTGAAAAAAAGATTTGTGAAATGCCCTGTTCCAACTAGTAGCATCAACACTTCATTTTCTGAGAGTATTACAATTCAGAAATTCATTCAAAATCAAGTTAAAATCCTATCCTTGGATGCTACACGTGTGCTTCTTGTGGCATATGTATTACAGAAACAGCCACTGTGTATTAATGTGGCATTACAATTTTGGACTCCACACACAAAAATTAATGACATTCTTGAAGTAAGAGTGATGTAGCATGCTGACACATTTAAGTCCATATGTTCATGGACATGTGTCTTCCAGCACACAAATAAAACTAGAAATCCCAGATACTCTTCCCTTTCTTATTTCCTGTAAAGCCATGCTGGGAAGGTAGGAGAAGATAAGTGATGGCAAGCTGGCAGGCTTTGGACCATAAACAGTAGTTAAATAGAATCGTATTTTATGTGCTTAAATGCTCTTATCTGTTCTGCTCTGTTACTAGTACTAGTTGACTTCCATGGATTTGCATAAGCATAATTTAGAACAGATTTGGGACATGCTATTTATATTTGTGCAGACTGCTTCATGTTTGTGACACAGTTATCTCCTGTGGATCTGCAACATTGTCCAGTGTTGTGCAATGCTTTCATATATATATATGACTGGTTAAAACATGAAATGAGTTTTGAAACAACATGACAAGGAACAGTAAAAGCTGCATAGTAACTGAGGTACCCTTGGCTGTCCATACACTGTCCAAGTAATGTGGTTACTGCACTCTGAAGTCTTTCCAAGGCTGAGTAAGACATGCTGAGGCCTGGTAAGATACACATTTTTTTTTAATTTTCTAAAGATTTCCATTACAGATGCTACAATGACATGAAATCCATGACTGCAATCCATATCTTTAGTAGAGTAACAATGAAGGATGTGAAGTATATTCCCAAAATCCAGTGGTGTGAATTCTAACCATTGGTGACCTGTGCATGAGATTTTCATATAGTAAAACCTAATTCTGTTCCGAGAAGGAACGCTCTCAACTCCCAGCATAAAATAAAAGATATTCTGTTCTCTCCTGCCCTATCTTGAGCCTAACTTGGGATCAAAAAGCCAAGCAGGGTTCTTTGATCACCAGTTGTAAAGATCCTGTAAGTCAGATTGTCCCCTCAGGATGTGTTTTGACAATATAGTAAATCCGACTTTAGGAACTTACTAACAGATCGAGAACTCTCTCACCTCAAAACACAAAGCACAGATCCATTATAAATTCTTTCTTCTGATTCAGTTTTTTAAAATTAGTTTGATGTGTTAATTCTGTACCAGCAAACTTTATACCTTATCCAGTATCTTCTGTTCCCCACTGCTGACATTAACACATGCAATTGCTGGCAGAAATGTGATCTCATGCCCTCACATGACCCAGATGAAATTTGTACTGTGGAGTTATCCGTTAGTGCACAGGCTGTTAATGCTGTTAATGATCAAGCACCGTGGAGTCAGTTACTCCCCTGCATTTTGTTGTCTTCCTATTCCACCCTTATTACTCTGGTCTATAGCGGAAGGTTGCACAGGCATCAGTGAGAGCAAAATTTGGTCCCATGTTTGGAGGGGAATCAGAAAATGTGTTGCATTTTGTACATGCGTATCAACACTTCCGATTCAGTGAGCTGTGTTGAGAAGAGTGAAAAAAGCTAAGTCTTGGTTTTTTTCGGTAAATGAAGCCACTATAGTACAGGAAAAGTACAGAGGCAAACTCCTTTTTGCATGAACTCTAGAGAAGCTAAAGGACAGGCAAAGCTTATGAGTTCTGATTTTAGGAGATTTTACAAGGGATGAGTTTGGCCAGTATTTGTCTGAAATTCTTATTGTTTTCTTCTGCCGCCCTCCCCTTTGCTCTTCTGTGTTGTGTGATGAATGCAACTTGCCCCGATTTTGCAATTGTAGCTTTGTGCTTAAAAGCTGCATTGACACAATGAATGTCTTTAACAAATTATATTTCAGAATTCTTCCAGGGAGTTTGTAGTTGAGAAAGACAGGGCTGCTTGCAAAATTTTCAATTTCAGAAATATTGTGTACTTCAAGTTACAGGATTTCCTTTATCTTGATGGGCCAAAATGATTGTCAGTTTGATGATGTTGGTCTGCTGGAAACAAGAGAGGAGAAGGAGCAGGACGCAGAGGAGGAGGAGGAGGAAGAGGAGGAGGAGGAGGAGGGAAGAACTTTAGAATGATAATGGTTGTTACTGCTGTGTTCAAAACCTATTATTTGCTGGAGTTTTCAGAAGTTTTTGATTTGTTTTCCTTCTCTCTCTGACCTAATTAATTTTATGGGACCTCCTCATGGACATAATTTGTATGACAAATGAATTACATTAAAAGTGGCTGTCATGGTAAGAAACCCCTAGTTTATGGTAAATCTAATGTGTTTCTGCATTCTTTCCCTCTATAAATAGTGATCTACTAGAGATAATTTGTTTTCTTTATTTTTCAAATAACTTTGGGTGTGTAGTGACTTTATTGTCAGGATTAAAAGAACTAAAAAACAGAAATGAAAAAAGGGAAACATTATAATAATTCAGCTGTGGTTAGCAAAAAGCTTCTGAAGTAGCACTAGCTGAGAGGCAGGGTTCTTTCCTTTGGCTTATCCTTTTTTAAAATAGATTTAGATAGAAAAGAGTCAAATAATTACTAATACACAAGTCTACACACCAACTCTCAGCTTGTTCTAAAATAAAAACATTAACCCCGAGGAAGTGAGTTTTATGACGGAAAAGCACACAGTATTTTCTTTGTTGTATTCAGGACTATCCCATCTGCAAAGCTTGTATTAGTAATGCTGTTTAACCATTTGAAGCCCATGGATTTTTATGGTACCGTTTCAGGCACCCTTCTTCTACATCTATGTGTCCTAATGGCTTCAGAAAGATAATACACACATTAAAACATTTACCTGGTGCTGCTAAGTTGGCCCATGCTCTTCTGAAGGATTAAAGAGACATGAGGAATGTTACTACTCCTGGTGAAAGCAGTAGGCATTTTACTAACAGTGAGAGCAGGATCAAGTTCACTGTGATTTAGGGCCAAAAATATGGGTTTGGAATTTATTTGGATTCGAGCATTTTCCAGTAGCATTGCAGCTGGGTGCTTATGCCTGATGTTAGAGAGTGACACTGAGTTTCCTTTTCCATAGTGAATGAAACGCAGAAAATAGCTTAAGTGGGACTAAAACAAATTACAGTGAGTCTGTAACCTTTTTCATTTTTATTTTATAGACTAAACCAAGGAAGAGAACTTATTTTATAAAAATGTGCTAAGCATAATGAAAGTTACTTGCGTGAGTTCGGTGGAATATTTAAACTGGTGCTTAAAGTTAAGCTTGTGCTGAAACGCTGCGCTGGTGTGGAGCGGCCGTGCTGTGTCGTGGGCTCTTGGGCCAGCTCTCCGCCAGCCACCGTGGGCTGCCTGACATCCTGAGCAGCAGTGGAGGAGGATCTTTCCTTAACACTGGTAGAATTTGCCTAAGGGGATGATAGCAGGGAAAGGCTATTGTGCATGGAATGTATTTTGAAATGCTGGATGCACTTTTTATAGTTTTCTATTTCCATTCTGTGTTCCCTGCCTTTTACAAATGACTCCTAAGTAACTTCAAAATTAAATGACTTCACTAGCAGTTTTGTGGCCCTCGTAAATATGATAAAGGCTGACACTCTCTCTGTCTCACTTTTTCTTGTGGTACTTAAGCAGTCTTAATGGCAGTTTAAAAAATCTTCCTTCTACCTCAAGATAGAATATTCTTTTAGTTAAAGATAAGGTTCAGAGGCAAAGTATAAAATAGTTATTTATGTTAGGTCTGCACTAGCCCTGACTTCTTTTGGGGTGATAAGTTATTTTCTTTTCTTTAGATGGATTTTAGAGAATGTGCTGCTGTCCCACAGTCCTCAGCTTTAATTTTAAAATGGATCAAGTTCAGGTTCTAACATTCTTGGCAGAGTACCATCGTTTTTCTACCCCTCCCTCAATCTGGGCCATAATTCTGGATATCCTGTGGACTGCAGCCCAGAGACTGCCAGTACTGGAAGCATACAGAAAGGAAGAGATGATGGCAATAGCTTTGTAGCTTGACCTCACATTTATATTGTTTCGCAGTTGCTAAGTGCAATGAGTAGAGCAGAGAGTTTAGTGTGAACTGTAAGAAAGTGGTCATGATTTAAGGGACAGTCCCACCTACCTGTCTCAGATGTTATTACCAAGTGTTGTCTGCACTTTTAAAAAATAAAAATAAAGAGCATTTTAAATAAAGAGAATGAGATCACATAGACAGGTGAAGTCATACTCTAGATAATTCCACTGCTTACAGTGAAGTTGAACTGGGGATAGATACTAACCCCGTAAAATCTCTGGGTTGCAGACAGTCTTATGACGAACCCCAATAGCTTTGTGAAGACAGATTATGTCACGCCCTCAGATTTGGAAATGTAGCAATTCCTCCGTAGTAAGATTGCAAATGAACACCCATTCGGAGATTGCCAACATTATCACAGTTTGTCAGGGTGATCTCGCAGCCCGCAAAGCACCGTATGAGATTGCTTTACAAGCTCTGGAAGATTAGAGTGTTGAAGTATGTGACACCACAATGATGCCTGGATGCCTAGCTTTGTCAGTCAGCCAGACAAATAAATAATAACCAGTGTTTTCATTAGGGTAAAGCAGGACAGGTAATGGGAATGTATGGAGAAATGTTTTCTTGTCTCAGCGACATGGAGCACAAAAATGTAGGCTAAACAAAAATGGCATGTGTTTGCATCAAATCCTTAGAACTAGCAGTTGTATAGCTACCGGGGTCAGCAGCTGCAGCACTTACTACTGTTTCAGCAGGTAGTACTTTAAGCATTAGCATTATTGCTTGGCTAAATGAAACAGCAAAAACAATTCGACAGTCTTGGGTTTTGTTAATCTAGTGAAGCATGCAGATATATATTCTAGTAAATTAGGGGTGGGATTTTGGCTAGCAAGGAGCAAAGGATCTGGAATACAACACAGGCTCTTCTCTCGGCCCTGGGAGACAAGGGAACACAGTTGTGAAGTTAGAAAGTGGCATGGAAGAAAACAGTGGAAGGTTATAAAACCTAGCATTTTTTCCCTAGTAGGACTTACGGAAAACCTTTTGGGTAACGTGGACATTCTGTGAGTTTTGTTATGTTTGTTATTTTTCAGGTTCTTAAAGCTTAAGAGATCAAAGTGAAAGTAATCTAAAAGCATGAAATTGGCCTTTTTGACTTTGTGAAATAACTGATTTTAAGAGGGTACTATTTTTCCAGATTCTGTCAATGTTCAACCCAGATTTCCATAGTCTGAAAACCATTTTTGGAGCCTCAGCTGAGAATTGTTCACATTAAGAGTTCCAAACTAGGCAAATCAGTCAGTCTTTGCGCTTTGATACAAAATATTGGTGTATTTTCATATATACTAGAGTTCTACCAAGGTTAGCTATGGATCTGGTTTATGTCCTCTCTCAGTCTTTAAAGTTTGTGGAACAGAATGGGCAACCTGCATATTTGTTGCACTGGTTCGTTCTTATGAGGCCGTCGAATTGTTGAAACTCAGGATCAGCTCCAAACTTCTACAGCTCTGATCCGTCTGGAGTCAGGACGCGTCGTTCTGCCATCCTCTCACCGCCTTGATAGCAAATCCGAATGTGTCCTTAGCCTTGGAGAGCTTTTGCTCTGTCTTTGCGAGCAGCAGAGGACTCCCAGGTACCCCAGCATTACTTACTGATTGCTTACAAAAACCTTGGGAATCTTGCATGAAAGACCCTGGGTAAGGGCACAGAATTATTATTACTGTTATTATTAACTGAATGTCTAAACCTAGACAATGTATTTGCACATGTAAGTAATTATGATGCACTTCAAGGCATTCTGTTTGTAATGCTTTGTAATGCTTTGCTCTCCATTTCCTACAAATCAAATTACTGAGGGATAGATTTGATTTCCACATCATTTTGAAAATATTTTCTTTTTCTTTTTTTAATTTCCTTTGTATTAATTTTTTTCAAAGTTCAAAACACAACCAACTGTGACTAAATGCATAAAACCAAACAAAAAACCCCTAAAGTATAACAAAATTAAAGACAGCCTAAGATGATATGCAAGCAAACAATGTAAATCATACCTAACAAACATGGTTGTAATAATATACCTTATCCATGTCTGATCCACTAATAACAAATACTTATTCAGAGAACAAATAACTCATTCTTCTTCTTAGTGAAAGAGGGAGAGAGGCAAGCCCCAAATTCAAATTATATCTTACAGTCTAAATAAATATGAAAAACCTGCCAAATCTTCTTATAGAAATCCCAACAATCTTGTATTTTCATTGTCTCTTTTGGGAATAATAAGATTGGGGGGAGGGGAAAACAGGCTGGCTCTTACTGGGAACATGTGGCCTGATCCTGTAGCTTTACCATGAGAAGTCCTTGCTGCCTTCAGTTGAAAGGTTTCTCTTGTGGGTACCAGATTCACATCAAAAGCTGAAGGCATGGGCCGAGGCTGTTTATAATAGTTAAGGTTTTTCCTCTGCCCCAAGAGAAGGTGCTTCAGAAGTATAGTATTGTATATTTGACGAGCAAATGACAATATCTTTGGTCAGTTTATAAAGATTGCTACAAGAAGAAGGATTGTTACTTGAATATAATTAATACTTTCCTCTCTGCGTCATGTCAAAATTGTGTTTTGCTATCTTCCAGTTTCCTTTCTGGTTACAGAAGCAATTACTGTTTGTTTAGTGGAATAACACTGTCCTCCCTGCCCTACACCCTGGGTGTAGCACCATCATGTTTGATCGCCAGCTGCCCTTCCCGGGCTCCTGTTCTCCGTGGTTGACTTCTGTTCCATGAGTTGCCACTGATACAGTAGATGGCACTTACAAAAGGGGGGGGGGAAAGTCAGACTTTGAGGTATCTTGCAAGCCGTGGCACACCGTATCTGCCATGCAGTGCTTTTTTGTCATTTGTGACCTGATCCTGACTCAGGGGGCAGCTGACCCTGCTGTGATGCCAGTTTTGCTGTTTTCCCCATCTCTCATGGTGACAGCAATTTTTGCCTCATTACCTTCTGATGAGAAATCATTTCTAATATATATATTTTTTTAACTGAAGGAAATATTTGCCCTGCACTCCCTCGCATTAGGGATTTTGGAGCAGAAGTCACCTGTCTCATATCTCCCCTGTCACCCTCATTGGGCTTTGTGCTTGCCACCCTTCCCCAGCAGACTGTGGGTCCTGGTGTGGTAAAAGAGCCTTAGTTCTCTGCATTTGTGCACCGGTGAAAACTCAGCTCTCTCGGCAATTCCCCACATGGAGGTGCAGCAGGGACCTTTGCGCACCTTGGGCTTTTCTCCTGAAACCTTTTGTAATTCTGCTCCTGCCAGCACAGCCCCTTGGCCTCCTTGCCTCGCTCGTACCCCGCTGCTTCCAGGTGTCCCCTTTGCCACTGTTGTCCCTGAAACACCTCCGGCCGCCTGTGGTGCAGGAGTGGGCCTCCCCTGCCCATGCGGGCTGGAGCTGCCTCAGGGCCCCGGAGCAGCAGAGGCGGAGGACACCCTAGTGCTGGCCAGGCTGGCTCAGTGGGTGCAGCCAGGAGAGCGGCGCTGTGCTCGTGCTGCTGCTCATGCTCAGGCCCGGGCCTCCCCTTGGGGATCGGCTTTCTCTGCGCTACAGCCTGCTTCCAGACTGGCTTTGCTGTCTAAGGAAACACAGCACAAAGGAACCCCAACCTATTAGGAGCAGCTGGGTTGGGAAACAGCTGGAAAGAACTGGCACTTATTTTAGCTAAGTATAAGAATAAAAAGAGGAGGAATTGCAAATGCATAAATATATATATTTGAGTTAGTCCTTTGACTTGCTACTCCTACTTTTCATATGTCTCCTTGCAGATCTTATTAGAAATGAAGGAACTATACTCCCATGTGTGCTTATATGACATGTAGTGTGGTGAGGTCCTGGACTGAGCAGGGGGCCTCAGCCAGGACAGTAACAGAAATACTGAATAGTATTGCTACTGCTAATTATCAGCTCTGTGCACCTTGCCTAGCCTTACACCCTGTCTTTCACAGTGGTTTCTGATACATGCTTCAGAGAGAAGACCAAGAAGCTCAGCAGTGATCAATGCCAGAATGACCCAAGTGGTTCATTTATATTGGGAACTGGAAAGGAGTTTACTTTTTTTTTCTTTTGAAGGGCATTGTGTAACTGATAATATTCTCAATATATGCATAAATACCTAAATCATTTTGGAATCCAGCTCTTCTCCTAGCCCAGTGTGTTATGGTCATGAATTTCACAATTTTCAGATTATACTTCTTGCTACAGTTATTACTTGCTGTTTAAAGAGTACCAGCAGCGCATGGTGCTCTGCACACACAAAACAGTCTAGGCTGCCTGTAGCAAAGAGCCACAGTCCAGTACATACAGATAACATGAATGTATTCAGATAACATATGGGAGATGAGTAAGATCACTAGAGTGATGTAAGATAAGAAAGCATTTTTGTATTTTCTCACACTGTGTTTTGCCTCATGAACTCATCAGTTTTCGTTTAAAACCAAAACCAAGGAAATTTCTCAGCATCATAGCTGAGAAATAAACCTTAAAAGTGTGACCCAAGTATAGTTGATACAATTGCATGTCCCTTAAGACTTAATGATGTTTAAGATTCCAGATTACTGCCACTTAAACTGCTTTTTTTTTAGCAATACCTGATTCCACCAAGCATGATTTCTAACAAGCATGGTTTCCTCCCTAGCTAAAAAAATGAGCCTTATTAGATAGAATGTAAAATGTAGGAGAGAAATGGCTGTATCAACTACAGAAACAGGGAAATTCCAGCTTCAGAATGTGGTTTAAGGTGTGAAGAGACTGTTTACCAGTTACATTTGCATTGTATTTTCCGTTTTTTTCTTTACAGCTATAAGACCAAAATCCTTTGTATTTAAAGGAAATTTTTTTTTCTGATACTGATGCCATTCTTTGATTAAAGGAGCTGGGACTTACGCCTATGGTGCCTATGGTGCCCTTCATTTAGTTGGGCCCTGCTTTAGTCAAAATAGCCAAACCACAGATGAAAAAGAGTTTCCTGGATTTAACCTTTTATGGTATGGTTTCTAGCACTGCAGCACATCATTGCACTGCCCTGTAACATCAGAACTGAGTTGTAAGCTCAAAATATGGTTTAGAAATTGAATTGATAATATGGTGACCCAGAGTGGTGTGATCTGAGCTGCGCTGAGGCCTTCAGTTGATCTTTCCAGATCAGGATAGTAATTTACATGTCTCTGTTGAGATCTGCTGTCATCTCTTGTGTTTGCATATCTTCTAGCTTGTCCATATTTTAGTTGTTGAATTGCTCTTGGATTTTAACCTTGTTGGATCTTCCTTGTATAAGTTCTGTGCATTTAGTCAGGATGGACGTGGTGGCTCTGGTAGGGCCCTGCATGGTTTTTCGTTTGCGTCTGCTGTCAGAATTTTCGCTGGGAAACAGTTGCACCCATGGGAGTTGTTTAAGGAGTCAGTGTTTGTTTGCAGTAAGCATATCACCTATGATAACGTGGACATGCAGAAGGCTGCATTTGTTCTGCAAGAGCTCAGTTCTGTAACTGCTGCTGCAGGCGGTCTGTGGGATATTCCGCATGAGAAGGAAGTACTTATGTGTTGCAGGACTGAGGCCTTAAGATACAAGACCTCCTCTGCAGTGTAGCCCGAATGGTCTGTTCTCCCTAGGGGTTGGCAGTAGCAGATGTTGGTGAATGGCAGCACCTAGTCTGCAGTATGATCAGGAAAATAATTCTCAGTGGAAATTTCACTTCATTGTGCTGAAGGCAAGTGAAGCACCGTTTATTGATATGACTGAAGAGTTTTATTCTGTTGTGTTACAGCTAGAGAAGAATAGTAAAACAGCTTTCACTGAGCATGTTACCAGAGCAGGCACCAATTACAGGGAATTCACTCATGTGCAATGTCCCAAGCAGCTTTCACACCAGGGAAAGCAAACTTTAACAGTACCTAGCATAATCATCAAACTCTGCATGCACAGCTCATCTGTGCCCGGGTTATGTTCTAGTGTGTGTATGGGAATATACCTCTGCTTCCCTTAATCTTGCCAGCGGATAGCAGGAATGGACACATGAAATCTTAGGCAGGCATGTGACAGCAAACATGCAGATGTTCTCATTCTCCCTCTCTCTCTCTCTCTCTCTGTGCAGTCACCATGTATCAAAAAAATACACACATGATGATACATAACATGTCAGGGGGAAAAACAGACTACACCCCATGCAGCCATCACACCTTGAAAATAGACATAAAGTGCTAAGTCAATATGAATACATGGCTCATAACAGGCTAATAGAATAGATCACACCACAGCCAGGTACATCTGTTCTCCGCACTAACCATTATCATTAGCTTAAAACACTTAAAATCACTGAGCTTCCTCCAGTCTAGGGACAGATTATACCAAGAAGAATCTGCTAAATAGATTTAGCAATGTAGTGAGCGGGGACCTTGACTACATTAAAACAATACATTTTGCATCTCAAAGGCTGTTGGTTGTTTTCAGAGGAACAGTCTGAATGAAGAATGTTACTAACACTGTACAGCAATTTCTTTATCACTGTTTAAATATGGAGGTTGAAACCCTTGGGCAAACAGTGGTGCCAAACTAGAAAACAATTTGTTGGTGAAAAATCAGGCTTGCCGTGTATCACAAGCCATCAGCCATGCTATAACATGGTGTTCTCATCACACTTCTCCATGAGGTACAATGACCTAACGGTGACTGGACTTCAGACTGTGTGGCTGACAAAAAGAAACAGATCTCTGTTATGTAGGAAAAGAAACAAGAAAAAAAGAAGAAATAGCAAATTTACCCTTGTATCTTTATCTTCTCCATCTGGTATCTGACTGCTGTGAAATGTGAGATACAGGTTATTGCAGAAGCATACAAGTCAGTCAAGTCATGAAGGCTCTGAAGAAGGTTTCAAAAAGAAAAAAAGAATAAGCAGTTTGATATACAGGTGTCAGTGACTGCTAAGGTGGTACACTGTTGTTCGTTTAAGGCTTGCTCTAAAGGAGCTTATGAGAAAGATATATGACTGGTTCAGTGGGAGTAAAACTGCTTAGCTCTTCAGAAGAAGTGAATGTGGAGCTTGGACAAAATGATGGTGATAGAAATAAATGTATAAAAGACTAGTTTTGATCATGAAAAATGTCTGAAAGATGTAGAAAAAATCCATGTATGTTTTGAATGTTGATTGAGAACAGATCCAGAGAAAATGGGTGGAGGTTTCACTTGTGTTCTTGTAGGTCTTATCAGGGTAATAAAGTGAAATGATTGAACTTTATGAATGACCGTGAGGGACAAATATCTCTGACATAACTTGAGTAGGTGGTTCCGTATCTCTTCACCCAGACTTGCAGTTCTTCAAGAACACTCCAACTCTTAAGAGAAAAAGGAATGGCAAATATGCATGGAAGGCTATCCCATTTTTTATCAAGCACTCTCTTTCTTTTGTATCCCACGGAAGAATCTTCAGCTGAACTCTTCAACAGAGGGTTGAGATCTCCTGCTTCCACAATCTCCCCCCTCACCCCCAAGTTTTAAGAGGAATTAAAACTGAACCTGTCAACAGGAGTTTTATATTTCCCCACAGCCAAATGGGCTGGTTGTGCCGGCTAGGTGCCCGCATGGGAACCTGCTTCAGTGTTCTGGCAGGGTAAAGTATCTTTGATGTTCGCCAGCTTGACTTGTAGTTTGCTACTTTTCCTGTCTCTTAAAGCCACATCATAACCTTCTCTTGCAAAATGCTAAGAAAGATTCTTGATGAGGGAAGCTATGCAGTGGAGATTTTGAAGGATTTTTTTTCAGGGACTCTTCTTCTAACAAGAGGAGTTGAAGAATCATGGATCTTTGAGGCAGTGTGAACAGCCTTGTGGAAAGAAGATAATTTATGCAAATAAGCAAGATGCAGCTAAACTCCATTGGTTTCCAGCAAATGCAGCATTGTCTTTGTGCAGAACCCACCTCTGATGCTGTAGAACAGCGGCAAATGAAGGCTTCTATAATTCCTAGTTTTATCTGCTGACTGCCTGTTCACATTGAAATTTATGAATAGCAACTCTTCCACTTACTCATTCCCAAATCCTGGAAGCTTCCAATGAAAATAAAAAGGAATGTTGCAGCAAAGGAGCTTGATCCATAGTTTACATGTCTTTGTAGAGGGGAAAATAAGCTTTCACAAAGCATCGTTGAATATTGTCTCCTAACCTTTCAAGTAGGCTAAGCATATCTATCTCATCCTAATGGGCAATGATTTCACCTTAGAGGTTCATGCCTTTTCTGCTGGAGTACAACAATACAGTGTAGCTAGGCATGAAAACTTAAGGACTCAGAAAACTTTGTCTAGTAGAGAACACTGAATTGTATGTGCTCAGGAGCACAGATCACTGAAGAAACACTGGATATCTCAGTCCCTTTCCCACGTATGTTAAATCGTTGCGTTCAGAGTACCCACATGAACAGCATCTAGCACACATGGAGGTCTGTAAAAAATGCTGTCAACAACCATGCTTTTCTGGCACAATCAGGCTCCCCTCATTAAAGGAGAATCTATGGAGAAGGTGATATTTTCTAAGGAGGCAATCTGAGCCTGTGCAGCCAGTTCCCTCAGGAACTGATGGCTAGCACATACCCCACCACTATCTGTTTCCCATGAGAAGTGTATTTCTTCCGTCAAATCTTAAATATAAATACAGGGTATCAAGCACATGAAAAAGCCTTACCAAAACAAGAAACCATACAGCACTGGCTTCTACCTCTGGAGAAAAGAGAGGGGAAGAAACAATTCCAGGCAGATATGTAGAGGGAATACTTAAAGTAGCATTTGGATGGTGCTCTGGTACTACAACAGTGGTCAGGGAATTTGAACCTGGGTAGAGTAGGTGAATACCATGCATTCTGGCAGGAGGAAATGGTAGCTTGTATCAAGAAATAAGCCACAGTGTATGCCTGTTCCTTCAGCCCCAGGATGGGGATAGGTGGGATATAATTTTTGTAAGAAAAAACAACTAATAAAGTTGCCAAGAACAGATATTTTATAATCTGTGCTAAGTCTCTGCTGGAAAACATGAACGGCAATGAAACTGAGAAGACACTAAAAGAAATTCGGGGCAAAGTGCCAGACGCCCAGACGGAAGCAGAATGTGGACCAAAAAGCTTGCGACAATTGGGTAATTATGGTTTATGAATTTCAGCTTTAATCTGTAGTTCAGTGAGTCCTGATTAAATATCTGTTAAACACAATTAAAGTTTGTTTTTGTATTTCACCGTCTTGATCAGAATAATTAGAGACTGCGTGTTTCATGTCAAAAGTAGCAAGAGGAATTTTAGTGAATGAACATCGTTTTTAAAAGCCATTTGTAGCACCAGCTGTTGGCATTATTTTATATTTTAGTGTTATCAGCATAAAGACGGGTCCTCTCGATGCTGAATGCTTTCCAGCAGAGCTAAGATTCTGGGAAAGGCATGATGCAGTGGGAATCGTGCTGGCCATAAGGCTATGCAGAGGGCCGCAGATGAGACTGTGAAGCTGGGATGTTAAACCATTTATTTAAATGGTGGAGGGTGAGAAGTGCTGTAAACAGTTCATCCCAGCCTGTGGTTTTCTCCCAGAGATGTTATAGATACAGAGTGTGATGAGTGTTGGGAATGTCCACTGGAAAGGGCACATCTCTGATGGTCCGAATTTGGATTCTCTCATTGTGGTGTCTCATCAGAAGCTCCGGGTGTCCCAAGGATGAGGTGTTAAGAGTGTTAAGTTGGAATGATAAAGGCGGAAGTATTACAAATGCTCTTGAGAAGGAATCCTTAAATTGTGCTGGTGATGCCTTAGCCAAGGAGGCAGGCTGAAGTCATGACCCCATGCAGGTGCTGAGAAGGATGGGTGTGCACGTGCCAGTCGCTGCAGGGACTTCACAAGTGTCATCTTCTCCATTCATAGGAGTTTCATTTAAGTGAGGAGGCAGATATGGTCTGCTAAATTCTTCCTCTGAAAGACAGGAAATAAAAAGAGTACAGTGGGAGGAAAGCAGGATAGTTTTAAATTTAAGGAAAGGCATACTGTGATGTAACTTCCATAGATGGAGCTTTTTCTTTTTCTTCCTCCAAGAACCTGAAATGTATCTGAATGTCACCTGCACATAGTTAAGGTGTATAAATAGATCCTGTGGTGTGTGTGTGTGGTGTGTGGCTGACCTGTTTTTAGCCTTCATCTATCTCTTTATATCGGTGAAAATGAATCTTCAGTCACACTTAGTGGTGCCTAAGGAGAGGGAATAAATCTGAAATATCATAAGCTAGAAATTGAAAATACGTCCTGAAGAGGCTTGAAAGACAGTGCCAGTTTCTCCTCTTGAACAAGTTTTTTGCTGCTCTGTGTTTAGTTTATATTCAAACAGTGTTGTTTCTTTGACCTTTTCAGCTGCAGCCTCTTTGCTGAGTGTCAAAAGAGGGGAAATGCAGCTCTCTGTCTTATGTGGGGGAGATTTATCTTTGAGCACAGGCCTGAGACAACAGTCCTGCTGAGGAGTCACCATTAGGAACCACTTCCAGTCACTAGTGACCTAGTGAAAAGTCTGTGTGGTTCATTATCATCATGCAGAACCATTTCATTTGCTGGCAGTTTAACGATTCAGTAAGAGAGTTGTGCAATAAGCTTGAAAACTGAAGAAAGGTATTAGTTTATCTATAGTTTCATTTTTTCAAACACTGGTCAACTTTTTGTACTGTTTCACCTATCTTTCCAACTAAGAAGGCAGAAACAGTGCCGGAGAAAGCAGAATTTCTAAATTAGCCTTCCAAGAAAACTATAGATCTATTAATTCCTAAGTGAAATCAAGATTAATGGTGAAAGAGTTGAACAGAACTTAAAAATCAAAGATACTTTGGAAGATAACATCAAAGGCATATCAAAAATATGGTGGTCTTTTTGTAAGCTGCAAGCCCTGAAGAGATGGTGCCCCTAATAGAGCTGAGGGAGAAAGGATCAAAGCGATGATCACATGAGTCTTTAAAGTAGAAAGGATATCTGGAGTGAATCTATGAAGAGACAGGTTTTGGATGAAACTTTCATAGCACTGGGATCGTTTATCAAGTTTTGAAGCCTGGGTGCACTACAAATGATCAGATTTCACTAGGTAAGAAGGGAAAGGATATTCGTTTCAAAATAGAAAAACTGAAGCCAATTGTTTTCTGGCTGTGGAATGTGGTAAGTGTACACAAAGAATATCCGTGTTGCCTACAAGTGTGTTAATGTGTACATATAGAGAGGTATACCTACATACACGCACACACTTATGCCCGAATTAATATATATTTTTTAATGCATATTGTAGGATCGTTAGCCATGCACTCTTTCCTCAAGAGGCATATATCCTGACAAAACAAAAGATATTCATGGCATTTTGTTGAGCATGTGATTTTTGTATTTTCATTTCGTAAAGTTATGAGGAGAGAAGAAATGGAGTTAGGGCTTTTCTGTTATCGTCTCTTGCATTTCTGAATTACTCTGATTTTTCCTCAGAACCAGCTGCTTAAGTATATCTCATCAAATGGCTGGGCTTGTTCAAATCCGCTACCCTTATGTCTGAGATAAATAAAATCAGTACAGTGTGTAGTTCTCTAATACGAGTTCCTTTGTATGGGGGTGGGGATGGGAATGGAAATACTGACTTATAATTCAGTGTGTGTAAGCCTTTCACAATGGGTATACAAGCTCAGTGAAAAAAAGAAGCTATTTCTTCTTTTGGCAATGGTATACATGGTTCCTCTACAGAGTTTTATGCTATGCCTGAGGGTCATTTCTCTTTTAGAGAAGCACTGACAGCTGTGATGAATGGCATTACCTGGGAAGAGGGAATATCTAGATGTTTAAACAGATCAAGTTTCTTCTTATAGAACAGTAAACATTAGGTCACAAATCAGACTGTTCTACTTTCATGGGCAATCAGGATCAATTCTACTCTACTTAAATGTGAACTCAAAAGACTTAAGTGTAGCTGCACGCTGACATTAACAGAGGAGGGCAGTTTATAACCTGTGTACGTTGTCACAGCTATCCTTTTACATGGAGTCATGGATGAATGCTGTGTGCCCATGTTGAGTTGCCTCCTTGTCAGCAGGCGAGATTGCCCGTCCATCACTATTATCTACAACGAGGCTCATTACCTGCCAGCCAGTAAACATCTCACTCTCACCATCTGCAATGAATTACAAAGTGACTAGAAGAATCAGGATCAGTTTGCCTTGCAGAATGATTGTCAAGTTCATTTTCATCTTTGGAGGCCCTTTGGTAGTGGAAAAGATGGTGACTTGGATGGGAAAAAGGATGATGTCCATTACCCTCAGGCATACAAGCTGACTGACGCTACTCTTACATACTTTCCCATTTTACCAAGTGCAGGTGCCTTGAAATTTTCACAGCAGGCAGGTAAAATAATTCTTTCTATTCTCTACTGGCTGTACCATTTGTGTTATATAGTGGTGCCATTTTCACATGAATGGACAATGTGTTGTCTCATCCAGGAAAGATATTTTTACAAAAATATTACTTGTACACAGTACAAGGCATCTCCCATTGATGAAGTTGATATCCAGCCCATCATGATCCATTTAGAAAGGACGATAGTACATTGGAGCAATTTTTGCTCTTAACATGTTGCCAGCAGTGTTTTTTTAAGGTCTCCAGGTAGCTTGATGGTGATTATGAACCTTAACGTCACTGCATGGGCATACAACGAATCCGGGTATCCGCTTTAGGGCAGACAGAATCTGTTTTGTATGCCTTTTATTAAAAGATGTGTAACAGGAGGGGCAAATCAAAAATGTGTCAAAAGTATGGAAAAGGGTCTGTTGGTGATGGACAGGCAGATTAGATGTCCTGCTGATGTTGGTAGGAAGGAAGGGAGAGGGCTGAGAGCATGAGCAGACAACGCTCATTGCTACAGCTTTTCCCTTTGGCCTTCAGAACCCATGAGCACAGCGCAGAGCCTGGCCCTGCGTTTGGATGTCTGTCCTCTCTCTTTGGCCTCTCTCCCAGCAAAATGCAGTGTTAAAAAAATAAATAAAAAATGGAGTGATATGTGTTTGGTATGTCAGCCAATGGCCACATGTGCAGTGAGGAAATTTTCTCTGAGAGCTCCCAAAGCTCATAATCATTGTGCAAGACATAATTATACTCTTTAGAAATCCAGATCAGTCCACAGTAAAGGGAGGATGGGCAGGAGTGTCACAGACGGATTTTAACAAGTGTATGCGTCTCCTTTTTGCCACAATTTAGGTCTTAAGTGCACTTGGCGAAGTCTCTTTTCTGCCTGCCTGCCGCAGGCGCATAGGGAGAGACCACACTCACTCCCCGTCCTTGCACCTGCTTTGGGAAGGGGCTCCCAGATGCTTGCCTCAGGGTGCCAGCAGGAATGGGGAGGGAGGGAAGAGGAAGAGGCTTCCATTGCCGTTAAACAGACAGCCGTCCCTCTCGGGGGTCATGAAGTGCTGGTGGGCACAATCTCTCCAGGCCTTTGGAGCTGAGCAAGTGCTAATGACAGTGTTATACCTGATCCCAGTCAGATAAATCACTGAGGTTTGGAGGAGAAAGCTTCCCCGCACCCTTTCTTCACACTAATAATGCTTCAGGAATAGCTAGTATCTAGCCGCCTGTAAGAGAAGAGCTTTATGCTGGTGCTTTGGAGAGGGAAATCAAATTAAGGTGGAGAGCAACACTGTCTTCAAGCTATGTTTTTAACCATTTGCTTATCTGATGTGATCTTTATTCTTATGTTTGTCCTGTATTATGTTTGTCACAGGAAACTATTGTATCCTTTGAGCTCCTAAACATTGTTTGTTAAAGATTTTCTGCAGACTGATTTTTCATAAAACAGGGCTTCAGAACAGCCTGCCGTCGTGATTGTTGGTGATACACAGACATCTGAATGACTAGGGACGTTTCGTAATTCTCAGATTTGCTATATTTTGAAACTGGAACAAATGCTTTAAAAGTAAATGAACATACCCTCTGAAACCTTGAAGTGAATGCAGATTTTTGCCCAGGGCAAGTAATTTGTCTGGAGTTTCACAGGCTTCCTGGCTTTCTACAGAAACAGAATAGATTGCAGTAACTTCTTGAGGAGAAGTTGTAGCATGCAGATATTATCAGCTACTTAGAACCACATAGGGGATTGCTGCGTGTTAGACAGGACAGCCTCGCTAGATCTTACCTCGATATTCAGGATGAGATGCGAATGTCAGCCATATGGTAATGCTTTTTATGCTGCATTTGGCTAGAAGTGTATGCTGTTGTCCCTTTTCTTTTTCCGCTTCCAGAGACTCTACAATGGAGAGATCTAGTTGTTGGATGCCAAATTATCAAAAGCATTAAGGTGTTTAAAGATGTCACTGATTGCCTGAAGGTATTTTCAAAAGCTCCTTAACAGGTTAGGGCACTTAGGTTCCATTGAAAATGAATGGTTTTTAAAATTCCAGTTGCTGATAACTGTTATATTTGATTATAGCAGTTCCTCTAAAGATTTTTGTTACCACCTCCTAAACTTGACAGCTAACCCACCAGAGGAGCTTTATGTACTCTGTAGTCTTCCTCTGTGTGAAGAGGGAGGTGTGATATAACCCCAGTCTGCTGCTTTGAAATGAAAGTAAATAGCCCTTTCAGCAGCTTTGGTCTGAGCAGGAAGAAGGAATTAAGCTGTAATAAGAGAGAGAGATTTCCCAGGTCACCATGAAGGTGCTGAAGGAGCCTGGCACATTGAATAACTTACTCTAGAAACTGCCAAGGAAGAAGGTAGAATACAAGTATTGAGAAGAGAAAGTAAATAAGAGGGAACTAGAAAAATAGGAAATTTCAACTGCTTTCTTAAAGGACAGAGAAAAGCTTGTAGACAGAGCATTGCACTAAAAGTCACAACTCCACACACGCTGTCTTTACGCTGCGCTTACTAGGCAGGGAGGAAATGGAGTTGAAGAATGGCAGGCTTGTTGGACATCACATTTACACTGAAATACTGAACAGACAAATCAGCTGCAGTGTGTACTTCAACCATGCAATGGTAAGCATAGCTTGGCTTGATAAACAGCCTCTTGGAAGGAGATACCTACATCACCAGTTCAGGCATAGAGAAAAGCTAGTGACTGCTGCTCTCCTTTATATTATGTTTTGACTGCTATGTGCTTCTAGATAGTACATTTAGTAGCATTGAGAGAGCAAAGATGGCTCTAAGTATCAAACATGAAGGAAATGATAAAATATCAAGCTGCTGAAACAACATATTGACTAAGCAGAAAGGATGGCTGGTCACATTTTTAGGTGTTGTAAATCAGAATGATTATTCTGATCTTAGTTGAACCATGTTAAATTATATGAGCAAAATATCCAGCCCATTGTTTGTGATAAGAGCTTAAAGTCAATTCAAAAGAAATGTCACTGCTAGTTACAGGTCTCATTCTTTGGGGGTTTTGAATCATGAAACATCTGAAGGAAAGAAAAACCTGAGACAAAACTGAATCTACAAATTGCAAAGCCTCAGATATCCTTACTCTAGTGAATCAACCAAAAAGTACAGAGTTTCTCTAGCAAAGCAGCTGTGCCAAATAGCAATAGAACTATTGAAGTTGCAAATGGAGGAGTTCAACACACTTGACATTTTATAAGAATTTGGGAAATTTTATAATTGGGGACGTGTTTTGGAAGTGCTTTAGATGGCATGCTGTAAGAAGTACATAGAAGTTGCAGTAACGAATGTAGCATAGTTTAATAGGTATCTTTTTATTTAAGATATTTTCTAAAAGGACGAGATGAAAACCCATTGGAGTTAGTAGAGAAACTCCCAAGGAGTTCAGTGTGCCTTGAGTCAGATTATGAGTAATTCAGCACCCCTATAAATAATAATAATAAAAAAAGGTTTTGGAAACCTTTTAACTGGAAAAGTGTGGTCACAGCACAAGGATTGAATTATGATTCTTCCTAGACTTTGGTTCACAGAGTTAGTCCAGTCCTCTTGCAGCTCCGAATAAATATTTTCCAGAAAAAAAATGAGGGTGATATTCTGTAGTAGTGTATGGTGGAATGAATTATATGAGAAGTTTGTGAGATGTTGACAAAACACCTGCAAAAGACTGCTTGGATGTAGGATTTGAGGAGGACCTTGACTGAACTAAAGCTTTATTGGTTCAGTGTTTAAATAACTGTGGCACTGTTTGTAATTGCAACACTCATTAAGGCAATTGTGGATTATTTTTTTATTTACTTCCTTTCCTGTTGTGTAATGTACTGAATTTGGCAGAATGTGTAAAGAAATGATGGTCCAATGTCCTTAATAGCATCTTTGTTTTTAAGACTGAGATGGGACAAGGATCTGGTGATGTGATCTTCCTGTCTGTTCCTCATTCAAATCTCCCCTTGACTTCACTAGCTATGTATCATAAATATGAACTGTGAAACTGAGCTCTGATTTCTTTTCACCTACAATTTCACAATTTAAACAACTGGTTCTAGTTCCTTAGAACTGGGAATTTGTTTGATTTCCTTTGTTTATTTTGGTGGAAAAGTTTGTAAAATCCAGGCAGTTGAAGAAGAATCAACATGTTTGTCACTTGCCAAAGCCTCCTCAATCATCTCCTTAGGACATGGAGAGCTATATTTCAGTTAAAGTATTGCACTTTACACCTGAACCAAAAGGGTCATGCTAAGGTATGGAAGTGGTTAGATTTCAAGGCAGAATCAGCAGTAGTTTTGAAGCTTTTCTTGTCATATTTCTACCTTCCTATCTTGAACTGAAGTGAAGTAAGATTAGTTCTTCTCCTAAGATTTCTGCATCATACTATATTTTTCAAGAACAGTTGTTGGAGGAAAATGTTAGCAGTGTCTTGATGGCACTAGAGAACAGGCACCTTCTGGTTGTTTACAGTGGAAATCTGTATCCAATTTAAAATGATTCTACCCTTTCTGTAAAAGGCTTTTGAGACTGCATCTGCCTGGATACAAACAGGGACTTGTGACTGCGTCCTAGATGATAAAGTTTAAATATGAAATAACAGAGTTAAGTTATTTGAAAGTAGCACCTCTCTGAATCTAGTAGGGATAGCTGGGCAGCCTTCATCATCCAGGAATATTTCCGAGTGTCTTACAGCAAACATGTACCCTCCAAAAGCTGCCTTCTTTCATGCTGAAGCCAGGTAATTACAACCTTCCCGATCTTTCTGTTTGCCACCTATCGAATGTGCATTCTGTTGGCTGTACAGTTCCAGGCTCAAGTATATGATGTCTACAGATACTACAGATACTGCAGATATGTAAATATATCCCACAATGACTAAGACAGCAGTTGAGTTATAGGGTTGCAGCACAAGGAGTCGTCACTGGGAAGGCAAAAGCTGGGTGCTTGAATGTGTAGATTGGTCTTGTTTGAGCATCAGAGGTTTTAGTAGAGAAAGAAGGTAGAGTCTGAGTCTCATCATCATTTCAATAGGAGATTACCAGGGCAGGTAATAGTAGTAATATGTGTATCTTTGGTGCATCATTATTGCTTGCAGGCATTGGATAAGACTGCTGCTGATAAAGAAGGAGAAGTTTTCCCTCAGTTTAAAATGTGGCCATCCTGCTTTGGGATCCTGAGGTCCTTCACTGAATTTAGTGATGAAATGGATTCCTCAGAAAAAAGGACAAAACTTCATTTGACATTTACTCACTTGATTACTTTTCTGCATTTTGTGCAGGCCACATCAGACTTTTCAAATTTTATTTGTTCTTGCCAGACTGCATTTATTCATTAGCTGTATTTGTTGTAGTTATGGTTGAGACGGCACTTTTATTGTAAGCCCCATATCTTTGGTGGTTTATAACTTTCTGAAACAATTACCTTTTTGGCTGAAATTTCTCAAGCTCGTTCTAAGCTCAGAGGTGAATAATGTTTCAGTAAGTCTGAAAAAAAAAATCCATTAAGCCATTTATGAGGACTAGACGTTCCAATAAACATAGGCGCATTTATTTTTTGATGACCTACTTATTCCAATAAAGTACATTGTTATTCTGTTTTCTCCTGCTTTAAATTATATTGTCTTTTAAAAAAAACGAGGACATTTTATACTGGATTTTCAGATGGGCTTCAACTGAGGTTTGTTCCCATGCATCTTGGCGCAGACAGGCACACTTGTTTGCTACCCTTAGCTCAAAACCAGGACTGTTTATGGGTGCAAAAGCTCTTGTTGTGCAGTATCTTGTTCTCTGCAGGAAAACAGCACCTCAATCCCATGTGGTTACAGTGGACTGTTGGCAGAGTGCGTGTGCAAGTGTGATTCTGCAATGCAAGGTTTGATAGACAAAATGGGGTCATCTTTGGAATGTAAATCCTTAGTTGTGCAACGATGTTAATTAAATGTGAAGATTCAGATATTACTTGTCCAAAAGTTCAATAAATATACTTCTACTCCCTTGCAAGTATATGATACAATTTTTCACGGCACTGTCCTGGACAACATGTAACAATCTGACAAATGATGATGTCTAGTGCAGTTTGAAAGGCAGCGCAATTCTTTTTTTGTTTGCGTTGAACTTCCACCTAGACCGTATAATTAAACTGAACTGTGCTTTCTCTCATGTCTAAAATGTTCTCTTGAACACACATGTAGTGTTTTGTATTGTATACCTTGTGTATTCTATACATCATGATGAAGTTCTAGCATCTATGCACACCCATGTGGAGTCTGCTTCTGCCTTTCTTATGCTCACATAATGCTAAATTAACTCTATTTAATAAAATAAAGATGCTTTAAGTGTATGCCAGTAACTGAGAGCAGAATCTGCCCCAATATGACAGGATTAAATGTACTGTATGAACTTTGGTTTTGAACTTGGTGACCTTTACACAATTAAAATCTCAACTTTTAACATAGCATTAACCTAGCTTTTCATTTAATTATACATATTTGGTTAAAAGCTCTAAAAAATGTTAATATTTTAAGTCTCTTCTGCTGTTTGTAATTGAACTTTTTTGTGTGATTGTTTTCTGTAGTAATCAAGAGGACATGAGCGTGGACAGGAAATGAATCTGGAACTCTAGAGATTGATATTAATCTGCTAATGTCCTGTCCTGATGTTCTCAGGAATCCTTTCTTCTCTAACACATTATGGTACTTTAGTAATCAGCAATTAGGGTAAGGTTTTCTCATGGCTGAACTATATCCTCATATGTCTTTCATTTTCTGATTGCTATGGGAATGATGGCTATTCTCCCTATGGAGTCAGAGCAAAATGTAATGTTTCTTCACCAGTAGCCGTACTGCTTAGACAAATGCAGGGTTTGAGGCTTAGCATGTTATCAAGAAGGAGATTTGTGGGTTAGCATTCTGGATTTTAACCTCCGGTTGTGTTTCTCTATGGTATTTGCCATGCCTCCATGTTTTGAAATACTTAGTTTGATCCTTGTGCCAGCACTGCAGGAATAGGCACGTGCTCCGTAGTAGCGCTGCTTGGAGCCATCAGGCCCTGATCTGCAGGAGCGCTTAGGAGCCCTGGCCGTGGTGAAATCCGGGTCAGGAAGGACATTCTCTTCTTTGCTTGTGTAGTCCAGGCAAGGCATTTTTGCTGATCCGGTGTTGCAGTGTCAGGCAAAAAGTCAGGGTAACTATTTTACTGTATCCGGCAGCTGCAGTAATTCCCTTTATATTCACTACTCCCCAGCCCATCTATTCCCTTCAGCAAGGAAACTCGCCGTTGCCAGTCCGCAGACTGACTGATGCCACCGCAGAAATTGTTGTGGCCCTAGGACTCCAGTAGAGTCCATTGCTATTGCTTCAGCCTGTATGTGTAGGATTTAGCCAGGACATCTTGTATACACAGCTCACTAAGTCATGCTACTTCTGCCCTGGCATTTCCTCTTCTTGCCAACTCCCCACGTGGTCTCGAAACAGTATATCTCTGCGACGAGCAGGAAGTGCAAAGCCATCTCCGTGTATACTCCTCTGCATAACAAAACTGAACTGCTTTTTATTGCTTATAGGATGTATGCAGAACTAAGTGAGAATGAGATTTTTCATGTTTTCACAATTGTGGGATTGTGTTGGTTCTCTTTTTTTCCCCCTTTCTGGCATAAGTGTCCATGGTTTAGCTCCAAAAAATTAATTGATAGTTCATTAAAACCTTACTACACTTGTTCTGACTTCTATTTTTATTTTTATTTTCAATTGTGCAATTTAATCTGAATTAAAAAAAACCTCTAAAAGATGCAATATTGAGATGTAATATTGACTTTATTATAGCAGTTCATTCCATTTTTTCCTAAACAAAATTTCATTGAAATTGTTGTATTTTCAATGTTTCACTTTTGATAAATCAGCATCTTCCAATGGCCATATGTCCTACTGGAAAATTCTCAAGTAGTCCTAGTCGTATGCACCCAGATGATATGCAATTTCATGATATGTTCTATCGTAGGGTATTTAGTACAAAAAGGGGAAAATAAGAAGATGATAGCAGAAATGATAGTGAGGCCTGTGCTTGCCCTTCAAAATAACCAGTTTTGAGTCCAGTCATGACTTTTAACTTTAACTTAAGCAATTCATAGTTTATAACGTAGAATAATATTCCTCAAGTGAGAGTTGTCTCCAATTGGGTTGTGTCCTTTGGAGCCTGTTTGTTCCAATGAAAAATTCCTAGATTATCTGCACTCTTGGCTGGCCAATTATTTGTTAGTGTTTTGCATGATATTTTGGTAATTGAGGTTACGCTGTTCTTAGCAGATGCAGTGGATGATATAGTTGGTTTGAGTAGAACAGGTTGACACAGTTTAACTTAGCAGAGAATCTGAGGAGAAAAAGGGTCAATGGTCAGTGTGCGCAAGACACTTCTGCAAGGTCTGTGTGAAATGCCACAGTCCCTTCCCCCTCCGGTACTACAAGTTTTGATTTAGGTCTTAGTTGAGAGCTGAGTTCAATTAACTGTTCTGTCATCTTTCTCCTGCTTTAAATCAGTAGGAATAAAGGTTTCTTTTTGGATCCTAACTCCTGTTTTGATGCTGAACCTCCGTAGTAGTTACTAGGAGATGGGAGTCAAATGACCGTTTTAGACCTCAGCCTTAGTTTTTCTGTGCCACCATTTCCCACCAGTGCATACATCTTTCTGATTTATAAAGGGTGCTTTAGAGATGACTGTGGCAAAAATGGCCAAGTGCTCAGTGTGGACCGTACAAGTCCCCAAAAAGAGAATAAGCCCTGAATCTTGGGGGAAAGTGAACCAAACCAGCCCAGGTTTCTCTGTCTATACAAGTTCTGTTATGGTACTCAAGCTTAAGGGCAAGCTATTCACTACAGGTGAGCAGAAAACTCAAGAGTTTTGACTCATGAATGGAGACAGCATACACTGGTAAACAGTTATCTCCCCATCCCAAATCTGCAAACCTCTGAGCTTGTTGTGAAGCATCTCCTGAACCGTCACAGTTTATTACCCAACATTTTAAAGAAAACCATCACCAATTCTGATTTGCTTTATAGCCTTGGACTGCAAGCAGTAGCGTTTCGGAATCTACTTCATGGGTGTTTCAGCCATCATTGTGGCAGTGGTGGGATGGAGAGATGGGGTGGTAGCAGCATTAGGCATCCCAATATCTAGGACTGATTCTGGGTCCTACAGATTGCTTTTCTCTAGCTTTGAGGTCAGGTGCCATCTTCATCTGTGCTCCATCTGCTCAGCAGGAAGGCTGATCACAGCAAGAGGATGTCTGATGTACCTATTGCAGTGTATCTACCTTGCTGTTAGATTAAAAAAAGATGAAGGCTCTAAGGAGAACCGCAATGTGTATGCCTTCTTACAGGCTTTACACTGGAAATGTTTAAACTTTATGCTTCTATGGACAACAGGGGAATGGCAGCAAGCAAGACTTCTTTAAATTCCCTTCAGAGCCTTTTTTCTGTATCGATCCGGTTTTGCTTTTCCAAAGGATTCCTGGTTCTCAGAAATATGAACAGAAGACGTAAGAAACTTCACTACAGCACTATCATGCTGAGATATTGACTGTCTCAAGGCTGATGGTACTTCAGTTTTCCCCCCTCCTTGAACTGTGTCATAGGGATGCAGCTTTTTTTATTTATTTATTTTTTTTTTTGCCCATGCCATATTGTCATTTAAAAATAACAGTTCTTTTCACAACTGAAGGTATTCCCTGGTGGGAGGGAGGAAACTGAGGCAGGAAATGACTAGCTCATACAAGGGCGTGAGCATCAACCCAGAGAAAGGGATCCTGGATTGAATGCTGGCTTCTTGAAATCAAAGGCAAAGCTGACTTTGATGGGACCAGACTTTCCTGGATAGCTCCAGACTCTTCATCTGTTTTCTGTCCATTTAACTTTCCTCCAAGTACTTTCAGCTGAAGGACTAGGAGGATCAGTTTTACTACATATACAGTATGGTAGGAATGCCTTTGAATGTTTGAATGAAAAACTGGGCTAGAAGTTACTTAAGGACTGTCTTGGATATAGTATTTTGGCACTTAAAGTTGTAGGCCTAGCAACATGTATTTTATATCAAAACAATGTTTTTTCAAAAATGCATTATATGTATCTAGTAATAACGAGTCCACTAATTCCATCAACATTTTTAAACTTCTAAAAAAGTTCAAGTTCCAAATATGCAACAACTCCCAAGGCAAAATCCCTGGTACTGTTGTTCGTTCCCAAACTGGAATGGTTGAAAGGTTAGTTACTGTGCTGTGTTCTCATTAGAAGATCAGATTGGTGTGCATTTTTTTCTAAGGCAGCTCACCCTTCCCTGTGACATAAAAGGACAGTTATATTTATACTGTAAATCACACTTGGAATAAATGTTTGCACTGGCCCTTAATTATTTCAGGGAGTTGAGATCAGGTAGGGCTTACATTTACACCCCAGCTTTAAAAGACCATAGAGTACTTACCAAAAACTGAACAATGTGTGTGTGCATTTTTGTGAGTTTCAGCCACAGTACGTTGCAGCCCACTGCTCAAACATCTGTTAAAGGAATGGGCCCATTAAAAGCACACAGTGTTGCTGTAGTGTGGCGATGCATGTTAATAGTCTCGTACTGTACTTTTTCATGCCTTATGAGCCCTGTGAAAATCAAGTTCTCCTCCAACTGCTGGGAAGTGCTCACCTAAAACTTACTTACCCTAGGGCTCACTGTGAGTCCATGCGAAAAAAAGGGATTCGTGCTCAGGAGTTCTTGCTTCTTAGCAGTGTCTTCTAAATAAGCCATGCAAAATCTCAGTTTTCTGTGGGGGGCAGGGGCTTGGGATTGTGGCGGAATTTTTTTGATGAAGGGTTTAAAATATCTTCTCTCTGTTCACCGTTGCTCATCCCTGAACTGTCAGGCAAACAAGTGCTGCTAGATAACCATAGCAGGATAACTGCTCCAGTGTAACTATTCACCTTAGCACTGGTAGAATTTCATGATAATTTTGCAAAGCCTCACTGGCCCCTTGACCACAATTCCTTTAGAGAGATAGCTGTAACTAAAGTGCCTGGGCATTCTATTGCAAATCATCATGTTTTCACAAGCATTTACAGATTTGAGTCACAACTTTCCATTTCTGGCAGCAAATACCAATGTGAGGCTGGAATAACTGGTGAGGTATCACTCCCTTGATCAGGTTACGTTTTTTTCTTTGTGTGTTGCTCCAGCTGGCAATTAGTCATTTTCCAAGCACAGTCCTGCTCTTCCACACAGAAAGACACTTCTGCACATGCATAAAAGGTGAACTGAAGCTAGGAGATGGTTTATTACTATAAATAAATCAAATACTGTTGTTTTATTACTATGGTATTGTTTTTTAAACAAGTGTGGCTTTCATTCTATTTTTACTGGGGAGGGTAATTTCTGAAATTTAAAATCTAGAAGCTCAGACCACATGGTGGCTCTTCCCATGTCATTATGATAAGGTGCTAGGTACCCACAAGTCCCTTGGAAGCTGATAGAAACCAAGAACTTTAGAATCTTCTAGAATTAGTGAATTAAGACCTTTCCAACCAAGTTCTGTCTAAAGCTACACAAAACATAGGGTTTATACAATTGTAAATGTAAATGAAGGCACATTCCAGCCTCTTGTCTTGCTCATATTGCTGTAACTAGTCATATACTGTAGCTTTTAATGTCCCAGTTCTCTTTTGATATCAAATCACATGGATACTTGATCTGATGCACAGTGTTTATAGAAGGTTACAAATGACTTCAGTAGATAGTGATTTATCGTAGCATGTGTTTCCTGCTGGGGGAAAACCTTGAGAAGGGGTTATTTTAGTACTGGTGGAGTTGTTACATTGCTGCTTTCCCTAGGAATTCTCATTCCATTTTAAAGATTCAGCTAGAATCAGTGGCCAGAATCAGATGCAAGTACTATTTTTGCAGTCCTGATAAACTGCTCACTCTGGGTATGATGGTGACATATCACTTAGTAATTCCTAGATTAAAGCTATGAGTACAAAGGGATAGTTACGTTTAAATGGGGCCCTCCTAAGCCTGAATTGCAGGCTACTTAAAATTGAGGCCTTCCAGCAAACTCTTAATGCAATCTTTGCTTGCAGGAAAATGAGACTAAAAGCTTCAAGCCATTTGCAAACTACTGGCAGTGCAAGGCAGTGATTTCAGTGCTGTTGCAGGAGGCAGCTCTTCGGAACCCAAAGCTTTGGATCCTCAAATTCAGGAACCTTAACCTAAAAAAGGAGTGTCAAGAATGGTGCTGTGTGTGCATGTATAAATATCCTACCAATCCCATTGTAATGAGGCATACCAGAAGGGATTTCTAAACTCTCTCATCCCAGATGGGCAAATTCTTTCTAAGTTACATCCATGCTGCTTCACTGAAGGCAGTGGAATAGAGCAAGAATCATCAATGGCATGCTTTCTAGGCCACAAGGCTATAGAAGTGTGACTGGGAGAAACATCTAAAGATGTCTGGATTGCGCAGGAGGAAAAATTTAGGCCTTCAAATGCAGATAGTTTATTGTGGCCTTACTGTAACTTTTCTCATATCATGAGGGATTTTTTATCTTCCGCTGACTACATAGTCCTGGGACTTGCCTTCAGGCCATGATTTATTTTTCCAGTTAAGTCACTGTTCATCATTGTGAACTGAGATTATTTTTCGGTGTAAATTTGACAAAGATGTGTTGTTGAACTTGCACACATTTTTAATTTAAAAAAAGCAACAAAAAACCCTTTGCCCGCCTATAATTATGATACTAAGTAATTATAAGTCTTTACCCTTTGGTCCTCACAGCATTCTTGTCAGATTAGTACAGAGGTAGGCTTAAATCAGAACTCCGGCTCTGAATCACCCAACCTACTATTTTACTTTAAAGGCTGTTTAAATCTGAATTCAGACACAATCTCATCTGAACACCAGGAAGTTAACACAGAAACCTTCCAGGAGAGCAAGGCCATACAGTCACCAGATGCAGAAATAATTCTGTTGTTACTGCTAAAGCTGAAATCCTAAAGGAACAAAACTTCATTGGGGAGCCTGGGAAAGGATTAAAAAAAAAGGGGGAGGGGGCTGTTAGTTGACCTCAACAGATGTCAAGTGAGGGAATGCTCTTGACTCTTAAGAAAGCTTGGAAAATTATTTGGGCAATTTGAGAGCGGGAGAGCTGGCCTTCCTGACCACCCAAAATCTGGCATGAAGAGAGGAGCAGGTGCACCTGAATACATCAGAGGATATTCCATTTTGCCTTTGGAGAATTTCGAATGGACAGGTACGAGGAGGGTAGGTAGCAAGGCCCGAATCTTCACGGAAGGCAGGTTATATAAAGTAGTGGGGCTGTAACCTCCTGGGGCTGGAGTATCAGGAGGCTTTTCAGAGGGGAAGAAAACACATTGTGTTCAAAGAGGTCCAGGGGATTCTCACCAGGAAAGCAGTTTGGAAGTCTGAGAACTTCATTTTTGACTCTTCAGTTGCAGCAAAGCTTGTTGAGTGTTTGATGCTTTCTCTTATAATTGAAAATTTCTTATGCTCAATTGAAATGTAATGATATTCCCCTAGCTAAAGCAAAAACTGATACTTATTAGAGGGAAAAGAACTATCCGAAAGCTGGGCAGGTACACGAATATTTAATTCTTTCACATTTTTCTGTATTGATGTTATTTAACACTGTTTTTGCTTAACACTCAATTCATCTCTTTGTCCTAGTTTACAGTGTATATTTTTCTACTAACCCCAGAAGCTCCTTAACTCTTGATGTTTCTTGTTTGAGAGTTTCTGTGGATGTATTTCTCTCTGTCTTTACCCTCACCCTTTGCTTTCCCTTCCCTTCCCCTTCTGCGTCCACTTTCCTACATACAAGTTCATAAATTTTCCTATCAGTAAGGAAACTCAGTTGTATTTGTCTCAAATTTTGAGGTCTACTGAAAGGGGGCAGGGGTATAAACTAGATTAGAGTGAGTCATCTTTCCTGGCTTCCTGAAAGCTGGAATGAACTTCAAAGAGAGTCTGAATTTGGGGGCAGTTGCACAGATGAATCCCAAACCTTTGTAAGTCCTTCCCTTTCCTCCTCCTCCCTCCTTATGTAGTCCTAACAGATTTGGCAATTTCAGTTGAGCACGTCTGTGCAGTTTTTTTAAATCCATTACATAAGTTTGTTAGTTTAAGACACTCTTTTTCAACATATGAGCCTAAAATGGCTTTGATTTAAAAATGGAACTTGGCAGGGAATTTGTTCATATGGTAAGATTTTTTTTTTAGTTTAGTTTCGTTTATAATATGTTTTAATCATTTTTGGTGTTTTCAAAACAAATGGTGAAATATGTTTTTTTCCTTCTATTTTTGGCTACCCTCCTCTGAAAGGCCTTACTTCTCCCTTGTGTGTTTAATTTGATGTTTTAAGAAACCTTTTTAAATAGAGGGGCCTTATGCTGCAAAATTCAGACTTAAACATCCCTGTGAAGTGGGAAAATTCAGACATAGATCCTGCTAACCAGGACTTCGCATCTCAGGGCTCATCTCTGATGATAAGCAGCAAGGTCACTAGCTGGGACTCAGAGTATGTGCAAATACAGAAAATAGATAGAATACAAGGAGAAAGGGAGGAAACAAGGGGAGACAATACCATTTCTGTATTCATGTTCAGTGCTTCCCAATTATCTGAGCAGTTATTATTTTAAGGATGTTTTTTCACATGCTGAGATGCAGCAAAGCAAATTGCTGCCAAGCAAATCTCTTTTTTCTAGTCCCTAAACAGATCGCACAGGACTCTGGACTCTCTGATTTGTCCTGATCCGCCTAAATTTTCTTGCCAAGATTTTCCTTCATAATCTTCTTAGCATATAGAATAACTCATGGAAGAGATTTTTCACCTTTACCAGGTAGTTCAAGCTGTGCATCCTGTTAAAATCCATACAGTGAAATCGGGTCCTATTTTTTTGTGGGATCTTCTCTTCATATCCAGAGGTCCCAACTTTGAAGGCAAAGGGCAAGCAGGACATGAATTAAAACCTCCATGCCTAAGGCAGCTGTCTTCAGGCTGGCACCTCAGAATAAAGAATACAAATACTGTTAAAAGAAATGCAAGCCTGATCTCTTGACCTGACAGTTTCACCCAACTAGATACCCTAGCATGGGTTTAAAAATATCCAGACTAGCTGAGGCTGAGTGCATTTTCCTTCTGAAAAGGAGAGCAGCAGAGATGAGCGTCATCAACCTGAAGAGCAACCCCTTTGAAAAGTGGCGGGCTCTGAGAAGAAAAATCTCCTCTCCTTCTCCTTCATTAGAAGACTGGTTGCCCTGACCAATTTAATTCAGGATGAGAAAGAGGTGGACTCTACTCAATTAAAATGAAGGAAGAGAAGATCTACCCTAGGAAAATACAGTAGAGGGGAACACATTGAAACAGCACTTCATCCCAGTTAAGGCAGACATATAAGGTAGAGGGAAAAATCTTCTGGCTCTGTGATGGGCTGTAGAAGATTAGCCAGAAGCAAACACACACAAAAATAAGAAAGCAGAAGGCGTGGGTGGATATGGGGATTAGTACTGGCATATGGAGCCTATCAGCTTGAAGTCACACATTTATATCTGACCTAGGTCACTCATGCCCCAAAGTCATTTCTGTCTAACAGCTGTTGGGTGGCCTCTGTGAAATGACTTAGGGGTCTGAGCCCAGTTTCTAGTGGCAGGTGTCCACATTACACAAAATCCATCTGTATTAATTGGCCCCCTTTATCTGGCAGCCTCAGCAGAAGGACCAAGTACTAACTGTTCACCACAGAGATGGAGCTATCCTGTTTTCTTTTGGATAGCCCTTCAAGGAAAAAGCTGAAGAACTTTGGCAGAAGTCTAACAGGAGAAGACAGCGCTGCCCCTTGCCTGCCTTTTCTGTGGTTAAACTCAGGCCATCAGTTTTCAGATCTCTCAGACCAGCAGATTTCACTAGTGCTGAATTTACTTTTAAAGTATGCAGTAAGAAAGTATTTCATAACTGACAGCTTGCGCGATGTTGAATATACGTCCATTTGGTTTCTACTTTCATATCATAATAATATAAACAGGAAAACTACATTTTAAATTCATTAAGTTCTTCCTCCGCTGTTTATAAAAGATAAAAACTTCTCTCTCTCCCCCCCTTTTTTTTTTAGGATTGATTGGTGTCATGTACATTTTCGTTCACTTCTGTTTATGCAAGATAATAAGAGTATTAACATGGAGGTGGAATAATGATGTTTATAATTCCATCACCACTGTTTATATAAGATAAAAACAGTTTTAAAAAGCAGAAAAAAGAAAAATAGTGAGAGAGCATTTGCTGTTATGTACATATATTATTTTTTTCCACTTCTATTTGTAAAGAATGTGAACGAAAAAAAAAGTGTAGCAAGTTGAAGAGGGGTTGATTCTGTTTATAATATTTCTGTGCTGTTTACCTAAGATAAATTAATTTAGAGTTGATGTAATAAGTAGCTTGGGAGAGGGGAATTGGGGTGAAAGAAGGACTACTGGGGTTGCGCCTGATACTCTGAGTACCTTGTAATCCTTTCCTTTATTAAGAAAGATGAAGAATGTGTGCCAAATCATTCTAGTGGGAATCCGCTACGACCTGTGAGGCAGGGGATGCATGGCGATGCCACGCCAGGTAATACAACATACACCGCCCGAGCAGTTGGAAGCATTCCCAGGGAAGGAAGAGTGTTCTGAGAATGGAGGGGATGATACTACAATAGCCTGAAAAGATCTCATGAACATTAAACCCCTTGGTATCATTGTCCATGGACTTAGTCCAATAATAGTGTGGCTACGTGACTCTATTTTGTTCTGCAGCTTTGAAGTCTAAGGCTGATTCCTTAAGGGAGAAAGGCTTGTAAAATGTCTGCGTTTCGCAGAGGCAGTGCAATACTACCTTTGATACCAGGTTGCACTGTCAGTCCTGCCCAGTCTTTCTCACTCACCCCTACTCCCAACCTATGCGTGGGGCATATGGACGGATCAGGGTGGCTGGCAGATGTGAATATTTCCTTGGCAGGAGCAGTGATGCACTGTTTCTCAGTGTCAGCCAGAAAGGCCATTTATACCTAGTAAAAGAACAACTGTGTGGACATGAACACACACACAGGAAAAAAAAAAAAAGTTGTCCATGAGTATTCGCTTACTTTTACAAATGAGTTTGGTCTGGCTGCAGTCACACCCTTCATGTCTTTGCTTTGCGCAAACATTCAAGCCAGCAGGCTTTACTGTAGTGAAGGCAGAAGGCCCACTTTAAAGTCACATGCTTGTATTCTTTTAGATAGTGAACTATCAGCTCATGTATGTATTCACTCGGTAAGTGGTAAGTGCTTTGAGACATGGCTTTGCACAGGTTTCTCCCCTCCTTTCTGAGTCAGAGGCATCAGCCCAGGTGTTGTCCTGACCTTCTGCAAATGGCAATGGACATACATGTACAGCTAGCTTACGTAAAAACAACAAGAGCAAATTAAACTGTGTCCCTAAGCAGGAAGTTACACAGTGCCAGTAAACTTGGAAGTATGGCTTCGGAAATGTTTTTTGTCTTCCAAAAGAGGTCACTTTCTTTTATAATTCTGTAGTAATATTTAGTTCCTCTCTAATCCTGAATGAATCAAAACCCCAGTGATGTCCTCATCTTTTCTTCCTGATTCTTAGTTCAGCTCAGTAAATTGTCTCTACAAACCAAGTCATTTTAATCACATGCATAAGTCCATTTCTGTTAAATAAAACCTAAAGTAAAGGTTAAATTTTAATTACATGCTTGAGTCCCATTGCATTCACACATTTAAAGTTAAGCACAGGCTAGAGTGCATGGTTTCAGGGCTCAGGGGTTTAGTGTTAATCCAGTCAGAAGGCAAAAACAATACTGCACGTCTATCATATGACGTGCTCTATTGCATTGCTTGATCCCACCTAACCAGCCCTGTTCCGAGTGGCAAATACTTGAAGCTGACTGTATATGCTTAGTGAACAGCACTGCCCAAAGTAAATGAAAAAATAGGCAGTGTTGAAAAAATTTGCAACCTGGCGGACAGTCCACAAGCAATGAAAGACGTGAATTAGCTAAGTAAATAAGTCCTTGACAATTTCTCTCTGCTTATTACCAGCCACTACTTCCCTTAGTGCTGCTGTGGAGGTGGATAAAAAGAGCAGGGATAGATCTGTCAGCTGTCTGGGGAGGGAGTTTAAAGAAGCTACAGTTGGAAACTTTTGTTTTTTAAATGAATATAAATTGTCATTGGGTACAAAATGTCACTTCCTGATGTGAAGGCCACTCTCGTCCCCCTCTTAGAGTGTTCCAGCGTGCAATGATATGTATCTTAATTATGGCGTTTTGGCGCAGAAGGCACAGAAATTTTACTTTTCAGAGTTGTATAATCACATTGCTCCACCTTGCTATTAGGCATGAATGGCAGCCAGTGCTCCAGAGAAGCCTGCGATTGAAAGAACAGCAGGTGGGGAGCAGTGGGTCAGGACGGGGATGCATTTAGGAGAGCTGTGTGGGGAGTCCCGAGCTAGACTAGCGGGAAGTGCTGCAAATTGGATTGAACGCATTGCTAGTGGACAGGGTGAAAGATTATACAGCATTTGTCTGTGTGACCGTAATGAGCTGCTTTCCCATAAAAGATTTGGGGAGAAAGTACTGTGTGTGAATAGGGTCCCTTTAAGAAGCAGTTTTAAAAGAGCTCATTTTCAATTCCAATCATGTGTATGCCTCAGCAAGACTGTGGCCAGATGCTTGTAGATCTGAAGAAAACAGCCCAGCCCTTTACTTATCATCTACCAGAGATGACAGACTTTAAAAACTCAATGGCACTTTCGATAACTTCTAACAAGAACTGGGACTTGCCTGGCTCCATTTGTCTGGTCAAGGCTGCATTTCTGTGATTTATCCCATGGAGATTTTCAGCAGAACCGTACACTTAGTGTCTAATTAATGATATTCCTTCCTTTTTGCCATGACAAAAACCACTCTGCACTATATACGTTATGCTAAAGTTTTTGTCACAGACATATTCTGTAAAAGCTTTTTCAGCTTCATCATTTTGACAGGCTGATTCCATTAAATCATTCGCAGCGATCACATTCATATGGTGCCAGGTGGGGGAAGATTGTTTGCTTGCATGACTTCCCCTTCTTTGAAGTTAGAAAACAGTGATCATCTGTGAGGGTACGTGGCACATCTTACCAAGGTCCTTTCCCCAGGAAAACGTATTTTGAGGGAACACAAGTATTTTCAGTATAGGTGTCTTAGTAAATAGTGTCTGTTCCCTAGCCTGGTCTATAACTTTTTCTGGAGGTTCATTTAGGATGTAGACGCGAGCTCAGCTCATAAAGCGTGTGGGCTGGCTGGTTAATGTCTCTGTATGAAGGGGCTCTGGACATTTCTCTCTCTGGTATTTTTCATTGGCTCACCTGCAATGAAACGGAAATTGTTGAGTGCTTTGACAAACGAAAACCTTCTGGTTGTTCTCAAATACGCGATTGATTCAAAATCCTCCAGTGAAGTTTCAACACAGTGTGGCAGTGTCTTTGTCAGGTACCTTCTGCTATCTAAGGTACTAAGTGAGTCTGGGCAAACACTGTTGGCTCTGATTCTGCCATGCTGAAAAGTGCTAGATGCTGATGACAAAAGCTAGTGCTGATAAATGATAGACCTAATAATGAAGGAAAAGGAATGAAGATTCTTAATTTTTAAATATTTCCCCTTACAACATATCTTCTGAGGAAGTGAGTTATTTTAATCTTAGCTTTATGGCATGAAGAAACTAAGGTTTTGTAAGTAAAACAGATAAGGAGTCTGGGGGGAACTAGATCCTGCAAAAACTGCCTTTCTTTTCAATAAATACTTTTTATCTGCCATTGATACAAACGAACATAATGTAGGCCTACCTCTTTGCTTCATCCTTAATGAAGCCAGTGGAAGTTTTCGTACTGACCTCGGTGATGGACATGACCACTGGTCTTTTTGGGATAACCATCAGAGCAGAGTAGCCTTGCAAACACACACAGCTTCTGCATGAAAAGACAAAAGGAAATCTGTCTATCTCAGTAGCCTGGCAAAGGTATCCAAGCATCTCAGATTCCTTAATGTATTCATCCTCGCCAGAAGCCAAAAGCAAGTTTTAAAGCTTTTTTGCCACCTCCTAGTAACTTCACTGTCCTTTCTTTTTGCAGAGTGTTTCCACACATTCTTGTATTTCTAAAGCTAACAGCTTTTTGATCCCCAAGATGGAATAGATGGTTATCTCAGCTTCCCATCTTATGTAGAGTTTATCCCCCTCATTTAAAATAGCAAGAGCACTGTCTGCATGCACAGACCATTACCCTGGGTGGGTTGTTAAAGTTACTGTAATGCTGACTTTATTTTCTGTAACAGTTCTGAACAAAATGTTTCCTTTGAAAGGTCTCAGACCTCTATCCTCCCAACTCCTAATCACAGTAATAACCAAGCTCAAGGAGTCATTAGTGAAGACTCAAACAATATCCTATAACAAGTCAGCTATGAAGAAATTGGCATAGTTTATCTCTTTGATTCATGTTCTTCTGAAAATAATGGGTTGCAAAATAAAGCCAGCATTGCTCTTGTGCTATATGGTATCCCTTGGATCTGATTCTTTCCTCCCCCACCCACTTGTCTCCCAAACTAACATCGAATGTAACTCTGCAATAGCTTTACTAGACAGAGTCTATCTATAGAAGTGACCTGTTTTTATAAGATAATATGAGTTTGTTGTGCTGTGTCTTAAGCTGGCTCACCTATGAACCTCCTTTTGATTGCTGTAACTTGTTGCATTTTTAGATGAGCTGGGAAAATGGTATAATGATTTTATTCAAATCTAACCCATAAAGAAAAGTTTACTTTTCTTCAGCAAATGGATGCAATGAACTATGTAAACTGGGTTTGGATAAGTTCTTGGAATTGTTTGCTTTGGGTTTTGTCTTTGTGAAATGGACACTTACGCTTTGTAGGAAAGCTGATAAATAACGTAAGCTATGGCTCGTCACTGACAGACTTTGTAAAATCTCTGTGTCTGCTGTTTGGTTTGGCTTCAGCAATCAAAGGGATCAGCTTTTCTTCAGTGAAAGCAGTGTGCAGATGGCTTTTCAGGTTACTGTAAGGATTTTTATTGTCACTTGATGTGGTTCAAGCTCTGAACTGGGCATCGAAAGATGTGAATTTATTTCTCAGTTCTGCTTTAATATTGATCAACTTCAAGATCAGTTTAGCTTTCTGTTCTTTCTTCTTTTTCATCTATAAGATGAGGATAAGAGAATTCATCAAATAAAGCAAAAGGTAACGTTCAGCTCAGTGGTGTTGCTTTTTATGAAATACAGCTTTTGAGACTATGCAGATGCAACTCCATAGCTTGAAGGCCCGTTAGATTTCCTTTGGATGAACTGTGATGATCTGGATGAACTGTATTGATTTGGGGAAAATGGAAAAACTGAAAAACTAGGAAAGCCCTGAGGGATTATTCAGACAGTCATCAGGCCCTTTGCACCTTTCATTTATAAATATTATTTCCACTGGTTGACTGGGCCAGTAAATGCAACTGCAGGGCTGAGAAACCTCAGAAAGATTTGGCATTTCAGGAGAGGAAGTTCAGGGCTGGCATAGAGAGCATGGCTTCAGCACATGAGACCTGCTAGAAGAGGTGCTAGAGACTCACACTATGGTTTCTTTCACATTCTGTCCGACTGTGGCAAGTCCACTCACTTTCTTTGGCCCATTCAAAATAATTTGATTCACTTGAATAGCTTGTGTTGTCCTCTATCAATGTTATCAGGTGGACACTCCTGTTAACGTTAAAAGTTTGGTGGGAAATGACTGTCTAAGCTACCCTGCTGTCACACTGCTTAAACCTCCTTCCTGTAGCACCAAACTGATGTCAACAGTCGAGGGGGCGGGATGTCAAAATTAAGCTCATAAAATAAGGAATCAAGGGAGAGAGGTCGTTTAAAAGAATTAGTAATAAAATTTAATTTAGGGACAGGATCCTATAAAATGGCATCAGATTCAGTGATAAGAGGCTATATTGCTGCCTCTTCAGCCACCCAGCCCTACCTCAAAGAGCACAGGAATACAGAGTCCCCAAATGAAATTCAGTTTTCAGGGCATGTGTCACAAAACTAACTCCATGCTGTAGAGTACACTGTTCTCATACTGAATAAAAAATGGAGAGTATTGTTCCCAGAAGCTGTTTTAGTGGATCTTTACAAGGTAGTTTTGATTTATTTTAGTAGGTATAAAATGAAAAGAAACAGGTGAAAAATAAATCCCAAAGTATTGATTATGGCCTTTTAGCAAAAAGAAGTTGGTCCTTCTTCTGGAAAACTCAGAAAGGGCACATATTTAACCTGTCTTTATAGATGCCGAGGGCTTAATGCTGAATGCACTGGTGCAGCTGCATAACCCTGGTGACTTCAATGGGTCTGCGGGGGTTTAAAGGAGAGCGGAATATTTTCTGTAATGCTTTTTGTCTAGTTCCAAGTATTTCTTACTGTCACAAGAACACGGGTCATGTTTCAGGCAGTACAGATCATGAAAACCGGAGTACAAACCATATGGTACTTACCTTTTAAGGATTTGCTGTTCTTGTGTGCGATATCTGTCAGGTTAGCATTTTCCTATAGGTCTTCATGTATTCATGTTGCAATTTCTTTACTGGATAGGCAGTTAGGGAAACATGCTCATGTTTTCCTTAAATGTCTGTGATTAAGTCATTTAGTAGATTTGCGTTTAACAAACTTTTCCATGATGGTTCTGCTGCCACTTTGTTTCTAGTTTAACAGACACTCTGATGTTCAAGTCCTGAAATACCCTGCAGAGTACACAGCTCTCTCCAAAGAGGGCAAACCAGATCTGTGATGTCCAATGTAACCACAGTTTGGGGCTTCAGAGCTCTGCCCGTAGCCCTCCCTCTCACCCGGCAGCACCTGCGCCTGTGGCACGCCTGGCCTCCTGCGCATCCCTGCAGAGCCCTCCAGTCCCCCTTGCAGCACCCACTGCTACTGCAACTCCTCATGCAGGGTTTGTGGAGCCCCCCACTCCAGCACACCCTTTATTCCAGCGTTGTGGCACTCACAGACTCCATCAGTGCCCTTTCATTCTGATCTGCAGTGCCTACAAGGGAAAATGATATATCAGAGTACTTATGTCCCAAATTGAATGTTAGTCAGATGTTAAAATGAAATAAATATTATGGTGAGTCAGCACGTCTCACTTTGGAAATAAATTACATAAAGTACACTGGAGTGTCATGGCTCTTGGGACCACATATGATCCAAAGAAACCATTTAGAGAAGTCATCACAACACTGCTAGATTTATCAGATCATCCTGGAGGAACATTAATACCCAGAATGAAAATAATAATCAGCAATAGAAAGCTCCCAACCAATAACTTAAACTCATTTTCCAGGTTCACTTCCTCACATCAGTAACCTATTTATATGAATCACAAGATTTTATACCAATTATGTCATTATTAATAGTAGACAACAAGTCAAACTTCAATAATTGCTTTTATTAATACAGATGTATTTGATTCCTCGTACCATACTTTTTCAACTTAACATTTCAGTTACTCAAGTTCAGTCTGCTTAAATAGTTCAGTATTATTTGGTTGCACTTTCTCGTTCTGTGTGGTCCAACTTTTTGGCACTGCTGAATTCAGGACAGGTACTTAAGAGGGTGAAAGCGATGCCCCAACTCCTGTGCCCTGGAGCTGCAAACCTCCAAGCAGGGAGGCAGCAGATAGGCTTCTCTGCTTATCCAGCTTGCAGTAAGGCCAGAAGAGCTTGATGTAGCTCTAGCCTAAGGCAACAGAGCTGACCTGTGAGCTGCCAGTTCAACCACACTTCCTCATAACAGAAACTTCAGTTACGGACATGAACAGAGCTAATACTTGTTTTTTAAGATATAATCCTGGAAGTCACCAAGAACCTTTAGGATGTATACTTGTTTATTTTCTTCAATTTAAGGTCTCAAAGCTGAGTTCAAGTGCCAGAAATAGCTGACATAAAATATTTTATAAGACGGAAATGCCCAAACTGTTTATGGCCCACAGAGACCACTCATCCAGTCCGCAGTTGACTTCTTTTTTCCCTCTTTTCCAAGAATGAGCAGGGAACAGGCTGTGAGCTGGGTGGGAACCACAGCAATCACTTCCCAGCTACCATCTTTTCCAGGTCCATCTTGGCCCCTCCCCTATCACATGATGGGAGCAGGTACAGCCATGTAGTGAGGGAAGGGTGACAGGGTCCTGGGAAAGAGGACAGGCAGGAACAGGCTGCAGCTGCCACCAGAAGAGCGAATGGGGCCCACAGCGTGGACCCTTTGGGCAGCCCCTTCCCAGATGTTCTTGTTTCTCAGAATTAGTCTGTGGGCATCACTGGCCGCCTTGTCCATGCATACGTCCTTGCGGCTGCCCAAGCAGGGAAGGTGTGGTGCTGTGGCCCTGGCAGCATCATGGTGGGCAGCTCCCTTTTGCCAGTAGGCTGAGCTGCGTGGCTGCTCTTGTGAAGGACATGCCAACAAAACATCCTAACATCTTTTTTACTTTCACAAATTCCTCAAAGAGGCAGTCAGTAGCTAGACTTATTGCATGTTAAAAGTAATACAGTTTCAAAATACATGCTCAAAATGCTAATTTAAGATATGAAACAAAAAGAGATTCAACCTTGGTGTTGGGGTTTTTTGCCAATTTTGCTCTCACCCAGGGTGTCTTAGAGCAACTGCCACTGAAGCTGTAAGGTGATGATGCTTCCAGAGACATCTCCTGCTCTTTTTTTGAAGACATTTTCCTCAGAGGTGCTTTTTACAGAGACTTTTCTTAACTGAAGTTCTTTTTAGGGAGCTGGAGACCTCCAATGGATGTTAATTAAAGTTTAGTTTGCAGATGTGAGAGATCCTTTTTCTTACTGCATCTCTCTCATTGTTTTCTCTGAGAGCAGCTGGTAGGACTTATTTTGGTTTGGGTTACCTAGGAATGTGTCAGCTCCTTCCATAGATGTCCTTTAGAACTAGCATAAATATACCTGAATGTCCAAACTGTTATTTGACTAATTTCTTTTGTCTTATCAAAATATTGTATTAACCAGCCTTCCCGGCAAGCATTGTGTGCTGAAAAATCTATCCGTCAAGAATTTTCTATTTTGTCTTCCAGGTAAGGGTGCATCAAGCCCTTTGTGTATAAAAGCATTCTATGTTATACACGCAACTATGTGTGTGCATAGCACACATTTAAAATATCCTTTACCCTTTACATATTTCTTAGTTCTAAAAAGACAAGGTTAATGTTTTAGTTATTCTTCTTTACAGAAAAGAAAAAAAGTCCACTTTTATTTATTTATTTATTCCCTGGTCCAAATTCAACAATTTTATTAAACAGTTACATTATACAATAAAGGAAAATACAACCTGTAGTTATATGATAAATGCTTTGCGATATGCGATAAGGTAAACGATAATGGTTTTGTCTTTACTTTAGAGAGAAAACTAAAAAGTTAGTTACCTTTTCGGTTATCTTATATGGAGTGTAGCTTCTAAACCAGATCTGTCTATAGAAAATGAGCGATAGAAGTACTGTCAATAAATTTTGATTCAAAATTGTTCTCAAGTCACTGTTGCATTCTCTACAGAAACACTAGTTGGTTACGTATTTCATTAAAAAGAACATGCATACCTATAGTTGAGTAGATTTTTTAATGATAACATAGTCAAAATACATGTATAAGTGCATTCCAATGTATATCAACATACCTCAATTCTAAAATATGTACAAAAACTGCTTGCCGTATTTTTAAGATCATTTTATTTGAATTCTCTGGTATAGTCAGTGTGAGACTGGACACATGACCATATGACTGGCCCACAAGCCTGATTTGCAGTATCCTCTTCCTTTCATGCTTTCTCCCTTGCTGGAATAAGCCGTCAATTGTAAAAGCATCTCCTCAGATCTCCCTGAATCATCACTTTTCTAGCACTAACTCAACAGAATGATGTTTATTTCCTTTCTTATTAGTTAGAGCAGCCAGTCCTTCTCTTAATACTTGTATGAATGAATGAATGGAGTCACAACTGCAAGGGTTAGACTGTGGAGCTGGCTCTCTCCTAGCAGGCACGTAGAAGTAAGGTGAGGCAGAGCAGGAATGGGAACCTGATGGATCAATCCTTTGAGAAAATTTTGCTGATTTCCGAGGGAGCAGGACTGGACCTGCGAAGGGATGAGGAGTTGCGGAAGCACTCCTGTTTGATTGGCCTTTCGGACTGTTTCTATGCTTTAACACATGGAGCAGGTGTCATTATCAGTCCCCAAGCAGATGCTGTTGTGCAGTGAAGACTGTTAATAATAGATGACAGATTCCAAATATTTTGGCCATTAGAGGGAGGTGGTCACGTCAAATAGCAGGACCACAAAAAAGAAAAGGAGAATTTAAGATCAGTTTCCTCTGCATGTTGCCGTGTCACTTTTCCTGGTATGGTTCCCTACCTCTCATGCGACACCTCTGGCTAAGGCATTCACACGTACCTGGTCTGCTAAGAGAACATTCGACTGCCTCCCGTTACATTCTTGTAATTAACTCCTAATATTAAAGTAGCTTCCATTTTGGATTCCTCAGCAAGCTGATTGAAAGGTGGTTTAATTGCACAGCATTGCCAGAAATATGTTAGGTGATTGCTGGCTGTACTAAGAGTTAATGTGGAGGTAATAGGAGGTATCACAGGCACAAGATTTTGCTGGCCATTAACAGGGGTGACTTCAAAAAGCAAATGGTAATTAGTATAGGTTTCACTGAAGCAGATTTCCATCTGCTGCTAGTCACTGGCTTTTGAGCTGCTCTCGTTTGCTCTCATATTAAAGATTTGCGTGTGTTTTCCTGGATTCTCGATGAAAAAGACACTTAGGGAAAAAGGGTATAAATCAACAAATAACAATGTAACCTGCAGAAATATAAATCTATGTAGATTAATCCATATTTCCTAAATTGCATGCTAGATTGTAATTCAGTGAAAGGGTAGGGGTCTTGTGACGTTTATGAACATTTATGGATATCATGAGAGCTCAGATTAAATGTCAAACCTGGTATTCGGTTTAGAATCACGTATTATTGTTGTTCATTAATATATAAAAACAACAATTATATCCACTAAAATCCTCAATTTAATTTTGCTGTAATCTGTCTCTGCTGTGTCAAAGATGCAGTGTAGCCTCTCTACCCCCTCATTTACAGGGCTCCACTGGATTTCAGCTGGAAGAGTCTCCTGTTTTACCATTTTTTCCCAGCATGACACTGTGTCAGTTTGGGCCCCCTTTGAACTGAGGAATTTTCCAGTAAATTATTTTCTTCATCTTCCACTGCGATTAAATTCTAGTTTAGATACAGTGTAGGTATAATGCAACCCAAAGGAGAAGGGCCGCAGGACTCTGCATCTTAGATCCAATATGTTGAGTAGATTACATAATGTAAAGCTGTGCCCTTTGCTGGTCCCATAGTGGTAAAGAGTGGAAATGTTTTGAGGTAAGAGCAGTCCATGATTATCTGAATCCGACTCCAATCCTCTCTGTTTAAGCAGTTCAGAATTTGCCTGCTTTTTGCTGGTCTGAGGATTGAAAGGATAGTATTTCGCATCTGATAGTGCATTACAGCAGATAGATGCTAAATCACTTTGCAAAAATGGAGCAGAATCAACCCAATTTACTGCTAAGAAAAAGGCACTGGAAGCAGGTTAAGTCGAGCCACTTAGTCGGTTGTTAGAAGCAACTAAATTCCAATTGCAGAAGTGACTTTGGCATTTCAGGTGTTAATTTTGTTGAAAGTCAGTGGTAGTTAAGCTAACAAAAGTAAAATATTCTAAAGTCCCCAAGTGATTTAGAGCCAAAATTTCACTGACTTCCAGTAGACTTGACCTTAAATGCCTTAGTCACTTTTGAAAATTATATTCAGTCTCATAAATCAATTGCCTGCTTACATAATGTAGCTCACATGGCTGGATTTCACCATTTTAACTGCCCATAAGTAGAAATTTTTGAGGAATTCTTAGGAACCTAATTCTCCTTAAAATCAAAGGGAGATAGGTTCCTAAATATCCTTAACATTTGGGCCTTAGCTTTTTGTTAGTCCCTGTGATTTTAGTCTGAATCTGGCCACACTGAATCAAGGGCAGACTTAAGATTAGCCCCTGGCCATTTTGTCCAATGGCCAAAAGAGCTTCCAAGTAATAATGATTAATTAAGACTGAGCATTGAATATGAAAAAGGTTGGTGGATTCAGCAATCGGTTCACCCCACCAAATAGGGCAATATGGGATTGAAAACAAATGACATAAAAAGAAACAGGTAATTATTCTGCTTATAACATGAAGAACTGGGAAAAACGGTCAACCTTCATAAACTTTATTTTTTATGTATTATATAATAGTATATCTTGAAAAAATCTGCTGTGTTAATATAATGTAATTAGGTTAAGTATGTCTCTAGTGACAAACAGTGCCATATGATAAAACGTTTCACCCCAGCATTTTAATGGTTCAAGTTCTGTTCATGGTTTCAATTAAGTAAGCAAGATTGCACAGGGCTGTGAGAACAGAATTTGGCCCACTTCTTGCCAGCATACGTGTTCCACAGTTATCTAACCTGGAATGAATCATAGTTTTCCTCAGAAACATCTTGTTTTTCAAATACTTTACAGGGAAAGTTTTGTTTTTATGCTTTTTCTTTTGAACAAAACTTGTAATCAAGTGTCCAGACCACTTGTGATCATTTAAAAAATTATGGTATTTTACTTCTGGTGTTTTGCCAGAGTCTTGCTTGTAGCTCCTAGTATATTGTAGCTGCCTAAACTTACTCTATAGTTTTAATTAGGTACAGTGGGCTTGTTCACTTCTTATACCAAATCATATGGTAACGTTGGTATAAGTCATTAGTCAGCACCTCCAGAGTCTCAGGCCATAATTTGTAGAATTCTCTGGCATCTATGCCATCAAAGTTGCTTGACACTTTCCCCTAAGATAACTTGTTTTATACTGCTTATAACATAATCAAACTCTAACCACTTGGGCTAAAATTTTCCATTCTGGGTTTGTTTGCCATGCTGGTTCTTCCATGGCGTGCAGATCATTGTCCTAGCTGCCCAAAACCCTGAAAGAAATATTTCCAAACTACCAGCCACTACCAGTCATTGACGTACAGTCTACCACAGTTGCACCTATGGGTTTCATGTTTAAGTCTTCAAAAACAATGTAAAAGGAAAATAAGGGATACAGACTTAGCAAAGGCGTTTTTTTCCCACCAGAAGAACTTCCTTGTTAAAGTTCACGTGACATACGGATTCTTGAAAATAAGTAGTGACATGCCCTCCACTAGCCTGATCTTGTCCTTCCTTTCATCCCATGACATTGCAGCCTTTCAGACTGGACAAAATGCGTCCTGCCATCTGTCTCGTGCAAGTCTTCCTAATATGTGGGAGCAATCAGTTTCCTCTGCTTTAAAGAGGATAAATTTGCTGTTAAATAGGGCCTCTCTGGGTGGCCTATCCAACAGAAGCTATCGGCATCTTGTTTGCCACCCTGCGGTTTTTATGATTCGCTCTGCTCCAAGATTTGCTGTATTTCTTCCCTCTCCCTTGCTGGATGACCAAACACTAGATACACAAACATGCTTTCTCTGTTGCTCTCCTCTACCAAGCCCAGAATGAACAAATTTTTCTACCTGCTTTCCCCCTTTCCTTCCATACATACTGTGGACCCAAGACCTCGCATACATACACTCCCAGCTTCCACTTATCTGAAGTGGCCAATACCTGCTGGTACAGTGGAGTACTAGTTGTTGGGAGCTAAATAAGATTAATTTCTCCTCATTTTCTGGTAGCAAAAGAGTGTCCTTCCAGTACCTTTCCTCTTCTTTTCCTTCTCACTATTAGTTTCAATTTAAAGTTCACCTGAATTTTCTGCTCTGTAAACCATCTCCATTTAATAGAATGAGATCGTATGACCTCTTTGAACATTTTGGGGGGGGGGAAGATATCTGCCGTAGTTTTCTGTGTCAGATGTGAATGTATCTTCTCGTTACAATTCAGAGCATCAGGCTATGACTCATTCTGATCATTGTTTCGTTCTAGGTTACTGTGTTCTGGACAATGTGTTGGCAATACAGCTTAGATATTCCAAAATATACTTTGGAAACTAGGCCCTTAGGCTTCCAAAAGTTTGCACAACTTTAGACCTTCCACTTTGATGCGGCCATTTTTATCCTCAAGGATCTCAGGGCAACAAATCTTTCAAGGCCAAAAGATACTGTGCTGACAGAAGGAACTAAGACAACACAATTTTTCTGTGCAGCTCTCAGCTGTAATGTAAGCATCCTTAGCCCAAATAATATGCCTAACTCCTCTTCTGTGAAGGTCAAGATCAAGAAGCAGAGTTCTGTTTTAGAGACCTGTATCATCTGGCATGATGGCTAAGAAGGATGCCTTTCGAATCTGGCAGGGTTTTTGTGATAAGAGCTTTTGTCCATAGGAGCCACAAGCCTATTTCACACAGGCTGTTGAACAGTCACCAGAGAATATTTAGTCTCTGCTGGCTTGGAATTATCCCAGGACAGAAATGCTTCCCAGCCATTATCAGTTCTCTCAGCTATATAGCTTTGGGGTCAGGTAACTTCAAAACTTCCGAGTTTTGTGCAGTTTGTGAATTTAAAAGGCTTCCGCCTCCCTCCCCCCATGGAAACTACTACTACCTATGAGTGTCCTTAGTCCCTTTTTTATCTTGGTATCATTTATTGTGTTTATTGTTGCTTAATTTCATAATTTCCTTTTTTTTGTCTTCTTTTTCTTTCCAGATCACTGACGATCAGTTTGTGGCCTTCCCCTGAAGGAACCTTTCCTGTCTCTTGTGTAAGTATTTATACCAAACATTTTATATTTTCAATGATATGAGTCATGCATTTTGTTCCGGTTCCGTTCAAGCCAATCTAGAGCCCTTCTGAACTTTTTTGTTGTTCTCTGTGGCCACAAGACCCAGTATTGATTTTATTCTTATTCTCATGCAGCAGTCCAAAATGTTAATGCAATGTCAGCTTATACGACTCTGGTTTAATTCAGTGACATTGTGTGATTGATCTGGAGTCAGTATGTGCATTTCTGCTTAAGAGGATGGAAGATTTCTGGGCATATACATGTTGTGATGGGTATTATGCTGTTTGAGCTCTGATTCAGACTAAAGCATCTTGAATTCCACATTGTGCAAGCATAAAACAAGGATAGAAAATAGCATTTCAACCTGTTTTTGTGGTATGGAACCCTTTTTGTTTCCTGTGTACTTTCCTACCTAGTACAGACCTGCTCTGCATATCTGGGTAGATTAAATATGCTGCATTCACTTTGACATCTAACAATGCTGGAATTAAAAATCTGTCAGTAATTCCTCTGGAAACATTATATAGGGTTCTTGCCTGTTCTCATTCACTTGAGTTTGGCTGCTACTGTGTAAGCTGACAACTCAATGAATTTTTTCATTGAAGAATATACTACACTAATCCAGGGAATTGTATTTTTAAGACCTAGAGCAGCAAGAATTAAAATTTTCATGGCTTGAGTTTTGGTTTTCTTTTGTGGGGGGAATAGGGGCTGGGACTTTAGAGGGGTTGTTTGTTTTGATTTGGTTTATAATTCTGCCAACTACTAATACAGGATGGTTTTGTGCATTTAAAACAAAAGATTACATTCTCCTAGTGGTCCTTGATACACATTGACTGTGAAATCTAGTGACTCTAAAACACTGAAGCTTCTTGTTGTGATATAAAGGACAATACAGGACTACCACTTCATAATAATTTCTGTAGTTAAGACAGACAAAAATTTTCCAAAGTTCCACCAGCATTTTGGGCCACTGTTTTGGGGTGTCCAGGTTGGAACTACTTAGATCTGACTGCAAAAAATAATGAAGGCTTTAAAACTTAGGCTTAAAACTCCATGTCCAAATACACCTAGATTTGTTTTACTTTAGATCTCCATTTTGCAATTTAAATTCATGTCTACTATCTGAGAGAAGAAAGTAGATGGCTGTTAAAGTGCTTCTTGGAGAGGGAAAAAAACCCAAAGCACAACACAGTAAGAAAAATAGCTCTTTCTTAACTGGGGGAAGAATTTAACCTGCAAATATATGTTCAAGTTGGTTTTTGATTGCTGGAATTTTTTTGGAGGTAACTTTGGAGGTAACGCTTTGCTAAAGTGCAAGTGGGCATACACTTTTTTTCAGATGGGTGTGGAAACAATCAAAGAGCTTTCTTTTATTGATACCTGGCATAAAATATGTGAATTTAACATTTAAAGTTGACTCTATTTTCACCATGATGAAAAAAATGGCACACTCCTTCTCCCTCTCTTGTGGGCAGAAATGTGAGATCTGATGCAGTGACTGCAAAAGGTGGTGTGACAATGCCAGCTCCCGAGGAGATGTATTTGAGCTGACCTATCATGCCTGTGATGTCCCCATATTTCTTTCCTTTCTCCTTTTCCTTTCATTATAAGTGTCCCAAATCTGTAATTTACAATGTGCTCTTCCAGTTTTGCTCTGATATATTTGCCACAAATAAGTAGAAGTCTATGCGCATGCATAGCTCCCTGTGGCAGTGTCAGGCCTGTGCAAGGAGGGGAGCAGAAGCCCCCGCAGAATGCAACATGGCTTACGTCTAATGTGACATTTATTTGACTCAGAAAGGCAATTGATTAAAGTCCCACCAGACCTTTGCCATCATGTATTATGTATTTATCCAGGGGCGGTTCATAACGGCCCCTGACAAATCCTATTATTTTTGTTGCGGAACTTCATAGTATCGATAAAAAGTGTTAATGATACTCAGGGACTTGAGATACACACCGCTTATGTTAACACTTCCTGCAGCAGCAGCAGAGTCGTTTAGGTTTGTGGTAGGGGCTGTGTGCCTTCGACATTTGTACAAACACACCAGTTTATCATTGTTCTACCTTTGCAGTATGAAATAGCTGTGTGTGAGGCAGTTCAGTCTGAAGTGACAAGCTAGCTCCATGCTAGGCATGGGGAAACCAGGCAGGGGTTGAAGTCCCTTCCTGACAGTGCTTTGCTGTGTGTCCATGAAGAAGTCATTTCCCATCTGTCTGCCTCTGCTTCCTGACCCATAAAACTAGAGTCACACACTTTCTTGTGTCTTTAAATCAGGTTTACTCCACAGCCAGGGTTTGCTTTGTGCTCCTCCATTCCCACCTTGACATGCTCCATAGGACCCTCACTTTATTTCAGGCATGTGTATAAAGCTCATACCATTTGTAGTGGTTTTCTCCTTTCTCTCTGAAAGATTGGTCCTTAAAGTCACTGATACTTTAAATTCTTTTTAGTAAAATACAAAGTAGAGTTGGGGCATGTTTACATTGGAAGCTGCCGATGGTGCTTGTCAAGCCTGTCCTGATCTACAGATAATTGGTTTGTTCTGCACTCTGCAACAGTGTTGAGGGTTGGGCTCTCTTCTCATACTCCTATTCACAACTTGCTGATGAGTCTGAGTCTTCTTCCTCCTCTTCCCCCAGGTTTTATGTGTCTGTCTGTCTATGTGTTATCTAGTTTTTGGAGGTGGAAAGAATTCATGGATCTCTTCACCAGGTGGTATCTCCACTGAGGAAGAATATGATTAGTCTCTGCTCCACTTGAATGTCTTCAAGAGTTTGAGAGAAGTAGGTGGATTCTCTGTCCAAAATTGACATTTTCATGGAACAAGAGACTTCTTACCACTCTCTAGCCTTTCTATCATATCTTCTCTTAATAGTGTACACCTCAGTATAACAGTATCAACAATACTAACGTGCTTTATAGTGAGATAGATAGCTAGAGTAGGATAAATAGCTACAGTAGGAAGCTCTTTTTACTTCCAGAGCACTAGCTATTCAGATGGAACCCATACAACATTGAAGAGTTATCCAGTGTTAACTTTGGTGAGTGCAAATCAGACTGATAAGATAGTGGTCCAGATGTAAAAAAGTTGCCTGTCATATTACCTAATTTCCATGAACATTTGTTCATTTCTTTGAAATAGGATTCTAATGTAACCGAGTTGTATTGAACTCCAAAATAATTCCTATTAGAATCTGTGCTGATTCTGATCCTTGTTCCTTGACATTCCATTAAAAAAAAAGTGTCATTTATTCCTCAGTTTCATGAAGATGTATTCGGTCAAGTGGTGATGACCTAAGTAAGTTGAGCAGCATCTTACTGATCTCATCATAGTTATCAGTCTCATCAGTCATACGGTCAGTGATTTGTATGTCAAAAGACACCTGGCAGTGTTCCAGCCTGCCAGCTGCCAGTTTCTGAGTATACGCATTCATTTTATCAGACATGATGATGCTTGAATAGTCTTTGGTATCTGTATATGTGTCCCTGTTGTTGGTACTTGTCCACCAATGAACTATATCATCTGTGAGGACTCTGAACCATCACAGTGAAATATCAACTAATTAGCGCTGTTTGAATTTCTTTGCTTGGTTAGTGCACTTAGTACTGTTTTGCAGATGGGAAGCTGAGAACAGCAACAGTGAGTGCTACATCAGGAACAGGGAGGAGGCATCTCTTCTGTTGTGAGGTTTCTTAAGAAGCTCTCCGTTACTTCTGAGGAGGATAATAACCTCCAGGTCAAGCTTATTCATGAATCAAAAAAGAACATTTGCAAAATGCCAAAAAAGTCTAGACGTAATAAGCCTTATGTTTACAACAGCTTTCAAGAGTTAGCATTTTTCAAGAATTATCATAATTAACATAATAAACTGGCATGGAAATTATCCAGAAGAATCAGTTTATCCACTTCTGAAAATAAGAAGTTGTTCAAAGGGACTGGTCTTTTACACAGCATTTTGGGACAGGAAATGAATAGTATTTTTCCAGCTATTGTATATCTCCTGAAGGAAAGGAGTGTTCCAAAAAGAGAACAACATGGGCAGAGGCCCTTTACTTGCATTTGCAAGTGGAAGAAATGGTGAAGCAAGCTAGAAATAGAAGTGGAGTAGAAATTCTGTTCTGGTGTGTGTATAGAAATCAGATTTGTAACAGAGAATACACCCTGGGATGAATGGCCTTGAGCAAGAGCCATAATTTTAAATATGATTCTTTATCAGAAGACATAACCATCAAATACACTTAAGCAACAGAGTTACATGGAAAAACTGTGTTCTGATGAAGCTCATGATTTCGTTCTAACACATCTTTGGTAAAAATAGACCTAATATCCAGAGAACTCTAAAAGTAACGCACTGCAGATGACTGGGAGGGGGAGCAAAATATGGTTTCAGGCTTTGTGTCAAGCATTAGTTTAAGTATCAATGTTCAAATTGTTTAACAAATAATAATGGCCACCCATAGCTGTGAGGTTGATGTCTGAATTATGACAGAGGCGCATGTATGCAACCTATTTTTAATTACAGTAACTACAAGATATCCACTGAAGTTGAATGAGGTTGAATTTAAGATTGGTCAGGATGACAGCTGAAAATGTCAGGGCCTTCTGCCATTATGCTCACCAGTGAACTTTTTGCTCTGGGTTATTTTTCATCTAATTAGTATAATACAAGGTATTGAGTGTTAGCTTTTTTTGAAATGTAACAGGTTACAGCAGAAAAATTTGGGCCTTAAATAAAAAGTTCTTTTAGACTTAGCTAGAAAAAAAAAGGAGATAGAAAGGAAATGTAACTGTCCAGTACACTTTTAGCCCAGACTGGGATTATTTAGTATATTTTGATGGAAAAGACCATCTTGCTGAATCAGTAGCAGCATTTTTTTATAGCAGTCTTAACAGCAAGCATCAAAATATTAGGACATCACAGTTTGTTAGGTCTGAAGTCACTGCACAAAATGGCACAGCTACAGAACGTAGTGAATTTGAGGGGATTTTCCCTTTGCAGCTATGGTAAATTATTTTCCAGCTTTGGCAAGCATGTTGCTGTTCTAAAGTTACATCACCAACCATCTCTCTTTTCCAGAGATGTATTTTCAGTCCTTCTGCTTATCCAAAAACCCTGTTTGGTGCAGCCTGTTTTGACTTCATGTTGTGTACCTGTCTCCTTAAAATGTACACACCAGAGAGAAGGCAAAACAGGTACTAAGAGCAAGTAGCACTGGAAGAGTGGTTACTGTTCAAACTTGATTTCCAGAAACAGGTGGTTTCCCAAAAGCCAGCTCTTGATCAATAGATCATAGATTTGAGTGGTCAAGCTGGCACTGAAATGCAAATACTTGCAGGGGTCTAAATGCAGGACTAAGTCTCCATATTCATGCGGAATGTGCAATAGAGAGAGCATCATGTTTAAAAATGAGTTTGTAAGAGTATCTCATCCATTTCTTTTTTCTCTCTGTCTCTTCCACTTAAAAAAAAAGAAAAACAAGCCATCTGCCATGTGGTTACCTATGTGCCATTACACAGATGTGCAAGTCGATTCTTTTGTGACCACTGATCAGGCTTCAGGCCTTGCTTCATAAAGGCTGTTTTACCTCCTGGTGGGAATGAGAACTCTTAGGTATAAAAGATCCACAGCCTATTAAGAAATAACATTTTCTTCCTCTGAAATCCCGTTCACTACTTCTTCCTTCCATCATTTTGGATAATTTCATGCTGAATATAGCTCACAAATTCAGTCCCCCAGGTAATATTTTCATTTCATAAGTTTGTGTGCTCACTAAACAGTATTAGATTTTTGAACACCACCAGAAGCAAAAGTTTTTTGGACTTGGATAGATCTTCACTCTCTCCTATTCCATCAGCTTGAGTTTTAAGTTTGTTAGAATAGCTGCATCAGTTTTCTGAATGCTGTTTTCTAGTGTTTTAACCTTGTAAGCATACACTAAACAGCTTGATTTTTCCAAGACAGAATTGGAATCCCAACTTCAAACAGCGTACAATCTAAAGGTGTTTATGTTTCAACCAATCACAAAAGTAAGGACCAGTTGCAACATTTGGATCTGGATATGTGATTAAATTTCATATGCATCTCTGTTCATTTACGCTGGTTACCTCTAAAACTTGGAATTAATTTTCACTTTTTACTGTGAACCCACTTTTAGATAAAAGACAAAAATTGATGTGTTATTTTCTGGATGCTCTGCAAATATGTACTGAAGGTTGTGAAGGAAACCTACTGTGTGATCAGCATATAACCAACCTGAAAGAATGTGTTTCAGAGAGTGTTTTTCATTTCTTGCACTTGACTAATCCTTCAAATTTTGGTTTTGAGTGCAAATTTCTTGCTGCAAATGTCCATGCATGCTTAGCATGGTCTAATTATGACACTAAAGAATTAAATTCTGCCATAGAAGACTGGGAAAAAAAGGGCTTTTCTTCCAGTGTAGTTTAATGGAAAGTTAACAATTTTAGTCATTGATTTACCCGTCGACTGAGACATGCCTCAAGGAAGATTGTCAAAAATGCTGGTTTTTTCTAAACTTGTTGAACGTATGCTGACAGATAATTTCTTTTGTAGCCTGCAAATTACTCTCACATTGATACCACCTACTATGACTTTTGAGGCATTGGTTTCACCTTACATCCTGGCATGGGCATGTTCTGATGCATGGCACCATGGTACACACAGTATGCCAGTGCAACATCATAGCTTTGTTATTCATCAGCCCAGTTTGTCCTATTGAAGAAACGCCCAAAATGTTGTAGCCTAAATACATCAACAAAAGCATGTAACATGTTCAGGGAGAAGCACTGCTTTAGTTTTTGTTAAATCCTTCCCCTCTTCACCGAGTATTCCTCCTCTGCATCTTACGCCAGCAACATTTTGTTGGAGGGCAGGGTCCAGGATTCAAGTGAGAGATCGAAGCTAGCAGATTTGTAGGTGAATGTGCTTCCTGTTGTGGGAGTTAAAAGCACAAAAGTGAACTAGATATTTAATTCAACTATATATGTAAACTACTGAGTGAGTTGTAGCATCTCAAAACTTCCCAAAGGACAAAAGCATAGAAGTAACATGGAAACACTACACAAAAATTACTCTCTTAGCAGGTGAATGAGTCCTAAATAGTATTAATGAGCAATTTATTAAAACTGATTAATCCTTTTAGGGCTGTCAAGCATGCTCCCAGTTTCTCCTACTTTACATCCCCTGCCTTTGAGGGACCTCATAAAGAATAACTTCCCCCTCCCCACAGATTTTATTAGTTAGGAAATGCAGTTTTGTTTAACTGAAAAATTGTGGAAATACAGCCTTTATCTTGCCCCCAAATTCTTTTTTCAACACTGCCCCATCTCCCCTTAAGGCAGGCCTTTGCTCACTTTACAATCCTTCTACTAATCTTCATCTTAACTCATAATTTCCCTTGTGATACCATATCAAATGCTTTGCTGATAGATTAAATTTACTGCGTTTCCTTTGTCTAGATAATCAGTTATCTTATCAAGGAAAGTTATCAGATTAGTCTACTGCAAACTACCTTTGGCAAATTCATGTTGTGTTTTATCCTATTTTTCATTTACCTACCTGTCTTTCATTATTTTTTCCTTCATCGTTTGCTACACTGCCTGGCATGCTATTGAAGCTCCTGATGTTGCATCGACATCAAACTGGCGTAAGTGAGATCAGAATCAGTTTCAGTACACTGGAGTGCAGCCCTGCAAAATCCCATTTATTTGCGCACCTACAAAGTGTTAACTTCTCATCTGGCAGACAAATAAAATATCATTTGTTATTTTCCATTGTCATTACAGCAAAGGGCAGGTGAGCCGATTTTGAGCCTTGGCTGGTGAATGTTCCTGATGATTTGTGAAAGTGTGTCTGGAGATAGAATCAGAGACATCTACCTCCACATGAGAGTGCTCGGGCACTTGCATTAGCAAAACCTTAATGTATGTATCAGTAATGAAAATCTTAATTAAGAAAGCTGCATCATTGTCCATGAACACTCTTTCTTTCTCTGTCTGTGAAGTCCTTTGTGTATTGCAGCATCTACCTGGTCTAGACAGACAGAGCCCTTGAAGGACATGTCTGGCAGATCTTCTCTTAATTATTAACAACTAGCAAATGGCAAAGTCTTACTCTCCTTTTGTCTCGATACTGACGCTCATAGAAGTAGAGCATGCAGTATACTTACAGCTTGTTTCTTTTTTTTTAACTGCTTTTTCCACTTCATTATTATATATTGGTGGGTTTCAAAATCCAGTACCATTGACTAGAACTGAATTATGTAGCTTACAGTTGCCAAAATGTGAGCAGACACATATTTACCCAAAGATGTATCTTTTCCTTTAGAAACAATAAGCTTGTCTATGCCATGTTCTGTACACACACAAAGTATGCTAATGTAATGCGAAGACTGAGATTTTAATCTCACTAAACTCAGGAAATTTAGAGTTAAGCTTCCCACAGCAACCTTACCTCTGCCCCTTTCTTACAATGGGTTCTTTTACTATATAATCCCAAGCTGTGGGCTTGCCAAGGCAATATAGGACATAGAGAAGATAGTGTGATGGGTGGGAATGGCTGAGTTTTTTTCCTGTGATTGCATTACAGCAACTTCTTGTTTGTAGAAGCACTGCCTATATGTTTCATGTGGTTTGAAACGCATTCAGAAAGCCTCACAAAGAAATGGGCATAAGGACAAGTTACAGATCTGCTGATAAAAGCCAGGGAGCATCAGGTGAGGAAGGATGTGTGTGTATGTGCATACATACACATGCAGGCACGCACACATTTCTCTGTGTGAAAGCCCATCAGAGTTGTATCTGCTGGTTTCCAATGAGTCAGACTGTCTTCTCAGATTCACCATCATGTCACTGACACTGGTGGTTTCTCTGGACTCATACCTGCACAGTAGGATAATATGCCCCAGGGAAGGCAAGGAGTAGGAGGGACTGCTATTTACTTTGAAGTGAATGAAAAGCTACTAGGGAGTCACTTCTTGTCTGTACAAATCGGCAGAGCTTAGCCCCATACAGAAATCTTCAAATGCAGTGACATTCCTCTTGCAAAAATGTTATGTCTTTCAAAGAGTTCTGCAACCTAAGAGAAGTCTTGATGAGGTCATTAGTTTCTGCAAGGCATAAAATCCACAATTGCCTTTATGTCATCAAATGTGAAAATAGGTTTGAGAGTGAAATTCATGTAATCTAGTAACTTATCAGCCCATGGCTCCTGCTTCAGCCACCATTAATATTTCCAGAACCAGTGTTTACTTCACAGGGTAAGACATCAAAAGCTGAAATATTATGGATTAAATGAAATCCTCAAATTAAGTAAATGGCTGATTCTTATCTGCTTGGTATCATGTCATTGCATTTATATCTACACAGTAACTAAATGCAAAATCATCTCCAGTCTGATCTGATGCCACTCTATACCAAAATGCAAAGATACAATGATTAAAACTGTAAAAGCAGGAAATGGTAAACTGGATTCAAAATCTTTCTGGAAAGCTATTGCCATCACAGTGGAGCACCAGAACTCGTGGACAAGGGGGAAGGATACTGTTGTCCCCGTGTCACTTTAAGTGGCAGTTCCAGGTTTTTTAGAGACCACATAATCTTATGTCAATACTACCAGTTCAATCATGAGCTTGAAAGCAGACCTCGTCACCCGCACACATTCTGACCTCACTGCCAGCTGTTAGCCTGCCAGCTGTTAGCACTCATAGTAACTAGACTGGGCTTCTAGAGGCCAGCCTTGAGCCACCCGCCAGTGCCAGGGCTGACGCATGCTTAGCTCCAGCCATGGCCAGGCTGCCCAGCCTGCGTGAAGCGGAGGTGATTCTTGCCAAAACGCCATGCTAAAGCTTTAGCAGTTCTCTTTGGGAGTGCATATGTGTATACAGAGTGTATGGCAGGCACGTCTGGGTCTGTCAGGATAGGTCTGAGCCTGCTCTCAGTGTGAACAGTACCCGTAAGCCCTCTGTGTTACATTGCAGTTGTAGTCCTCTGTGTTAGATCGCAAGAATAGTGTCGTCTTTTCTTTTCTTTTTTTTTTTTTTTGTCATTTACACAATTGAGAAGTTTCAGTGGTATCCACAATTAGAAAACTGTAGCTCAAAGTCCAGGAGACTCTTTAAGAAGAGAAAGATATTTCAATATGGTAATAACCTTGTTATTTCAAAACCAAATGGTTTCAAACATGGCAATGCTGCTACTTCTCTTTCAGGACTATGTACGTGTCAAGTTTGATGTTTTAAAACAAAGCTGTGATATAATTATACAAGCGTGTTTAAGAAAAAAAGGCTTATGGAAAACTTAACAGCTGGAAACTGTTTTTTACATACTTGGATGACTCAAAAACAGCTGAATGGGTTTTTGCAAAGCTTTCCCAAAAATGTCATTTCTGGATTGAGACAAGGCATGAGAAATATCTGCTCAAAAGGTAACAGTTTTAGAAAGATATAAGCAAATAAAGGCAGAGATTATTTAATTCCTCAACTTGCACTGCACAGTTGTTAATGTTACGCTATAAAAATAAAAGATTTCATATTTATATAGCTTTCCACAGATTTCAAAGATCTGTACTAGAATTTAAAGAAGTAAGCTTTGTAGCTGTATGTGAGTTAATCAAATATTAATATTTCATTTGAATATCACACATTCAAATGGGGAAACAAAGGCAAAGAGAAAAGTACAGGGCTTGCCAAAGCTCACACAGAAAGAGAAGAGGACCGTGCTTAGCACCCAAATCTACGATTCCTGAGCTTTGAAAGTGCAGATCTGCCCTCAGCCGCTCTTGGCATCGGGGAGCTCCACACTCATCGCTCACAGGTTTCCATTTCCAGCCTGCTCAGCTGACAGGTTAAAAGCCTTATGCGCTCACACACTGGACTTGGATACCCAGCTCGCTTCTGTCTGTCTCCCTCTTCATTTCCAAAGGCAAATTCTGCCAAACGGTGCCTACTGTAATCGTGCAACTTGACTGTATTCAAATATTACCTCCAGTTACAAACATGCATCCGCTCCTCCTCCTTCTGCCGCTGCACACTGGAGGGCTGCTCAGGTAGAAGAGCTGTTGTGGGAAGCATATTCTGGGGTCTTATTCAGGGCATGGTCAAATCGGTAACTCGGTAACAATCATTTTACTGTTTGAGACCTCAGTCAGTGCATAAATATGCTTCCACTGTTGCTTAGTTTGGATGGGGAGCTGTACTGGAGGAAACTGCCCTTCTTTCATATTGAATTTTGTTTCAGGGTGGTGTGTGTGAAAAATAACACAAATAGGAGTATTTTTGGATGATCATACTGAATAGTCAGCAAGAAGAAAAATACACTATGGTGAAGGGAAATCTGTTTGTAGTAAAAGCAATATGAGCTTGTGGTTTGCTGATGGGACTGAGACATGAATTTTCACTTTAACCCTAAGAGTAAAACTCTCTACGATGCTGAGCCAAACCCTTGATCTCCTGTAGTTGCACCTCAGTTTCTCCTTCTGTGGATGAGTGGTACTCATGACCCAGCTCACCTGAATACTGTGCATCTTGAAGTTCAGTCATTGTCAGAGGTTTTATAGAAATGCTCTCCTAACCTTCCAAGCCCACTCCTTGTCAACGTGCAGAGTCGCACTGGCTGGCTTCCCCGCTGCGTTGGGCTCGCTGCCGGTCCCTCGTTCAGCTCTGCAGCACCCGCGTGAAGGGTGGGCAGTGGCACATAAATATAATTTCATTTTCTAATCCCAGCTGATCTGAGGTCCTTGGGAGGTAGTAATCACGAAAAAAAACTTCAGCTTGCCATTTTCACAGGCACATGTGCAGTAGCCCCAGATTTAGTCGTGCCTAATCTGGCCACCTAACCCGTGGATCCATAGGAAGAAAAAACTGCATCTTATAGGCTAGGAACATCTGCCTCCTCAAATCACCTGGGCACGCTATGGCAGTAGGGATCTTTCCTGCTTTTTAAAACCGTAGGCTTGATATTGACTGTCTTGCTCATGAAGGGCCTCAGTTGTTTTTTCACTTCTTCTTTTCCCCTTCGGAGGTGGGTAGTGTTGCCAGCGATTCTCACCAGAAGCTGTCCTTCTACTCTAACCAAAGACAAAACCACAGCTTGAGCTGGTCTTTAACTGGGCATTAGAAGGAAATGGTGCTCTGTGCATTTTGCTAGAAGCATCACTTCCTCTGCTTTACAAATACTTTTCTGATCCAAAGCTTCTCTACTGTAGCATTTAAATGTTTCCTGATCCTCAGACTAAAAGCGATTCAAATGCTGGGCAGTATTGTTACGCATCTCTCCCGTACACTTAAAAATGCCAGGTTCATGGATATTTTTATCAAAACTCATTAGTTCTTGCTTTCCTGAGTCATCTTTTAGATTGTACGATTTTTAAGTATTTGACCAGAGGCTAATATGTTGAGATGACCGGATAGAGAAAAGAGGAGAAGGGATAATAGAAGGCAGAAATCACTGAGTTTGCTAATCTGATGGAGATAAATCCTTCCTTGGAGAAAGAGTTACATCCTGTAGGGCCAGAATAGTTTGAGTTGCAGGCTGGCGAACTCTCTGTTTTCCTGCTAACTACTATGGACAGAACTTACAAAAAACACAGGAGGTCTTTAAATACAATTGCATCTCAACTCTGCCCCAAGTAGGAAAAACAAGCCAACACCCAGTAAGCAGAGTCAATCTTAGAAAAGAAGTATTTCCCATGGTGGTCTGTTGTTCCATACTATACAAGAATTGGCATCATTTAAATAGCACAGGTGAATAGGGGAAGCACTTTAGAAGCTACAGAAACTTTGCAGCATCCTCTTTGCTGCAGCTCTGCTCCAGCAGGCCTTTACTCTTTAGTGTACCTGCCTTAGCAGGATTACATCTTGAGTTGTCACCTTTTTGACTGAAATTTTGCAGGCTTTGTCATAAGTGATCGGAAAAAAAAAAGATATCGAGGAAACAATGAAAAATCCGTTTTTCTTTCCTAATTGAAACAGCAACATTGTTTTTTGGTGTTTTGGAGTGAGTGAGAAGGCAGAAATGTACGGCCTCTCCATTTTGAACAAAGCAACTGTTTTACAACCTGCTTTGAACAACATGAACCATGGATGCAGGAAGGATGCTTTAAAAGGGGAATGGGCCACAATGAGAAGCAAGGCAATCTGTCGCACGTGTTTAACAACAGCATGACACTTTGAAGCTTCTTCGCACAAACTTCTCTTGAGCTTGCAAGGCAAGATTGTGCTACCTACGTATACATAGCCCGCTCGGCTGTACATGCCATTTATGAGCCTTTCTGTCAGCCCATTTACAGTTTGCACTAGGATTTAGCTGAGTTTTGCGATTTCCCAGCGAACTCTGGCTTGTCAGATACAGTGTTAAATGAAATCGATTAGTATTGTCACAGGATCAGTGGGAGGATCAAAGTCTTGGTATAAAATAAAAGGGGTTACGTGGCTTCAGTGCACTAAAATATTTCTATTTATTTCTCTCTTTTTTTCTTTTCATCAGTATATTAAGCTATTGGGTTCTCCAGGAGTTAGCAAAGTATTGTACCGAAATGGTTATAAAGGAGAGGATTGCCTCTTTAGTCGCTGTGAGAAGGGGCACATTACTTGTACAAATGGTCTCAGAAACCACGTATTTTTAAGGTTGATCAACTTCTCATTTTAAAAATATGAAGGTATGCACCTAGACAACTTTATTTATCTGACAATTCTAACTTAGCCTGAAAAGTCTGTGGTCAGCTAGAAATTTTCTCTCAGGTCAGGAAATAATTCTGCTTTACAAATTTAAAAGCCAAAATCTGTTTTAGTATTTCTTAAATGTCAAAACAACCTTCTGACCTTGAAAATGACTTTCTCTGTATACTTTTTGTGCTTTTAAGTAAAAAACAGGCCTTTTTTAGTGAAATATTGTAGCCTGTTAGTCATCAAATCTGAGAATTTAGAGAAGGAAAAGTGACATGAACTCATCTATTCTTTCCCTTTGCCAGTGCACGACTGGGCATCATTCATTTCAATGGCAGCTGGAGGGAAAAAGACTTATTAACCTTTAACTATGCTTCCAGTTTATATGCATGATGTACACTATCTCTTCTCTGCTGCTCAGTCCCCTGTCTGCATCATTTCAGACCTCCTAATAAGAATACATAAGAAGACAAGATTTGCTGCTCTATATAAGAAGAGACCTCTGGTTCCTTGATTTTGGTCTGTCCGCTCTAGCTAGCACTGTGCTTTAAAGGAAAGTAAAGGCCTTATTTAATGCAGCTGGCCAGCTGTGCACTTCTGTAACCCCAGCTGATCATTCCTGTCCCCTAAGATCATCAGCTGAACTTAAATATGACATTTAAGCAGCCCATTTACTTCACATATCTTCAGTATTCTTATTTTCTGTAAAGCGATTTTGTCACTTCTAAATGTTTTGTGGTTTTCCCTCCTCTGAAAATATGCTTGCCTTCATGCCTTCTAGATGTCCCTTTTTTCCTCGCTCTTATCTTTGCTTTTAGAAAGCAGATATCTGTGTAGTGCCCTCTTTTCAACAGCATAGAAGTGGTCGGTAGCCCTCACTGTGAATAAGAAATGACAGTAGAGAGAACAGTTGGAAGGCCTTCTCTCTCCTCCAGGAGCTGAGCACAACATGCCCTCCGTGTTCCCAGTCTCTGCTGTAAGCACAAAAGCAAGTTTAGGTCCTCTTAGTTTTCTTCATAGGGTTATGATGAACCTGAAAACTTCTTAAGATGTGAGCTCTGGGCCTTTTCTGCCTCAGCCTCAGTTGTCAGTATTACCTAATGTTAATTTGCACTCTCCAAGGCTTCCTACCTGAGTGCTAAGTACCATATAGCTGTTAATGAGTTAACTCTCCCAGGATTTCTGTATAGGAGGAAAGTCAAATTTTCACTGTTTAACTGCTGAGGAAACTGAGGCACTGATGCTGAGGAAAATGAGTGAGTTCTTGATTCAATAGAGCACCTAAGCACATTTTTCTTTTAATTTAAGGATCATCTTAAGAGATTTGCTGAGTTGAAATGGTTTGAAATGTCTACCTCAAGTAGTCTGCTACTCGAAATGCATCTTAATGAAGAAAAAAGAACTATGTGATTTTTAAACCAATCAGTCAATTAGGTAACATTCATATGCAGAGATGGGGAAATTGAGGCACAGCATTTGCCTAGCATCATACAATCAGTTCTGATGCCCACAGAATTAAATATCCTTCTTTTCCTAGTCTTTTGTGGTTCTGTTCCTTCTTCTTTCCCTGTAGTTGATGATTTAAAAGATTGAACAAGAATCTTTGGAGAATAGATTAAATTTGGAGGTGCTGGCTGTAGTGTTCCAAGGTGATGGTTACTCAGCTAGTTTACAATGTAATGTTATTAACTATTAAATATATTAAAATGTTAAAAAGTAATAGCTGCTCCATTATATGCCAACTTAATATAGAGCAAACACCTACTACTGATCTGCAGTTAAATTATTTAATCTAGAACTAATCTACCGTTCAAACCAGTTTTGAAAATGAAATAGTTCTATCACTGGAAATAATTAATTGTTCAAGCCCATAGGGCTAAATCCAGCAGTGACCTAAATGATAAGAGAGTTACTTGTTGGACACAAGTGTGTGGGAAAATAAGTGACAAAATAATAGAAGTTGCCCTGGTTCTCTTTTATCCCAGACGTTATCATACGCTTTTGTTGGTAGCACTTTTTGCTCTGCTGGCTTTTCCCCTTGCTTCCACCTGTCAACATTCGGGTTCCGGTAGTTTTATGAACATCTCAAAGGGTTAAGTTGGTAGAGGTTTGCATTTCCTTTGCCGTGCATCCATTTACACCCATTCTGTGACCTGGTGTAGAGCTTGAATCATTACTGATCTCACTGAAGAATTTGGCTCCATAGGCCTCATCCTGCACTCAGAGAAGCAAACTGTATGCCAGAGTACTGCCAGTGACCTCAGTGGAATCGCTCCTGATTCACCTTGATGCAAATAAGAGCAGATCTCAGGCCAGTAGACCTCAGTGATGAAGTGTTTCCAGCATCCCATTTCAGGAAAAAATAGTGAATCCCTTTGAAAAAAAGAAAAAAAGTCCTTTTTTCTGCCTCTCTGTACGCTTCTACAAAACAACATGGGGGAAAGGAGGAGAGAAGGAAGTATTCAAGAGGAAATTTTTCTTTGTTTTTGGAGAAAAAAAATTCCTCTGCAAATCAAAGAAAAGATGGAGCCCTGCAGCCCCACCTGCTGACTTGGGGAAATCAAGAGAAGAAAGGGAAGATGCCTGGTCCTGTGCCAAGTGTTCAGCACTGCGCTTGCAGCACTCTGATGTGGCACTTAAAGCTCTAGGGGACCTGGAGCAAGTGTTACAAATGCAACAAAAACTTGCATGAAAACGAGCCTCTCAACAGCGTGTTGAGCTGGTCTGCAATGGCCTCAGGAAATGCCCCTGGCTAGACAGGTCCTTTTTATCCACTACATTGCTCTGACTCAAAGAGAAACCTTGTATAACCTCCTTGACCAGAATTTGAGCGTGCATGTAGTCTGCAATGTAGGCTTCACAATTTCCTTATTTTTGGTTAATCACTTCCCACCTCCCTCCCTGAAGAAGTCTGTCCTACTTTTCTTTGCTTTTCCATTGCTTTTGGCATGTAGGGCCCAATCCTGTAAAGACATGTCCTCAGGCATTGTGCTTCCTGCCATCCTTCCTTTGTGGTCAGATCCTTCGCTGATGTAAACTGGCCTACGGCCATTGAATTGAACAGAGATTTTCCCTGGCTGAACACTTCGCCCTTTGATTCGCGGAGAACGACTCATTTTTAATAGAACCGCAACTGATGCTACTTGTTTTCAGGCTCAGGACCATCTACAAGTGAATGCTTGCGTATTAATTACAACAAAGAGCAAATCTACTTGACATTTGATTTTGTTTTTCTTGTTTCCTTGCAAGCTTGAAAATGAGCTGCTTTTGCCAAAAAAAATCGAAATGCATTTCACACTTTTTTTTTAACTTGAAATAGGCCCCTTGAAAAAAATGACATGTTAAACACCAGCAAGAAAATGATTATTTGGACATATGGCTCTTCTCCCCGAACTTTGCGAAGAGGTTAGGTAACGCTCTTTCACATCTTAAAAGACTAGACTCCTGCTACATTAGTAACATGTTCCTATGTAATAATCCGGCACTGATGATACTTTATCCCATCCCAATGATGTATAAGACTCATTTATGGTTTGGTCAGTTATAGGAGATTTGTTTTTTCATAGGTTATCTTTTAATTTGTGTTTTTTTTCATTATTCTGTCTAAAAGTAGAATACAGAATAGAGTACAATCATACCCAAAAATATCTTGTGACTCTGTCTTCTAACAGGATTTTGCATTGTTGCTATTAAATGTGCCATATTAATAGAAAAGTAAAAATAAATTTTAAAATCCACTCCTAAATAAAGATAAACCCATCCAATTTCTTTTCAGATAAAGCTGTTTCATTAAGATGAAAAACTTATAAGAATTAAAGATGTTAAACTATCAGAAATAATGAAATCTCACAGAAAGGTTGTCATTAGCTTTATGAGCTATGATGGTAGTGGTCGTGTAAGGTTTGCAGTTATTTCCAGAATGCATAAGCACATAGTAGAGCTGGCCAGAAAAGCAACATTTCCCCATGGTGAAAACTCTTGAAATTTTGGAGTACGTTTTTGTTTTGATGAGAAACTTTTCCTAAAGAAATGAGTTTTCAAAAGACCCATCTCAGTAGAATTAATGGCTCCACAGCCAGGACTGCTTGCATGGGTGAGGGAGCAGAGAAGCCTGTTCCCTTCCAGGTCTCCCACATCACAACCTCAGTCATCAGGCTCAAGAGTCAATCTCTTGTTCCTGCTTTGAACTAGAAATTCTATCCCGGACCCAAGAAACTTCCCTAATAATATTTTCATTGAAAATGATGTTTACCACAAACTGTTTCAGGTTTGATGACAGAACGTTGCAATGGAAAATTGTGGAATCATAGAATTCTAGAATAATAAAAATTGGAAGGGACCTCTAAGTTGACTGAGTCCAACTCCCTGGCTCGAAGCAGGGCCAGTGAGTATCAGGCTGCTTTTTCAACCAGCTTGTTTGTGTGTACGAAACATAGCCATCTTATAAGTATTTATGTCCTACTGTATATGTTTTTAATAGCTGTGTTTCTGGAGTTTAGATTTTTAGAATAATTCTAGATTCTGTCATTTGTAAGCAGCAATTCTTGATCAGCAGCTATCCCAAGCAGGAGTGAAGGCAGCTGCTTTAGAAATTCGTATCTGCAGAACCAGGCTCTTACTCACACTGTATGTGGTTCATTCCTTCAATTTCAGGACCACTATCCTTTGTGATGGTGGGTTGTCGGGGCTTAAATATGTTCCCTAAGTAGTAAAATAATACTATAACTAAGCCTTAAATTGACTGCACTTAGATAGAAGCCTGTTCCTGCACAGGAGGGCCCCCTTAATTCTGCTACCCTGCACATACTGCTGCGCTCTCTTAGAGACTGGTCGTTGAAGTAGATGGAGCAGTTGTCTAATCTGGTGCGGTGGCTCCTACATTTTTATCATCAAAATGCTTTACTTACATGAATTAAGTCTGAAAACACTCTTGTGACGTTACTCATTGTTATGATTCCCATTTTAGAGAACCTGTGTCTAATTCTTAATTACACTAATTCTTCCTTATGCTGGCAAGGTTCCAGACCTGTGAAAGGGTCTCCCTACTCAGGGAGATGGATTGCAAAAATGGCAAAGGCAAAATGAGAGTTCATTGCCCCATAGCAATTCTCTGTTTCTCTAAGGTCAGAGAGCAATATTGGAAGAAGAGTATAAAAGAGTCTGTGTTTGATTTGTACTAAGGGTTACAGAGGAGTTTGCATAGCTCAAGCCCGAAAAAGGTGTTACATTGGCCATAATGAAATTACTGAGTTTTTTTGGCACTTCTTTCAGCGTGACCATGATCTCATCAAAAGAAAGTGAAAGCTACTTCTGCTCCCCCTTCTTTTCCGTTTATCAGAGTACATTATCAGAGAACTGACCCCCCAAAAAAGCAAAATCGGAGGCAGCGAGGTTGAGGAAGAGAGAAAGAGATTAAGAGACTTGCCCAAGAACAAACAGCAAGTTGTCATAAAAGAAGGCATTATATGTTGAGACTAGAATGATCTTCTGTCTTTCTGTGTTATTGCAAGATAATTCAGAGCAAGCAGGTAGGAAAAAGGCAGTGATGCTGTGCTCCTGATTCCCTGAGCCAGCCTTGTCATGACTTCAGAAGTTCCTTGCCTTGCAAGGTACAGTTGTATCTGCGGAAGGGAAGAGGAGAGAGTGGAGGTGGAAATCAACCCTATCCATGTCATCTTGCCTCACTGCTTTGCCCAGCCGAATGCTATGATGGACAATCATATCTACTACAGAAGGCAGACAAAACTCTATGCCCTTCTCTGACTCTTTGATTTCTCACTCTATTCACCTCCAAGACAAGTCTAAGAAAGAAAGAAAGGGTTTTTTTTGGGGGGGGGGGGGGGGAGGGCATGCAGTCGTCCCTTGTGGCTGGGAATAGGCTGCCAAAATTGCAGAAGAGCAGAGGAAATCTTGGGAAGAGGAGTGTGGGGGAAGTCCTGCAAGGACAGAACAGGCAGGAGTGAGAGGGCTGGGCAAAACCAATAGAGAGGAAGTGCTGGCTCGTTTTAGACAAAACTAATTGCTGGACAGAGAAGCCAGAGCTTCTCAGCAGGGGACAGTATTCACTCTACTAAAGATGGGGTTGTTGGCAATGTGAATTTCATACTCTCATACTGGGGAAGAGCAAGGAAAGTTAAAAAGTAAGCTGGACCAATGGAATTTTAGAAGAGTCTCATGATTTTGGTGTGAATCTCACAGTTTTGGCATTACTGAGGCTGTACAGCCCCCAAAACTAAAAATACTGTTCTTCTTATGAAGGTTTGGTCCTGAATAAGGTATACTAAAATAATAAAACTTTGTACTCAGCAAAGAACTTATGAAAGAGTCTACAGAAATAAGGTATCTTTATATAAGACAGACTGTGGAGGCGGAGGCACAATGCATACCACCTGCAGGAAGTAAGATTTGTGAATGTGAGAGGGAACTAAAGTTTGCAAGAGGGACACAGAGCATGTTTCATGTGGGCACTCAGAACAAAAGCGGGGCTGGCGTCTGCTTTAAAGTTCTGTAGATCAAAATTCTAATTGTCTCCCCATGCAAATATGGGAGAAAACTAAGCCTTCTGACACCCTGAGTTACTTGCACTTCTCTTAAGAATCATAGAATAGAATGGAATGGAATGGAATGGAACGTAACGTAACTGGCACTATTTAAGCCATTTTAATTTTGCACCAGAAATGCAATCTGTTGTGCTGGTAACAACAGTATGGATCATGATGGAAAGGAGAGAATGAGGTGGAAAGTTCATGTTTCATTGCTTAAAAGTCTTCTGGGGCATTCGCAAGAGCATCCATATAAATGTATAGAAAATGTGTGTCTGCCTGCAGAAGTCACCTCCTTATTTGTCTGCTTTTTAACCTGTGTGCATTGATCAGATTTCCTTACTTCCATTATGAAAATGTGTGTGTCACTTTTTGACCCAATGCAGCTGATGAAGAAGAGAGGTAGGAATCTTGTCCTCCGTGTGTCTTCTCAACCAGACGTTTCACAGAGTTCCCCTAGGTTGCACTGTTGCTTTTCCAGTGAAGGCAGGGGGATTACACTGGTGTCTGTGAGAGCACAGCTCACTTTTCAGCATCTTACTGCTGGTGATAGTGTGCAAAAAAAGAACAAAAACATCTCTCTCAGCCCAGGTTGCAGTGTTTTCGCTTGGAAAAAAGAGAGGCTCTTCTGCAGAAAAATCAGACATTGGTTTGGATTGTCTAAGAGAGAAAAAATATGGAGCCTCTGTGATATTCCTATTTACATTTTCCTATTGTCAGGAAATCACTGAAAGGAAATGCTTTGGGAGCTGCACAGTGTCAGTACTAGGTGTTCTAGGAAGCAGTCCTGGATATTAGGTATAGTTTTAATATACATGGCTGCTAGTTCTGATAATCAGTGCAAGAGGAACAAATTTTTTTGTTTTTCCCAAGAAAATCAAATTGCATGTAGGACAGGAAGGAATTAGGTTAGGTGCAAAGCATGGTAGCTTTTTCGCCTTGACATACAAAGGCATCTACTGAACATAGTGGTAAAAGTTAGAAATGACTGCGTGTCCAAAAAACCTTCTCATAAGCAAGGAGTAGATTTATGTAATATGTGGACTTTCAGGTCTCTTTTTCCAATTTCTTGTGTTTAGAATCATATCCATATATACACTCTCTCCAACATGCTGTGCTGGTTTACATCTCTGAATAGAAATCACAGACTCACAGCTGTATATGAAGAACAGCCAATAAATCTGAAGGAATATATTTATACAACTTATCCTGAGATTACATAGTTATGCCTTTTTTTTCAGGTAGACAGAGCTCTTAACTCTCCTTCACTGCAAAGCACTCCATTCTCTTTAGAACCAAATTCTTCCCTGTGCCACCAGATCTGTTGATTTCCCATTAATGTCAGCTCATGTCAGCAGTGCTGAATGTTACAAGTTGCGCTGCAGAATACTTCATATACATGAAAGGAACAAGCACTGTGTCATTTCCAGGTCTTTCCCAGTCTGCTGTTGTTTTGTGTCCTCCTTTTGGCTGATGTTATGTAATACATGTAGAAGTCAGAAAGTGAGGAGCTGTTTTGGTGGCTTTTCCTTTCATAAATCCTGCCATTGGCCAGTGGCAAATCCATTTACAGTTCTCATATTTAAACATCTATTCCAATTCTATAGCCATGTTCCTGCAAAGTGAGTATCATGCGTGAGAGCTTGAAAGCTTGCAGCAACACAGATTGCCTTTTCCATAAGAAAGAGCAAACTTTACTCAACTGATCAGACTGAGCTTTCACTTCTCACTCCTTTGGCTAAACCTCCCTGATACTCAACAATGATATATATGAAAGAAGAAAGAGCATGAGGGTGTGATACAAAGAAGGAGATCATCATCACGTATCTAAATTAAAAGCTGTGATAAAATCTCAGGAGGGGACAGTATCATACAGTTCTGGACGGATCTGCTCTTGGCCTTTTGTGTTTCGACTCCAGGTCTGCCCTTGGTTGATGTTTTGATAGAAATCAGGAGATCATTGACTTGTGTAGCTTCTAGTAGAAAGGGACCTGTTGAGAGCAGGACTTAACAGTACTACTTTCTACATGAAGCACTATAGGGGATTTTGGGATCACCATATAAGGAGCACATGCTAGTAAAATATGTGCCACATAGTAAAAACTCACCTGGGTGAAATGCTGCTCCTTCTGATATCAATGGAAATTTCCTTTTGACCAGGGGTTGCTATGGCAGCAAGCACTGGAAATGAGAACAAGGACATTTTGATATGTCTACACTGTAGACTGCAAATTTTAATACTCGAGTTAGTTTTAAACAGTCTTGCGAGAAATAGTTTGGTTAAGGCAGCATGGAACACCGTGTGGCCTAATTTATTATGCCGAGCAGCTTTTCGTGGTGTGCATAGACTTTCTTTCCTGTGCTCTCCATGTCCATGCCTGGAGGTGGAAGAGAGGTGAGCCATTCGAAGGGCTGCTCGTTCAGATGCAATGGGATGAGGAACAGGCTGGGACAAGGAGTAGCGTAGGGAAGAAGAAATGGTATGAGAGAGAGCAGGCTAGAAAACAGGAGTAACCAAAGTCCATGGATTAGATGGAATGGAGGGGATGGAAGCAAAAAGGACAGTGACAAAAGAGATGAAGATTCTTGGTCTGGGGACCATAGGGTCCCTTCCCATGGCTGAACACTTTCCTCTGGTCCCTGGAACTCAGTCTGGGCTTCCTGTGTCTCAGCATTTCCACTATCAGGAAAATACTGTCACAACCGTGAAGGAAGTATCTTCCTCACACTCTTCCAGTGGTTGCCCATTTTGTGAGCACCATCTTACCGCTGCTACCAATGACACCATCCGCTGACGCAGTAAAGTTCAGTATTATATTATTCTGTGTGATAGCTCTCAAGGTTCCAACCCTCTTCAGCCTCAGTAGTTCCATATAACAGCATTCGATGTTTTAGTTTGCTTAAAAAATACCCTAAGAAATGATACTGGAAGTGCATTACAGTAATGTTAATGTTACTACGTCAAGCACTTAAAAGTTAGGAAATGCCACCGTTAATGTTGCCTGTGCAACCTCACTGAGGGCCCCTTGTAGTGTTATCGCAGCCTGTAATTATATGGCTGCACACTATTTCTCCCACTGAACCCCGGCATCAAGTGGTCAGGGCCTCTGTATATTTCATTCGAAACACAGCCCAGAGCTATTTTGCACCCGGCTGGATTATTAGTTTGGTGCTGACCCGGAGAAGAGAAAACTACTTGTCTGTGTCACAGTGATCTACAAAATCTCATCAGAAAAGAAGTTGAGGCCTTTGACTGCACTGTATTTCTCTGAAATTTCCTTTTTCATTTCCTTCGTAGTGACTTCCTTCCCATAACACAGCTAGAGGACTGCATATTTTCTAGAGGGGAGCAATTCATATTTTGGGGAGGCTGGGGAGAGAGCTCACAAATAGCTTTTAACAGACCTCATTGAATCTAGCGTCCCATTTGCATCTGTAATGCATCCCTCTCCTGTTGAACCTGGTTAGTTCCTTCTGTAATCTGTGCTGTGTAAATGGGCACCAACTGGCTGGTAGGCAGATGGGATCGAGTCACCCAGGATATTGCATTTTAAAATGTGGAAAATGGCAAGAACCCACCTTTTCCCATAGCAGAGGGTGATAGACAGAATTTGTAATATCGATACCTCCTGTCAGCTCTCCATTAACAGTGAAACATGTAAAGACTGATGCTAGCTTTGCCTGGCAATGTACATAGAAAAGATAATGAAATTAATGTAGAGAGGTTGCTACCACTTCTGTTTGGTTTTGTTTCTTCTTTTTTTAAGCGTTTGTGCCCAAAGTGCAAAGCGAGAGGGGAATCCCAGAGTTTGCTCTTGAAGACCGACAGTCAGCTGAGTTTTAAATTCCTTCTCTACTTTTTTCTCACACTTTAAACCCTCGTAGGTTAGCAATACTCATTTAAAGATCATATATAGCAGATGTTCACAGAGCTGATCAGGTATTGATGGATTTAGCTCTAGCCCTAACCCTATTTAAAATACAGAGAATGTATTTGAAATACAGAGCATACACCATGCCTCCCACGATCAGCCCATTCGCCCCCACCCCTTGCTGCCCCTTCGCTAGGGAGGGGACCAGGGGGCCACATGTGTCCCGAGGCCAAAAGCCCATCCCCACCGTTTGACCAGGGAAAGCTCTGCACGGACCGTGTCCTGAGGGTCAGGTGTGCCGTGCAGCTTCTCCCTAACCGCAGGTCTGTTACCTGTTTCCTTTTTCCTAAGGGGAGAGGGTGCCTCTTCCACGCCTTTTCCGAAGCAGACTTTTCAGAAGTGTCATAAATATCTCCCTTGCCTGCCATACAGCGCTTGCACTGCGCTGTTTATTGCCTGGATTAATCCATTTGAACTGCACTTCAAATTGCAACCCAGGGTAGAACGAATAGATTGCTTTGCCACCTATTTTTAGTTATAACTTTTTTTTTTTCCCCTGGTGCCTGGGACTTGTCTATCCCAATACCTGACATTGCCTTTCTACAGCCTCTCCGTATGTATCCAGCAGATACTTGGTTTGTCTGTGTCATATGTAGACATCCATACCAAAGATACACTCTCGAGCTTGCCCAGGTCCAGAGTCATAAAATCCCACTGATCCATCAGGGAAATTCAGCTGAATGGCATCGCATTCTTGCTTTAAACGAACAAAAGTAGTAACAAAACCTTAACTCCCTTTGCCATCGTGCAGGACAGGTAGAATTTGATGGCTCCAGGAATGTATTTGTGTTTATTTTGGTGCAGCCTTCTGCACTGTGTAAAAAAGAGGGGGAAGCAATCTCCCTGCTTTTTGGAGAGGGCCTCTGTATAATGCCATTTGAATTTGTACTTTTTGTTTGGTGCTAAGTTTTAATAGTTATCCTTTGAGGATTTTCCAGGCTAGCTTATCTGAATACACCAACAGTCTTTTTTGTAATATTCGCATTTCCCCTTTGGTTCAGCCGAGCCCACTGACAGATCATTCAAATTCAATTGTTTTATGTCTAAGCCGAACAGCTAATTAAAGTAGGGATGATTAACCTGACTGGCAGTGTCGCTCTCTCTCTCCCGCTCTCTCACTTGCTCGCTCTCTCTCTCTCCCTCCCTCCCTCCTGTTCCAATCAGTCTTTTTCTCACACTCACTCTCTCTCTCTCTCTCTCTGTCTTTTGCTCTACTGTTTTTTTTTTTTCCTCTCTCCTAAACGTGGTCTGCTTGCTGATGGCAGAATGGCACTCGGAGATTTGTGCATTGTGTCTGGTTTCCTACGGGCAGGCTGACCCAGTGCCTCTAGGGACTTATCAATAGACCACTCAGAAGAGACAGAGACAGGAGAAAGGAGGAGGGGTGGGGGGGGGTGGGGGGGAAGAGAGAAAGAGAGAGAGAGAGAAAGAGAGAGAGAGAGAGAGAGAGAATCAATATCAAGAATAGAAGGAGCTCCGAAGCCATTTTTTTTTTTTTAAAGAAGTATCAGGACTTGGGAAGAGGGTGACAAAGAAGGTTTTTCAAAGAGGCAGTGGAGGAGGTTCTAATAAATTTGGAAGGAAACAGTTCCCTGTCTTGGGAAAAAAGGAGAACTCCTGGCTGATTAGCATTCACACCAGGTATGAGATGTTCCCTACCCCTTATCACTGTCGCAACCGAGATTGAAAAAGCTTTCCCCCCCTTTTTTTCTTTTTTCCTTTCCCCCCCCCCTCCTCTTTAAGGAGGACGGAGCAAGCCTTTATTTTGGTGCGTTTGTTGCCGGTTGCAGGGGGAGAGGAGCCGTGGGCATTCGTGCGATGGGAGCAGGAAGAATGGAAGCAGGGCAGCGGGGAGAGGGCGGCGGGAGAGGAGCCTGGAGTGGGTTACTGGGTCTCCGCTTTGGGCACCCCCGAGGGGGTTGCCCAAGTTCATTTCTAGCAGGTGGATGTAGACAGGGAGTTACTTAACGCTTGACCGCCAGTTTTGAAAAAAAAAAAAAAAAAAAAAAAAAAAAGACCTGCTTCCTATGTCTATTAAAGGAAGCTCCAATTTTTTCCCTCTCTCTCTCTCTCTCTCTCTCTCCTCTCTCTCTCTCTCTTTCCTCTCTTCCTAACCAGACAGCGGGAGGGTTTCTGGCTCCCAGCCAGCCCAAAAGCCTCTAAGTGTTTTGCACTTGTTTCAGGGAGCCCGGGGATTTTTTCAGCATTTTCACTAGAGAACAAAGAGTTCTTTACAAAGGAAGGGGGAGAGCGAGCTTAACGCCTGAGATATGTTTTTCTATTTTTATTAGGGATTTTTTTCCCCTCCTAAAAAGAAAGAGACAGAAGCAAAGCACAGAATGTGTGGCAGCAACAAAATAGATTGAAAGGAAATTCAGTTCCCTTACCTCTAAATTATAATTTGGAATTAATAAGAACAGGAATGGAAGGGGGACGAGACCAAGTGAGTTTGATATGTTGTTCTTTTCTCCCTTTTTTTACTCTCTCTTTAAATCCAATTGCTGTTTTGCCAACTTACCTAGCTTTTTTTTTCTTCCTTTTTGGCATAAAAGTTATACTGTGAGCAGTTTCTGTTTACTTAAAAAAATCAAACAACAAATTCTTAATGGGGAAAAAAGGAACGAAATGGGGTAGTTTCAATGCAAAATAAATAAATTAGTGGGAACAGAAATCTTTCACTTTCTGTCACTTAGAAAAAAAGTTGGTAATGGCTTGTTGAAGCTAGGATCCTAAAATACAGATGGGGCAGTAACGTCTGTGTCCACGGACCCAGCTTTTCGCTGACCATCTGTCTAAAAGTCACCTCTCATTGGCAGCTCAAATGATTAGTTGGAGCTCAGGGATTTTTTTGTTTGTTTGTTTGTTTGTTGCTCCTGTTAGATGGGACCCCCTCTCAAATGGCTGCATTTCGCCTTCTGAGTTTAGTTCTCTAACAGAGCCCCAGTTTGAGAATTTCAGAGTGGACCTCCATGTATTATAGATTTTTTGTTCTTCTCTATGTGTTTCTTGTATACACATTCTTTGTGCGTTTGTAGGTGTAAAAGGCATAGACCTTTTCACACGTAATATATCGAGAAACAAGGCATCGTATTTAAGGCGATGTTTAGATTGGAATTTTATTTCATGTAGTATATAACATACATGATATCTTCTCCATAATGTCTCCTGTACAATGGTTAGGATGTTTGAGAATATAGACCTTTGCGAATTCACTAGCTAAGGAAGTGCTTTATTTATCCAAATTCTGCCTTCCTTCCTTTATTGATTTATATTTTCCTGGCTTTTGACAAATTACCAGTCTAAAAACTGCATCATATATCAGTTGTACAGAAAACAAGAGAGGCAGCTGTATATTATATCCACCCCCCAGAAATCATAAGCATACAATATAAAGAACTAGATCAAATTGTCACAGAGTTATAACGATTGTTTCTGGATGCAAAGCGTTATTGCTACAATACCTTGATTTTTGCATTCATGCTGCAGGCTTCCCTCAGAAGAGGTAGTCTTACAGCTACATAGGTATAGCATATGGATCTATGGCAGTGTTTTTAAGCAACATCCAGGTACTGTGTAAGTGTATATTGAGAATTAGTACAAGTGCATATTCTTACATGATAAAGGGGGGAAAATCTATCCTTTGGCTCCGGCTGCACTGCTTTAGGAATGCCAGTATACTGTAATGGCAAAAAGTCCTGGTGGGCACAGCCTATCCATTGCAAAAGTGCAGTAAAACAATCCGTGAGAAGTGAAATGAGCTACGCCAGTTAGAACATAGTTTTGGTTTTGTAGCAGTATCTACACAAGGGGCTTTTGCCCCTCGAGCTCTGCTAGCCGGGGCCCTTCCTCTTCGAGCCTGTGGTGGACACGGCTTTGTCAGCAGAAGTTACGGGTGTAGTTACAGCCTTAAGTCCAGCGCTTCAAGTCCAGGGTGCCTTCCTCGCAGGTCACCGAGGCACCCTGGCTTTCCATGGATATCAGCAATAGCAGTATCTGGTTGAAAGCACTTTGTGGGCTCTACAGTTGAATGTAAAACACTTGACAGGGAGAGATGGACCCCCCAAAAGAGTTCATTATTCTGCTGACAAACATAAGAAATGGATGAATTTTTGGCAAGTAAGAATTCCTTTCTTTTATTTTAAAACCTCACTTTCCTTGTTCCTCATGGTTTGAATGTTTTCTGTGACTTCTCTCTCTCATCTCTCGCTCTCCCAAAAGAAAAAAAATCACAGAAAAAGTAAACAAAAGAGCAGTGAAATGGGACTTGGCCTTTGAAGTTTTCCATAGGATAAGCAGTCTCATTTTTTTTCTCCCTGAATCCCCCCCCCCACCCCGCGCTTTTTTTAATATAACCACGCTTTGTGCGCATTTTGTGTCTGCAGCCGTGGAGATGGTGGCAGAAGGGGGAGGGCCCGCAGAGCCGAAACCTAGATTTAGCCCCACTCAGTCTCAACGAGAAGGCATCGTCCAGCGGCCGCCTCTGCTTCCAGAAGTGCAGAGAAAGACGATAGCTGTCTTTCGGGGACTCTTCATGGACCTGACCTGAGAGTAACACATTCGCAGTACAGGAGAAAAGAGAGAGAGGGCAAAAAAATAAGAAGGGGGAAGAAAAGCTCTTTGAGCAGTAACACACTGGCTCTTTCTTCCTGCAGGCAATCCGCTCCAGCTCCTGGCGACATGTCCTGCACTATCAGATATCATATGACTCTTTATTTGGACTCCCGTTAGCAGTATGGGCCTGCTAGGGCTCTGTTTGTTTTCTTTTCCTTTCATTTCCTTCTCCCCAGTTTCCCCCCATTTTACGTGTGCCTGTGTGAGCGTAGTCCCTTTCTAATCTCTGGTTTTGTCCTCAAGCTTTATCGAAAAGAAAAAACTTAATTATATCCGAGGGCTGGTTTTAATCCCCTGCCAAAATTGAAGTTCATGGTAGAGCTGAAAAAATAAATAGCACCTTTTAATTTTATTTCTCCCTTTTACATCTTCGTCCTCTCTTGCTGTCACTCGGTGGTGTGTCCACACGCATTTACATGCCTCCCTCTGCCTTTTCTGCCTTAGTTGGGGAAGTTGCGATACACCTGTATCAGTCTAAGAAAGCTGCCTATTGCAGCTCCTACGCCATTTTTTTCACTTTCGGAAACTTTTATCCATTTATTTATTTAGTTTGGGCACCTTCTGGTTACTGAGTTTGAGAGCCTTGTGGCTAATGATGTGTATGCTGGGTTTTTCTGTATTTGGATGACCAACAGGGAAGTTAAGGCTGCAAGAACATTAAATACTGTGCTCCAGGAATACAGGATAATGTACGAGGTATAAATTAGACCTGGTTTTTGTATGCCATCCGTAAAAGTTTGCTGTACCAGAACACTGGTCGCTAATAATAGGCTAGAGAGAGTCAGGCAGGAGCTAGGAATCAGAGGAGTATGGCCAAGTAGACAAGCCTTATGGCAGCAATATTTATGATACTGACTCACATTTTCGTTAAGTGAGATGACTTTTTTTTCCTACTTGTGCTGGTTTTAGCAATAAATTATTTAGATAAACACTCATGCAAAACTTTTTGCCTGAAAACGCAAACTCAATTCAACAGAAAAAAATGGATTGCTATAAAATGTATTAAATCGTTGCAAGAAAAAAAGGCCTGTCTTTCCAAAATAGAGGTGCTGTTTTGTTTTGATACTTTCCTATGCAATGTTTTCATTTCTGTTTTTGAACTAAGGTTTTAGTTGGATAAATGTCAAAATTGATTTTTAAAGGAAAAGGGGGGAAAAATCCTTAAACGCATGCCAAAATGAGAGGGTTTTGAGGGGGTAGTGTAGATAGGTTGGGAGGAGCTTCGAGTTTTTGATCTTTTGTTTGTTTTGTTTTTGGGCAACCTGAATTGTAATATACTTTGGCAAGCAAGCCCGAAAATGAGCTTTTCACACAACTTTGCTCACACTGTAATTATTGTTGCATTTCTCTGAAACTCAGTGGGTTTTTTTCATCTGAATTTGGTGAGATTATAAAAGCCGAAGTCCCGACTGCTCTGTAGAGACACAAAGGAGTTACTGGCACTTTCTGCAGGAGTTCAGTGCTCTCGCTGGCCACTCGCACTGCCCACTTGCACCGTTCTCCTGCTGGCTCCCTATGGGCCGATTGCCACCTGCAAGTGGGAAGTACACGCATATTTTGTATATATGATTTATATATAGTATTTCGTACTGATAAAGCCTGTTAGCATAGCTGAAGATACAGCAACTTTAGCATTTCCTCTCTGGCGTATACTTAGGCCAGCTTACAAAAGCAGTCTTGTGCGTGAGGCAGATATAGACCACGGATCTTTTGTTAGCAATCCAGAAACAACCATATTTTGGTCACACTGTAGGTGTGTTGAAGCACATCTAGGTCTCCCTGCTAGGTGGTGGTGTTTCTTTTTCCTTTCTTATCTAACCCCGAGACCTTGCCACAGAAGCCGGGGAAGGAGGCTTGCCTGAGAAAGGGTTAATTAAAAACAGAGCTAGAACATCAGACTTTAGGGTGATCCCTTTGAGTAAGTGTTGGAAAGCAGGCACAGAAATACGTGGTCTTGCGCAGCACCGTGTATCTATGTAACATGTAGCGCACACTCACTGCGGTAGAGATGGTAGAGCTAAGTTGAGAGGAGTCCCACAGTCTAAAACTTTATTTTTATATGCTTCTAGGTCTGTCAGAAAATGACCAGTGGGATGAAATATCTCAGATCCACTCTGAATGGCAGACCCTTTCTTTTTGTTTAGTTTTTGACAGTAATCTAAATGGGAATTAAGAGAATCTTTAACCACAGAAAATACTGTGAGGCTTCTTTCCTTTTCTCTCTTACTCTAGCAACTTGAAACCAGCTTTGTTTTAACATTTCGTGCTGAGGCACGTACATGGTCCTGAGTAAGGAATTACGGGCTTTGCTGGAAGAAAATTTGGTTTTGAAATAAGTGTTATGAACATTTAAAAACTGTGTGCTGTTCATGCACAGCACATTATGTTCCCTGTTACTCTGCGCACACTCCGGTGTTCTGAACAGTCATAGCTGCAGATATTTATTTGTGAGATCATTTTCATAGCCACCCATGAATTTAGTTGACTTGACAATCAGTAAACAGCTGAGCGATAAGACCGAAGTTTGAGACCTTTAACAGTATGGTGTAGAAGGCTTCTTTCAAGGTTTGGGCCGTTTCAGCAGAGATTGTTGCTCAGAATCTTTATTAGAAAAAAATACTTGTTCTTCTCAAACTTCCTCGACTTCATCTCTGCAGAGTAGATTATTCTATTTGAAAGTTGTTATAAACTCAAATGATGCTAAAATATATATTTAGATGCCTCATGAAACGAATACAGTAAAGAGCTGCAGAAAATCAAAATCGAAGTGCTGCAGCTGATATTTGAAAGTGTGGCTCTGTGATTCATCGCTACCGAAGTTTTGTTAGCAGAACTTGGAATCGATGGAGTTACACCAAAGTTGTGTTTTGGCTTGGCTTAGTTTTGCCGCTTTCATCTGATTTTTCTAAAAAGCCAGCCCAATCCGGATCTATTCAGCACTTGGGAGGGTGATAGCCAAGGGACAAAACAGCTTGTCTAACACATGTCTTTGTAGTGCACCAGTGTGGGGTTTGTAGACCTCAGCCTGGATCACTACTGTCAAGAGAAATACGTTTTCCTACAGCGTAATAAGTTGTGCTGCTGCTTGCAGATGTCAGAGATCCCCAGCTCAGCTCTTGGTGAAAAGGTCTGCTCTCAAAAGAGGTTATTCTTTCATTTAACATTTCATTAGTGCATAAAACTCATGTAAATCTGACGTGGCCAGTAAGAGGAACATATTCTGGTTTATTTTTGCCAGGATGCATGTGTTTATTCTATGTCTGTTATGGTGAGATATTTCAACCTAAACACCAATTTCAGTGGTTTAACACTAAAAAACTAGCTGAGTTGAAATATCAGGTACTTGTTCCAAACTCAGAGGTGAAGCTCATATTATTTTGGAAAATATGAAGGAAGTCATAGTCACTTTTTCTTTTTTTCTTTCTTTTTTTTTCATGTGTGTTGGACAGTCACACTAAGACAGGAGCATTTTCTGATTAACTAATTACTGAAACCCATTAATTTTTCCACTCATTCTATTTTTAATTTTTAGTGTTTCTTCAATACAAAATGAAAATTATAAAGAGCTAATTTCCTTAAACTAATTAGACTTACAATTTTAATCTCGCAAAACCCAGGAAATTCCACGCGATGTTTTTTTGTAACTCTGCCATGTTGCACATGCCTCTCTCCTCTTTGAAACCCTTGTTTTGGCCTTCAAAAAATCCTGGGAAAACACTCAACACTTGCCTGAGCCAGCCTTGCTGGTCCAAACTGTCCTGAACTACTGGCACTCTTAGGCATCCAGATCCAGATTTTGTGATTTGAGCTCATCTCTTTTGAAAATAATAACATGGAATATCCAGACATTTCTTTGTATGAACTTAGATTTAAAAGAAAATTAATAAATCAGAGTGATTCTATTTCCACTGAAGCCAGCAGAAGCAGAATCCACATCCTCTGGGTAAAATTTCTCATGGCACTTTCCAAAACTTGATTTTTGCTCAGATGGCCTTTTCAATTTTGACCATCTGGAGAGCAGTAAGTTAGTTATAGAGAATATTCTTTATGTAGTCCTTTGAATAGCATTCATCATAAAACTTTTTGACCTGTTAATCTCAACTACATATCCCATAAAGCCCGAAGAGCTAGCGTGAGAAATAATGTGTTCCCTTCCCTTAGAAAAAAAAGGGTTCTCTGATGATTTTTTTGGCTGGAGAACCAGGAAATACCAATGAAAACTCTGTGTAGGAAGATGCCAGAGTCTTCTTCAGTGAGATCAGCTGTTCTTTTTATATATATGTATTTTGCTTGTGACTTTTTTTTTTGGCTTGTTGAAGCATATCCCCATAATCTGCAGAAGCCACAGAAAATTGTCAGTGCCACAATAACCCTATACAGCTGGAGAGAGCAAAACAGAGCTGATCTGAGGCAGTCTTCCCCACTGACAAGTTGAGCCAGCAAGTTAGTTTTGAGCTTTAGTTTGTGCCATTGCCTGCATATTGCAGGAGCACCAGGGTGTACGCTACAACAAATCTTCCTCTCTCCAATCAGTCATTTTTTCCCTCCTGGTCCAATCCTCCAACTTCTGTTTTCATGGAATTCCCACCAATGTCCGAGCAAAATTTCGTTTTGGAAAGCATGGCAAAAATGGATCTTCTCCCAGTACAGTCTCTACTACTGATACAGTTAAAAATTCAATCTATCACTCATAGAAAAAAAAAAAGTTGTTATATAGCGGAAAGCAGAGGGGAACATTCTGCAGCCTTTTCATTTTGTATTATGCTCTTGTCAGATAGCATAAGACTATTCTGGTGCTTGCTTTGGAGGACCTTTGTGAAACTCTGTCATGCTGCACAAAGCAGAGTCAGAGAGCGAGAAGCACTCTTGTTTCTGATCAAAACCAAGCAATGTGCCAACTAATGATGACAGAAACCTGGAGAGCTGTAGGTGCGCCCTTTTGTAGGAGATATAAAATAGAGATTCAGACCGCTGTTCAAGATTGCATAATGTCCTGGCTAAATTTCAATTAATGTAATTATATTTGGCCTCCTTGAATTCCCTTTGAAGTGTCAGTGGGGCACGGTAATATTCACTTCCTGGCCTGAACCATAGCATAAGGGTATGGAGCATTGTTAAGCAGCTGCCACTTCTCACTCCAGGGATGGCTGTGTTTGAGTTTTGAGAGAAGTAACCCCTTTGGAATTTGATCTGTAGCTACAGAATATCTTTATCAAATGCTGCTCTTCTGTACCTTCATTTGTCCCAAAATGTTTACTATAAAAGCTAATGATTTGAACCTCTCCCCTCCACTGTCTGGTGATATTTGTAAGAATTATCTCCATTTTGCAGATGAGGAAACTGAGGCACAGAGCTTTTGGGTGACTTTTCTAAGTTCACACAGCAAGTAAAGTGGCAGAGCCAGGAAGATAACCTGGGAATCCTGGATCCCAGTCCCGTGCTCTAACTACTAGGAAACACTCCCCCTCTGAATGTAAGTTGTTGTTATTAAGATGTGGTTTATCTTTCGTGTGAGTTGCCATCTGTTATATTGCGTGCTTGCTATTAGTTACTAAAGCTATTCACATTTTAAGTGGTTTTGCATTTAAGTCTACAGTAGACTTTGACAACAGCAGCAGCGTTTCTCCTCTGATAGCACTGGACAAATATTAATTCATGTGTTTTTAGTAAACTTTTGCAATGCTATAAACCCACAATTTAGAATTAATTTAAACAGACCTTGAAAAGCCCACTTTTTTGACATTGGTTGGTATCATATCTGTCAGCTGTACCATAGTTAAAATATGACTGTATATGCTCACGGTTATGATTACGAAGATAAATTTCCATGTGGTAACTGAATATAAATTGAGTCATTGATAACTTTATAAGTCTTGGGCCTAGCAGCCCTGTGGTGGCTAAAATCTTTCTAATATGTAGTAGAAAAAATGTATTAATCTTGAGCTCTTGCTGATGCTTCTGGGGACCTCAATGAACCAAGGAGAACTAGGTCAATTCTATTGGAAGCAGTTGGGAAAAGCCCTTAGCAGGAGCTGGGGCAGGGACTGGTGCTATATAATGAGAAAAGACCCTTGAAAAGTGAAAGCTGTTCTGTTCTTCGTATGGATAGATGGTAGGGGAATGCATTTGACTAGATTCTCACTCTCATGATTTTTAAGGCAGCCATGAAGCCCTGGCATGGGGGAGAGTAACCCCTCCCAAAAGAGGAGAAGTATCCTTGTAGCTGAAGAGGGAAGGAGTTCAAAACTATCCAACATCTACTAGCAGGTGGGGACAAAAGGTGAGACTGCCAAGCAAAGTCAGAGACAGCCTGAACACTAGTGTCTCTTTGTCTGGTAAAAAAGGACCAAGGTTATAGTCTGATCTCACTTCCTCCACATGATAAAGCCTACAAATTTTCTTGCCTAAAGCTCCTGTCTTCTCGTGAGCTAGGACATACCTTTCAGAAAGTTAGATAATCTTGGTGTAAAGACTTTAAGGGAATACACACATATTTAAGTTGATTGTTCTAAAGGGTTTAATGTCCATTTCACTTTTTTGAATCTGAATTTCTCTAATTTCAGCTATTTCTTCGTCTGATGTATTAAGGAGCCCTCTGCTGTTAGAAATCTTCTCCCCATGCCTGCTATTCATAAACTTTGTTTCTGTGGCTGATTGATGGTGAATTTTTGACACCTAGAGTACAATTTGAAGGTATGGGAAGGTGATTAGTAGAATTTGAAATGAGATATGAAGAATTATTAGTCGCAGAAGTAACGGGTGAAATAGAGAGGAGAAGCAGCAGGCAGAGAAAGTGATTTTATTTTTCTTCCAGACTACATGAGGCAGAAAAGAAAAAAAAAAATCTGTGGGTAAAGGTTTTTAGCCATCCAGTTATAAAGAAAGAAAGAAAGGAATATAAGAGAAAAGGACTTGAAAACAGACACAGAAAATGTGTGAAAAGCGAAGCATTTAAAGCTTTAAAGGAAGGAGAAACAAATGTAGTCTGTAATGGTCAATAAGGTCAGGATGGATGGGGAAATATCAGATTATGTTAAGAATGTAACAAAAAGAGTAACAGTAATTCACCTTGGGTAGCGTGGGCTAAGGCTTCGCAATCAGTGGGTAGTTTCCTATCTCACAAGAGGCCAAGAGGCTTAGCTCATTGTGGCTTTGAAAATGTACTCCTTAATCTTTAGGTTAATGGGGGACTGGTACAGTTTTAAAAGGTCTGAACACACTCAGACTTTGTGAAAAAGACTGGCCAAATTTTCTGCCCAAGGCCCCTCTCTGTTCAGGATTAAAACTCCAGTGTTCACGGCATAACGAAAGGGAGGCCTAATTAGGCGAGAGAAAGCTCTTCTTACATACGTGGGTTTTTTGGCTAATGACAAAGGAACAAAGACCAGGGTAAAACTTTCTTAGGGTAACTGTACTTTTGGTTTTTCAAGCTCTTTCTGTTCTAAATAGCCTTCTCTGCAGTGGCATCTTGCTTTGCTCTAGTGGCTGGACCATAGCGATTTGGATCTGTTCCTTATTCTGCTGCCCACTCACGGCACAACCTTGGACAAGGCACTTCACTCCCTTGCTTCCAATTACGCCAAACACCTCCTCAAACTAGCCGGTGGTTTCCTACCTCTGGGGCAGCTGAGAAGATGAGATCAATATGGCCTGTAAAATACTGTGAAATCCTTAGGTACAGGTAGCAAACTTCTGTTTATCTTCAGTTTTCACGCAGTTCAGTATAAAGAATTACTGCATCTTTATTTCAAATTTTGGGTCATTTCTCTCTTGTCTTCCTTTACCCGGTGAAATAATTTTGATAATGCTTGCCACTGGTGTTACAAGAGCGCTATGTGTGAGTGTAATATATTCTCCACACATTGAAGGTATTACTGCTCTCTTTTTAAATCTTGATAAAATCCTTTGGCCAAGGTAAAATGCGGTTGGCTTCTGTTAAGAAAAAAATAATATATTTTTAAAGGACTTGGATTTTCTTTTGAAAACACATGCTTATGTCCTAACCAATCTAGGAAAATAAAAAAGAGTGAGACAAAAGATAACTCTGAAGTTGCCATTGGAGGCCAAACACTGAAATGCTGCCAATCTGGACCAATCAGACTAGCTTTTAAGAAGTTATGTGCTTTTGTAGTACACTTAAAGAGGAAAGAAAGCAACCCTTCAAACTGTCTTTGTATGGCTGACTTGTCTCCAATTTGAATTAAATGCATGGAAGCAAACTCCACAACACTTATTGCTTGCTAGAAACACATATCTGGGTTTTCTTGTTGATTGATGGATCACTGAGTGTTGTATTCCGACATCTTTCAAACAAGGCTATCCCCTTGCATGTGCTCGAGCAAAAAAAAAAAAAAAAAAAAAAAAGACTCAGAAGGAGCAAAAACCAAAACTGTTGGAAACATGAAAATTGTTTCTAAACCCATTTCTGCCTGTCACTGGTATGGGAAGAATTTTCATTTTCTTTAAGGCTATTTAAAATATACTTCGGGGCTAAAATAACAGAAAAGACTCTCTAATCCGTTGTCAGCTTTGAAACCACAATGGGTAACAGATTCTTGTTGCCACATAGCATCCAATGAGATAGCTTGCTGGAAGAACTGGTCAAAACCTCTCATTACTGATTGCCAAAAAGGAAAAGTAAAGGAAATTAAAGTGTTCTTTTCCTTCTTCCCATTCTTTTTTCATTGCAGAAAAAAAGATTGTTTTTGTTTAATTAAAAATAACTCTCTGTTTTTCAGTGATTTGCAATTCTGCTTTTTTGTGTGATGAAACAGAAGAAAACTGTGAGACTGCTTAAAATTTTCATTAAAATTTTGTATTTTTAATTTGGTATAAAAGATTGTTCCTTCCCTTTCTGCTGCCCCTCTGCCTCTCTTTTCCATATTCACATGCAGACTCTTGGCTGACTCTTTTGGATGGCAGTTTACCCTGCATACCTAACCAATTGACTCATTAATATGGGCAAGTGGTGACTCCATAACTTTGTTGATTTATGGTGAGATCATGGTAGGACCACTCTGGATTCTGGAACTGACACTGCTCCTGAAGATATTCTTTGCGAAGCAAGTAAGGAATATGATAGCATCACTTCTAATCAGGAGTCAGCAGTAGGTGTCACAGGCTATTTGGGTACATCATGGATCTGACATTAGAACACTTGTGTTCATAATGTTCCTGCCACTTGCTCAATGCATGATCTTTGACTTCTCTATTATGGCTTGTTTTCTGTGTTAGGACATCCTGGCACAGGTAATAAACATAAATTTCATTCCTTAGTTTGAGAGATTACATCAGGAGCTATGTATATGTATGGCACCAATATTTGGGGGTCATTCCTGTTGAAAGACCAATGCTGCTCACTTGGTTTGAACTAACAGTTATTTCCATGTTGAAGGCATGCTTTTTTTTTCTAAGCATTAAAGAACAGCAGCAAAATCAGAATGTTCAAAGATGATGAAATTAAAAACCATCATTTTAGAATGGATGCTTATATTGCTTTTCTGTCCACCTGTAGCACCTTTAGTATTGAGCTGAATGAAGTGGCAATAGCATTAAGGAGGAAACCTAAATGGACATTATAGACCAGATGGATGCAGCTGCTTTGTTACGTTCTCACCGTTTTGTCTTTCAGCTGTGTTTTTTCACTCTCTGGCTGTCAATTTGGCTTGGAAGACTCTTTAAAGGCTCTTCCGCTATTATAAGGTCTCTAGCGACTGATGCCCTGATCTCCCTGGGTAACTTTGCAGTTTAGTTCTGTCTTCTATAGGTCCTGTCCTCTCCAGGTAAAGCTCTGCAGATTGGGATCACAGGTGATTGCTTCCAAGAAATGCCAGATCAAAGAGAGGCAGAAATTTGTCCCAGTGAGGTTAGAGGAAACCCTGAGTGACCTGACTTGGTCAGCGAATATCAAGAAGCATTGCTGCCTGAGGAAGAGTGAATGCTTCTTTATTGCTGGTAGACAGATGCACCTCCATAAAGCATGTGGAAGTGGTCTGCAGAACACACACTGAACAGCAGTGAGGTTGATTAAAAAAAAACAGGGAGAGAGAGCAGCCCAGATATTTCAAGGCATAAACTGTTCATCAGCTAGGGTGAAGAAGTTGTCTGTCCCATTCGAGTCTCATGTAGACACTGAGTAGGTTACAGGGTGTTGTGCCTTTCATCGGAACCAGTGGTTGTTGGCCACTGTAGGGTGAAGGATGTTAGACTGTCTGAAGAACAATCAGTTTGATGAGACAAGCTCATAGGAGGGAGATGTGGCTTGTGGCCAGGCTGAAGGTGAATGAGGTAACCACGGAGTAAGCAGCTAAGGATGTGAATTGTGGGAAACATTGCTGATAAGAGGCAGATGGGTGGATTGATTATGGGGGACACTGGGGACAATCTTTTCCCTTTCACCATCCCATGGTAAGGTTAAACCTGCTGCTAGTAGTAATGAAGAACAGTTAATAAAGATCAGGCTCTGCTGAAGTAACGGTGTTGGCATTGAGAGCAGAAAGTTTTGCAGATTTTTGTGTGTGTGCACTTGCTAGTGGTGTTCCTGGTGGGTGGCTGAATCATCCTGATGGCATTCAACAGGAACCAGCTGCTGAGAATATTAAAATGCAAGCATTTATTCCTCTAGAGAGACAGTAGCATCTGCAAAGTTTTCCTGTCTTGATAGTACAGATAATCCCAGGGAGTATTCTCTAGTAGTTTTTAACTCTCTATTCATTTATTCATTTTCTTTAAAGCTGTATATGCTTTGTGTCTGCACAGAAAGGCAAGCTTAGCCTTACATCCGAGGCCACAACTGCCCTAGGCAGGTAGCTTGCAAGTCCTCTGCTCAGGCTGAGGTAACTTATGTGGGAAAAAGGAAACAGCTTTGCCTCATCCCTCCACCTTTTTTTCACCCTTCTCAAGAAGCACTGTCTTGGAAGCCAGTATACGATAGAGCAGGAATCTGCTACCAGGCCATGGTTCTGTAACTTTCATATCAATGGGAGGCTGGTCAGAAAAAATCATTGTGGTGGCAGAGTAAAAACTGTAAGAAGGAAATTTATTGATCTGACAGATTAAGATGTTGAACATGTCAGTTTTTGTTCGTATTTGTTATTCCCGCAGAGGAACATGTCACTTTACAAGCACCTAAAAGCAATACTTCCTAGCCCTAACTTGCTTATAGTCTAGGCGACGGCTCAGGGGAAACTGAGCACCGGCAGTTTACATTAACCCTATCAGGAATAGAGCGTGCTCAGCACCCATTAGAAACTGGCACTCAGTGAGATGTACCATAACACAGAAAGTCATAACCAAAGCATCTGAGGCGAGGGAAGAGGAAGATAGTGGCTACAGTGACAGTTTCTTCCGTTAAGTCTTTTATTCAGCCTTGAATATCATTTCTTCTTTCCTTCAAATGCATTCACATACTAATAGTATGTGAATTCACATACCAACAGTGTGGGAATATTAACATTACCACACACTAACATTCACAGGAAATGAATGGTGCAGATTCTACCTGTGACATATGGTCTGAGAGAAGGTGCAGTGTTGTTTTTCGGAGAAAGAGAAACAGAGTTCTTACAAGTGCAGCTGCAAAGCTGGTGTGTGGAGGAGAAACAAGCTGTAGTCAAGCCAGAGATGGGTGGATTTTGGTGCGCACATTGAAGTTGCTTTTTATTAAGGTATTTTAGCATCTGGCTAACTCCAAGATTGTGAATAGTTAGTGAACTTACTTCACAGGTACATAGAAAGACAGTTAGACCCCATTCTTCCAAGCTGAGGTATTTATCACATCTGAGTTAAAAAAGCAAACTGCAGCAAACCTCCATTCCCACTACCACCTTTTGTCATCTCCAGTCCTCCTCAAAACTTGACAAGATGTGTCAACAAGTCAAGCTTTTGACAGGATCTTGCAGACACAACAAGAGGGACTGCAAACGCCACTCTACAAAGTTTATTGATAGCCTCTTTCATGATGTGACAGGCCAAGGAAAGCTGTTGTAGGAGAGGTGACAGCAACAGCAGCACTTCATAGCTGTTCCTGATTTCAGTTTCTCCTTGGAAAGAGCTGCTGAAACCTCTTAGTGCTGTTAGACATGTAGTTTAATCTCAGTGAGGCATCACAGTGATGATGCATACATCAAAGAGTCTGTTGTGCTTTCCCCTTTTTGTGTGAGTTATGCTTGCTCATTTGTTTAAAAAAATAGCATAATGATTTCAATGTTAAGAGGCTTAAGCCCAAAGCTTTGGAACGTCTTAACAAAGAATGATTTAATGAACTGGCTATTGTGTTTATTGTTATGCTCAGCTACTTAAGTATGTCGTAGGCTCTGCAATACAAACAATTAATGGTCAAGCTTCTGAGCTCAAGTGCTAAGGTCTTCTGCTTTTAGAAAAGGAGAAGTAGTATTTGAGGTCTGTTCCCACTTAAACAGTAGTACAATAAAATGCCAGTGGATTTAGACTTAGTGGTTTGGGGCTGGATTTTCTTGCTTGTTTGCTGGTACAATAAAATAAAGTAGAGCTTAATACTGAATAAGAGTAGCACCAGAAAGGTTCAGGAAAATACTGAATGACACTCAGCCTTCATTCTGCCTGGCATTCCCTTTTAAGACACAGCTCTCTGTTAAAACAGTCATAGGGAAGGAAAGATTCTTGAGCCCTGCCTGGATAATGCGGCAGATGCCCTGCCCACCAAACTCAGAGGTGGGACTGGCCTGTGTTGAGAACCCCAAGCTCATGGTGTGAGACAGCAGGGCCTCAGGTGGTTCCTAATGCAGCTCAGCTGAGAGTAGGAGGTTGGCGCACACAGTTGGGGCACATCTCAGAAGCTAGGCAGCATGTGCCCCAGCAACTCCGAGGTGCTCGGGTTCTCCGGCACAATGCAGGCTCTGAATAATCTTGAGGAAGGATCAGATCACTTTTTGCTGAAAATGTTTTTGCTTTTCAGCTATATGATTTCTAGTGTGTCAGCTAACTTCAGCTCCAAGTAAAGAAGACAGGAAGCTTTCCTTTACTTCTAATGCTTCTGTCTCTCATCATGGGTACTTCATGTCTTCTGTTTTCATTGCTTATCTGCACTTCATATTTAGAGTGGAAAAACGGTAATGAGGAGTTAGAGGATATAGGGAAATTATGAATTTTTGGAGCTTTTTATTGTCCTCAAACAGCATGATCCTCCAGGGCAATACCCCCCACCTCGTCTATGCAGCTAGCAAAGAGAAATTTGGACACAAATTCAGCCACTAAGAATGAAGTCAGAGCTAAGAGCTAGGATAATAAATTCCATCCTGAGAAGAAAGGAAAGACAGAGGCTGCCAATGGAGCAACTGAGTGTCTGTGGAGCTATGACTTGGTTCTCCCTTTGCCATCCTGTGGCTGATGTGAAACTACGTCTCTTAGCTATTTACCTCTTTGGCCACAGGAAAATGACAAGTCTAAAAATGCCATCAGGACTGGCCACATAGGCAAGAGCTGCCCCTATTTAACTCCGAAACCCTATGTGACACCTACGCAGTAAACTACACAGTAACTCTTTAATAAATACGGTAATGGTGGTTACTGCTGCATTATGTTTTACTAGGAAAGCCTCATGCAACCATTTTGGTCAAGCCCTCAGCTGTTGCCCAGTCCAGTCCAGTCAGTGAATGGTTCCCCTGCCTGTTGTCTGTTCAGTCAGGCCCATATTGTGGCAAGCAAATGTGCCATCAGCATAACGTGTGCAACCAACTTTCCTCCTCATTTCTAGTCTGTTCAGTATAATTCTTTGACTCGTGCCAACTCACTCACAGCACACTGTCCTCAGCCTTTTGCTCTTTCACTTTGTGGGTGAAGAGAACGAACAGCAGCCGCGAGGAATGACAAAACTGAAACCCAATGGCCAAAATGGCTGAGTTCACATTTCTTTAAGGTGAATAGTTTAGGTCTCTGTGAGGAATTTTGCTCTAATATTTTTTTGTTTTCCTGAAGATACAGAAAGTATCTGTCACATGCCACATGTGCATGCTCAGAAATGGAAACTGTTCTTAGCCACCAGAAATAGTACGAGGTTTTCATATTGCCATTTTTAAAAGAAAACTTTAATTCAGCAAATCTACCTGGGCCACCAAAGAAGGTCTGCTGTAGCCCACAGACCAGTACCATGCGGCCTCTCCACTAACCTAAATAGTTCTGACACCTAGACTAAGAGACAGACAGTGAGAAATCACAGAAACTCCAAGTAAGTACCTTGCCTGCAGCCTGATAACTCGCTTGGCATTATCAGGATTTTCTAACTTCCTTTGTGCCATTAGCTTTGCATAGGGAGATTTCATTCTACTTTGCAACTTCAAAAGTTCCCCATTTCATGTGATTGTAAACCCAAGTGGAAATGCTGCTGCATCAAAGGAAAAGCAAAGGGAAAATGCATTCCCTGAGTGAGGATGATGGCCTTGAATCCTATAACAAAAGTGCATCAGGAATGCCACATGCTCCTCAGTAAAAGAGCAGCAGAGCGATCTCTGTGACACTTCAGGGCCATACTGAACAAATGGAGTAACAAAACTGGTGAACTGTTGGAGTGGGTCTTTGTGAGAGAAGGGAGCGATAGATTAATCCCTGAGACAAATACCCACATAGTACTGGCTTGATGGCTTGTCTTCAGATAACATTAATAAGGTATCCTATGCTTTCATTGTATTTTGTGTAAGAAAAAGACAAAGATATGGCTCAGAAGAGAGTATTGTTCTGTTGTGTGTGGAGCAACATTTGCCTTCATGCCTCAGAAAAGACAAAATATTTGCACGAATCCTAAAAGGAAAAATAAAGGCTGTGGAAATAAACATTTTATACCCTTAAGCTCATATTTCAACTTCTAAAATTCCTGGTAGTATTTTTAGAAACATGGGATTTTTGAGTAAGTAAAACAATATTCTGGGCCTGGGGGCAGTTTTGTTTCAAATCCATCTCTTTATCTGAAACCTGGTTGTGAGAAGATACCTGAAATTTAGCCTATCGGATTGAGACCCTTATGAACATTTGGTCTATAAGGCCCCATACAAGGCAGATGGAGGTGGGTACTGGAAATGAGGGTGCAATATCATCTTTGTCATTAGACTTTTTGGGGAAATCTGAGTGATCATTAACAGAGGTTTAGCAGAATGCTAAAAAGTCCAGCAGACATAGAACAGTTTTTGCCTTCTTGCAATCTATGATGTCCATAGACAGAAAACTGTGAACAAGAAAGAGCAGTGAAAAAAAGACTTTTCTTCTCCCATATCTTCTCTGAAAGACTATTACCCCTATACGGTACCTTCTCTGTTACTAGCTTCCAGTTCCCACTACGAGCAGTAGAAACACAGAGATAGACATTCATTCAAAGATAATGAAGACTTCTTCATTATTTTTAGAAAGTTCACCACAGCACATTTACACTCGTACACTGTAAAGTATTTTCATAAATTAAACCTAAGCAGTTGTCAAAATAAATGAACAAAGCATGTTCTATGATGCATTATCCTTTATTTATTTATATTTTGTATTGTCTGTTCAAGTGTTTGCTAATTTGAAAAATTCCCTTATTTGTGATAGGTCAGCCTCCTAGTTGTTAGCATGAATTAGCAAGATTGTATTGTTTTTTCTGACTAGATATGCTCCTAATAGCAAAAGCATTAGCTGAAACACATTTATGTTTGGGCCAGAAGACCATGGTGGCAACAGATAATCCAAAGGATTATTCTGTGATGGATTATCCTAAATGAATGTTTTCCCCAAATGCCTGCTGTCTAAAAGGTCATGTCACTTTTGTGCTAGACTCCCTGTCAAGCCACATTTTGCTGTTTGCCAGAGGATATAGTCCAAAAGAAAGTGATGGAGGTGGCAGAACTGAGTGGCATGTGGTAGGCATGTCGGCAAAGGGAACGGCATGCCACACACCTGCTTGGTGGCTGTGCCGTGCCACAAGTTAACATTTTGATGAGCAATTTCCATTCTGTTGTTTTCTCTCAACACATGGGGTTCAAAAAACAGTTAGAAGAAAACTGTACCCATTTGCTCATCCCAGAAGTCTGCAATTTCAAGAGCCTGCCAGATTAATTTTCACGTATACAGTATTTCAGAGTTGAAACGCACGGAGGAGTGCAGTTTATCTTTTGAAATTGTAGTGTGAAGGCTAAAGAAAAATAGCTATGCATTGCTCTGACTCCATGGAATGCCACTGATTGATGGTTTATAATTGTCAAAAAAAATTTTCTGCTGTAATCATAGCCTTCAGGAGTTTCTCGAGTCTATATAATAATCACGAATACTTACCTCTACAGCAAGATTTTATATCAACAGCTATATACAAAAAAATGCAGAAGCATAACAATCTTTTTGCTGGCTGCACATCTATAAAGATCCTGCATTTTAAAATTACTCTGCTTGAACTAGGCTTCTTTTAAACCTGTGCTAGGATGATAGAATATAGTCTAATGACCTGCTATGTTAAAACATTTCATTTTTGGCCATACTAGCTCCTTAACAATCCTTTTGTTGGGGAAGGAGAGGAGAGAAGGGGAGGGGAAGGGAGGGGAAACGGCTACAGAATTCCATTGGCATCAGTGCAAAAGTTTTGTGGAGTTGACATTATCTGAAAAATATTATTACTCTGACCGTATAATTTAGTCAGAAAAAGGCCTAGTCCTCTGCTAGTTTACACTGAGAAGTAACTGTCATATGATTGAGGAGAGAATTAGACTTGTGTTTCTTAGTTAAACCTCTAATCTGATATTCATATAGCAGATTTGGTAGTAAATTTTGGCTACTGAAATTTTTCAGGCTTGCGGTAGGCCTGTATCTGTGTAATTGGAAAACAGAAGGGATTCTCTCACTTTAATCTGACGCTTATCTCCATCCTCCTTAAGGCAGCAGAAGAGCCAAGGGATTTAGCATCTTCCTCCTTTGCTTGCAACCTACTGAGACTAACTATGGTTGCAAGCTCTTCTTGATGCATTTTATAGCAGGATGTCCATACTCCTGGAGTCTGAAGCATTAAACCATTCAATAACCCCTTATTTTTGTGTTCCAAGAGAACACCAGCTTGTAAAAGTGGCACGATCAACACAAAGTCAGCCTTTGGCATGCTCTTTCACCCATAGATCATGTTCATGCATTCCCTGCTGCAGCAATTTAAAGGTTTTCAGTAACCTTTTAATAGAGGTAATTTCACTGGTCCCTTACAAGAGGTCCACTTGACTATATACCAGTAAAGAGAGATGGTGTTTGGGAATGGTTGGTAGCTCACAATTTTTGTGAGCAATGAGCTTGACGAGTTCCTCCGCAGTCAGTCTCCTTGGGCTAAAATTTCAACCTATTATATGGGGATTTAGCCACTCATTTCCCATAAACATCAATGGGAATCATGTGGCTAAATCCCTGTGCAACACATTGAAAATGTATTCCCTTATGTTTAAACTCATTTTGATGCAGATGCTTTCTTCTGCAGGAAACAAATGAAATGAAGAAGCAGTTTATTTCTTTCATTTGTCTGCCCCAAATCACCAAACCCCAAATTATCTGCTCTTCTACCTAGGTACCAGAATATCCCACAGGATTTGCTGAATGTGTGTGTGCAACGCTAAGTTAGAGGCCAAGCTTCAAGACATTAGGACAATGGATGCTAATTTGTATTTATTACCTGCTCATGTGTGGGGAAGCTTGGACAGATGACTAGCTGTCCCTTCACCCATGAGAACAAGATTTCTCATTTCTCTCAATTCTCCATCGCTTGCTGTATTACATATTAAAGAAGGGACCACATACTTCTTTTAGTGGCTTTAACTAGTGATCTTTGACTACAGGTTACAGTGTAGAATCACTGCTCGGCTAACAGTTGCTGTCTGCTTTGTGATGCTCTCTCAGAAGTTTAATGGATCTACTTGCTCATTCTGCTTTTTTGACAAATTTCCTCTGAAGTGAGAGACAGTTCTAGGTGGACCCTTGTTATTGGATGCAATAAAGGTCACAATATGGAGATATTTTGCTAACTTCCTTAGTGAGGAAGAGGATCTTTTAGACTAATTATTGGAGGGAGGGGAAATGAAAGGCTGTCAGGAGGTAGGCACAAATGCAAAAGTAGTGTTTAAAAATCATGGGGCATGATTTTCAATAATGGCATATATGTGTGAGGAAGCAATTTGGTGCCTGCAAAGAATTGTGTTCATAATAAATGGCAGGTGCTTTTAAAGCATTTAAATGTTGCATTTTCTATTTGCACCTGCACACCAGGTAACTGGGTATTAATATGCTACTAGTTGAGCCCCTGATTCATTGCAGGTGCAGTGCTTTGGAAATCAAAGATCTCATTGAGGTCCTGATGAAAATCATGCCCTCAGGCACACCTGATCTCCATTTTGATCAACAAGCCAAAAATAAGACTTTTATTTCAATTACAGTTCATCTGATTTTGAACTTAATGATGCAACTTGAAGTCTATTGGCTTAACTCCTGAGACCCAGGAAGGAGGATGTCTGAGACCTTGCCTATTCAGTGGAATAGAGGTTCCCATTAAATTCACTCTGATCTCATTACATGTCTTTTATTTGGTCAGAAGCTCTATTTTTGCTCTTCCTGGGCTTATTGAATCTGTTGTTGATTCATTGTGCAGACTTGGTATTAATGAAAAAGACTGCCTCACTCAGGTCTCTCTGGAGGGTGAGATTTTCCATAGCCCTGTGTCTGAACAATGCGTTGGAAGCAGAGACTCCGATGGGTTGCCTTGTGAAACTAGATTCGAGCGCAGCTTTATTAATAGGCTGATGAGATGTATCAGCTTGGCTAGGCTGTCTGCCTCCACAGTGAGCAAGGGCTGTATTTTACTTTCTTTAACGAACAGAAAAATCCTCAGTTATGCCTTTCGTGTCCCCCCACTCTCCCCGTTCCACATTCCTGTTTCAAAGACCTCTTTAAAGGTCTCTATTATCCTGGTTGCCTTTAGGTGTCACTAGAAGCTTTGGGTTCCTCCTGTTCCTCAGGCCCTTTGTGCGCTGGCTGTGCCCTGCCCTGTCATTCAGCTGCACTGGGCACCCCCCATCTACTGCCTTGGCCCGGTCTTCATTAGCTCAGTTGTCCTCACTAGTTGAATGTTGTCTGTTACTAGCACAGCGGTTTTATTAACGTGGTTCCTACAGTTTCAATAGCACGTTTCGTCGTAGAAATGAAAGTTAGAAATTTGGGGAGCTTTTTTTCTTTGAAGGGACGCTGGATGGCAAGGGCTGGGTCTGGATTACTGGATTTGAAGGTCCGCTACAGGAGAGCACAGTTGTCCTAAAATTTGTAATGGATAGAAGAACTGTATTTTCTAGCTTGCGTAAGAGCGGAGGGACTGACCTTTGTCTTGCTTTTATCAGGGATTGGCAAGCTATCCTAGCTCCTTTTGCTACTAGACTTCAGGAACTGTTAATCTGGTCTTTTCCATTTTGAGACTGATCTGAACATTACAGAGTGGGCCAAGTACTTTCTTGGCCTTCTGACTAAGCTTGGGTCGCTCATATGGTAAATCATTAATTTGGAGACTATATTCTGCCTTTGCTGGGAGTTAAGAATGGTGTTCTAATAGCTTCCTTCCATCTGGAACAGTCGTAAACCAGATGGATAAAGGATTGGCACCACTTACGTTGAGTCTTTACCCAATTCACCCGGTGTAAAGGGACCCTGCAATATTTCCCAGACAATTGTTGCATGTATCCAGAATCACAAGTGAAAAATATCAGGAGATCAGATGTGTGGGCTGCCATTTGGGAAAAGTTTTGGAGAGATGAGCAATAAAAATTATACCTTCTTTTAGCAATACTATATTGGAGTCCATGAGTAGAAATCATATGTTAGATTGTTTTGTATCTAAGACTCATTTGAAAATTTAATTATCTGTCTTGAGTCCCAAAGATTACAGCCCCTTGGTTTAAGCCATTTCAATGCAGAATTTATTTACATAAAGTGGGAAGAGGTAGGTTTTAAACGACGTTGTCCATAAGGATCTTGGCATCTTGTCTTACTGGATCCAATCTCTCTCTTTCTGTTTCATGAAAATAAATTCATCACTCTGTGTTTCAGTTCATTCCATTAATATAATTTAGTAAGAATGATAATATTGCCAGAAACTAGAAGCTGCACCTTTGTTTGTTCATTTTGGTAAGCTAAAGGTACTAATATTTTGATTGCTGAATGGCTAGAAGGAATAAGTCAAGCAGTCCTGGTATGTTGCAAATAGCATCTATTGCAGAGAATGTTTTCATTTAAAACATCTCTTTAAAGAATCAGTCTTTGGTCCAAGTCCATGCTGTAATATTGAGGAATTGCTTCAGAAATAGTTCTGATACTGCTAAGTGCCAGAACAGAAGTGGCATCACACATAATGGTAGCCTATTTTATTTTGGCTTAAAAAAACCCAAAAGTAATTCAAAGAAGACTGTAAAACTTGGGTAAAGAGATTAAAAAACTCACATAGGCTTCTTAACCACACCACAAAAATCATGGAAACACACATTGCAAAGTGTAAGGGAAGCAGGAAGGTGAGTGTGCCTAAATGGGCAAAGGTGTAAGAGGTTGTTCAAGCCAAACAAGTACCTTTCACTAAGCAGAAATCCAAGCCAAATAGAGCCATAAGAAAGGTTTATAAATCTCAGATAAAAGTTACAGGAAAAGCAGGATGAAACAGTAATCAGAAAAGCAAAGAGCAAACCCAAAGAAAGACAGAGGTCCTGTGCTTAAGCTTGAGAGTCTGAAGGAGAATAAACAGGGCTATTATTAAAAAGGAGAGGATTACTGCAATGCTGGTAAAGAACTTCTTTTCTTCATTTTCCATCATTGTATATATCAGAGGAGATCTTTATGCCTTTTAGCTGATCAAGACCCTTTCTAGACCACTTTCAGAGAGGGTGTATGGAAAGAACATAAATAGTGACACATCATCTGGGATCCTGTTGCGTATGAATCTTAGAGCATTCGGGTAACTAAGAAGAAGGTCTTGGTGCTACTAGCCAAAAAATGTAGCCTGCTCTTAAAAATAGTTGGAAAAACAAGGAGTTTCAAAGGTTACACTAATATTTAAAAGACCAAGACGTGATCTTACGCACTAATTTATGAAACCTTGCTTCAGTCATTTTAAGTTGCCTAATACTATATATAGGTAAAAACATAAACAATTTTTGTGGGTGGATTAGTCTTCACTGCATGTTTCCACTTTCTCTGAAGGCTCTGGCAGTGCCCAAGTGCTAAAATGCCTAATGCCTTGTGCCCTGAGCAGGAGGTTCCCCTGTTCCCAGGTATCCTCTCCACAGAAGGGTGTCTTTGCAAGCACTAAACACCAGGTTATTTGCCACTTCCTACCATCAGCTATATTCTGTTACATGAAGCATTATTTGGCAGCTAGGATTGTGCATTGCAGAATCCATTTCCTCAGATATCCATGAGGACAGGAGAGATGGGGGGAAATGTTATCACTAAAGAAGTTAATAATTCAGTCCAGTCCATCTTTGTGGTATCATCATAAGGACTCTATTAGTGGAGCCAGTTCTTTTAGCAGTTTCTCCCTGAAATGTGCTGGAATGTGAAGTGCTCAGATGAAATCCTTCATGCCAGCACCTCTCTTTCTTCATCTTCTGCCATTCTCAAATTGCAAATTTGTCTCAGAAAAAAAGCTAAATTGAGGTATTGGGTCAAGAAGCGTGTCCCTTAAAGTAATTTGTTAAAGAACACTTAAAATACAGCTGTGCATCTTATTATAAAATCAAATTACACTGAACTATAAAAAAAAATTATAAGAAAACAAAAGCACCAAAGGAATAAGCGAAGACATATTGGCATTCAACATTGGTTCACCTGACCCTCATAATATGCAAATACGCAGTTTAATCAGTTATTCACAAATGCCAGAAGGAAGCACAGCCTAATAACAGCGGTAGTCCAGTTTGCCATGTTTGTAGCACCAGAACACAATCCAGAGAGTAAAACTGACACTTGTGCCTAGTATTTGCTACTAACACCCTAAGTTGGTGCTGGATGAATGCCAAAATAGCTGCTTGAACAAGGGACCAGCACGAACTTAACAGCTTATATCTCTTAAAATACCAGAGCTATAGAATCTGCATACCAAACAGCACCTGAAAACCGTGGTTTTCAACTTTCTGAAGGCACCTAGACTGTTTTTCATTATTGATCCTGATTGTTCCCATTATCAAAGTCACACTACTGTGGTGACCATCTTGCCTTTTGCTATTCTGGCTCTGCATGTCTGTTGAGAACCAGGAGAATTGGAAACCAAAGACCTGATCTTGCTCAGAGGGCCAATGCCACTGATGTCAGTGAAAGTACGAAAATGAGAAAGGCCTGTGAGGGTTAGGCTCTCAGTGTTCATAGCAGCTGAAAATAGGTTGGGATCCCTTTCAAACAGTCAGACAGTAGCAGCAGCTACGACTGCGTGGTTTTGAAATCTGACATCTCCTGACCTGCCTGTGTTAGAGACACTTCTGTGGCCCCACAGCAAAGCTTTCAAGGCTAGTAAATTGTTCCAGCACCAGTCCTAGATTATGATCAAAAAGAAAAAAAAGAGACAATTCCCTCTGTCCACAACATAACAAAACAGTGCATAAACACAGTCTTGCAGAATGACATCTGCTATTCAGAGGAACAAAAGGCTGAACTGGGAAGGTGATCACTTTGGCTTTTCTTGCTTGTGCTTGCTTGAATTTGAACCTTAGCATTATTAACATAAAGCATAGCTGGACTGCTTATCTTTTACTGTGAGGTTTGGTATTATCTTTAAAGAGTTGTTAACCCCTTACAAAAGGGTTTTCAAAGCCATAGTGATCCATATGTTGGAAATAGGGAAATGTGATCATTTGCCCCAGTTGCAACCTTTGTGATAATCTCTAATGCAACAGGCATTAAAATACACAGCATGTGATAACAGGGGCTGCTTAGTTACTCCCTAGCAGAGCTAAGAGGAACTCTGTATTTTCACTTTGCAAATCTTGGCAAAGATGTAATACTGTATATGCCAAATTTTTGAAAATGATGGAATTTTGCTGTCATGCCCAGGAATAAAACAACCCAAGGTACCAACCAAAAGAAAGTTTGATTGGGGGGGGGGGGGGGGACGACACCCCAGCAGCCTTGGATGCTATTTCTGATAGACTTTAGACATTAGCAAATATTATCTGGTAGCTACAGCAGAACAAAGAGTTCTCTAGACTTTTTGCCCTGAGAACTAAAAAAAAAAAAAAAGTGACGTTAAATATGTCAATGAAATACCATCTCAGACTGCATCCTAATTTGACAAATCTCAACTGAAAGTAAATGAAATAGCTGAATTGCCAATGCCTGACAAAAGGGGATGAGAGTTGAAAAAATGTATAATCTGGTTAATAGCTGCTATCTCTCTTATTAAAATTGAGAGGACAAGTTAGTTTATCCCTGGATCATTCAGTTGTTAGCTTACTTAATAGACCAATGCAGAAGTTTTCCAAATTTCTCTCCATTTTACAAAACACCAGTTCATTTCTGCAACCTGGAGTGAAGCTGTTTACAGCTCTGTGCTAAGTAGAAAGTTCAAATCAATTATTGTCCATTAGAGTTAGGTATAACTGATGAAATATCCCCAGAGGAATATTGTAAATGTATCAAGATGTCCTCCCCCATTACAGAAATGGGGAGGCATGGTGAATTACTTACCTTCTCTCTTACACTTAATGTCTCTGAAATGCCGCCAGGCAGAAAAAGCTTATCTTGTCTCACTGGGTTTAAGAGAGGACTGTGCTGTAGTCTGGGATATAGGGGATGAAAAAAAGATAGTAGTACTGAGGGCAGACCCACATTAAGCTTTGTTCCCAGACAGGACCAAGAACACAAATGGAGAAAAGCTACTCAATAACCAACAGTGAATTGAAAATACATGCAGCAAATATCTGATCCAAAAATTGGTACTAGGGAGTTTTTTTATAACACAACTGATTTTTTTGTGCAGTGAGCTATATAATAAATTCACTCATTAAAAAGTACACTGCAATAGCATTGGGGCAGAACATACAAACAATGGAAACCAAGAAATCCATGCTTCAGGATGTCTCCTATTACTAAAGCACAGTAAGCGTGGTATTAAAAGTAGCTAGTATTCACCATTTGTTTCCCTCAGGAAAAACCCTTCAACCTCCTTCTCATTTGTTATCCATCTGGCTCCAGGACTATACCTGAATATGAAAAGACAAAGGAGCACTGTTTTGTATAAGGCCTTTGCTTGGTATTTAATAAAGTTTATGGCCGACAGACGTTCTTTACTTTTCGTGACACCTGATTGCAAAGTTTTCAGCCTACTGTTGCATCTCTACTGGTGTACAGGATCTCTCAAAGATGGGGTTTAAGTGATCTCAGCTGCATGTGACTGCCTTTGCCACTGAGCACAAGGCAGTAGGTTTGAGGGGAAAACACCACCTGGAGACAGACTGCCCACCTTGGAGATTGAATGGAGCAGTTGAATATGCTGGCAGAGAAAGGAGGAAAGAAGATAAGGGGCTGGGGAACAGCCATGTTCCTAACTGCTCTGTGAAAGTGGATCTCTATGTACCAATGAGATCTCATTGGTACATAGAGGAAAGACTCAAAAAGATGTCCAGTGTGCTCTGAGCATCCAGAACAAAAATCAGAAATACACAATGTAAAGTGAAGAAGTGTGCAATGCACCTTGATAACACCAGAATATGGTGGTGTACCAAATTATAGTTTATGCTGCCCACAGAGTAACCCAGATTCAAACTTTGCAAAATGCATAGAATTTTAAACAAATTAAGTAAGCAAATAGAGAAGGTAGAGTCAAAAGTTAAAAATCCAGTGTGGGTGTTTCTTGACTCTTGGGTTTTTCAGCGCAGCAGCCTCTAATGATCTCAGCTGCAACAACTGGACACAGCAGGGAAAGCAGGCTCAAGTAGCTGAGTTCCAAAGCCATGTGCTCTCTATCATGAATTTCACCCCAAAACAGATGTGTATTCCAGGATACAGTGGGAAGTGTACCTGAAACATTATTTTGTTCACTCTCCTTTTTCAGTTCTAGCAGCTGAGCAGTTAGTATGCTTGTTCTTGCTTTCAGAGAGCACCTGAGCATCAAAAATTGCTTCTCTGAGCATCATCAATCCTTCTGAGAATTGTAGCAGGGGATGTTAGAGAAGAAAAAGGGGAAAATGAAAACAAAGATGAAAAGAGCCTAGGAAGAGGGAGAAGGGTGAATCTGAGCATCTGGGTGGAGGCTAAGAACTAGGAAAGAAAAAGAGAGGTGTGTACGAGAAATGGAAAAAGTGGGAAGAAACAGGAATGGTGGAAGTGGCAGGAAGGGGGAAAAAGTATTCAAAACAAAAAACATTCGGAGAGCAGAAGCACAAAATCTCATGAGAAATGGCAGAGCTGCATGATCCAGTTTAATAACACATGGGAGAACAGGAGGAAGAGAGACCTGTCACAGACTGAGAGTCTTTAGTCCTAAAATGGACAACTTGGAATTCCAGAGTCCAGTTCTCAGATCTGTGCCTATTAAAGACTTGTTACGTGACCCTTAGGCAAGTAACTTAACCTCTCCAGGCCTTAATTTTCAACCCTCTGAGTGTGAGCACTTTCATTATCTATAAGGATTTTGTGAGGCAAAATATGTTAAAGGTTGTCAGATGAGCAGGTGTTATGGCTGTATGGTTCACATTTATGTCTAGGAAAGAAAGAAATGGTGGGAATACAGGTCTATGGAGTGAGATCTAATTTGAGAGCAGTGCGGTGTTGGGCTTGGTTGTACAAAATGCACTTCCCCCATAAAAGGATTGTGATAAGAGGTAGGGTAAGGTCCAGCTCTCCTCCTGGTCTTAAGTCTAATTTTCAAAGCATTGTGCAAAGGAGGTAGTTTTGTGACTCATACCAGAATGAATTAATCACAACTAAGTGCTGGAATCTGATGGATACTGAGCTACCTACAAACTTTGATTGATGTCAATGATATATGATCTCAGCACTCCTCATGATCAGAAGAAATCATTGTTGACAGCATCTGGAGTTTCTTCCACATTTTTCTCTTTTATTTTTCCTCCAAGCTACAGGAGCTAATATAGCCATTGCTGAGAATGCCAGTCCACAGGCTGGTGGGAGCAAAAAAATTAATCTGATCACTATACATGACTAAGAAGAAATACATTCCCGTGTATCACGGATGCTGGTTGTGCTCTCCCCCACTGAAACCCTTTCCTGACTGCTCTGTCCGTGGTCCTGTTGAACAAGTCGCCGTTATTCACCCTTCCTTTGCAATGTCCCTGCAGCCTGTTACCCTACTGAGCTGCTGGGTTGTGTCATGGTAAATTCTGCTAAGGGGAAAACGTAGCTTTTGGGGAAGCAGCTGGTTGCCAGCCTTGTTCAGGGTGACAGATCATAGCACAAATGAGCTCCAAGGCTTTTTCTTATAAGGCCTAGGAACAATCATTTAAACTCCCTGCACTCCAAGATGTACTTCCCTGCTGCCACTACCATCACATGCTACTGTAGAAATCTTTTCTCTGGGAAGAAAAAGCTGAGTGTTGCTCTCTACCAGTAACCAGATTTGTTACCTCCACTTCTCTCCCACTCCCTCTGGATGCAAAAGGCCCAAGGACCTGAAGTGGGATTCCCAGGAAACAACAAAATGCAACTATGGACTAAATCAAGTAGTTAATATAGAGGTTGCTGCTCTTACTGGTGTAATGTGGCTAGAGAATGTTTGACACCTGGCATAACATCCTTAAAGGCACAAGTTTGAAAGGGTCACTTTCCTTGAAGGTGCAAAAGTCTGTGATAAGCTAGTAACATAAAGCTTCCCATATAAATGCCATAAAGCCTTTATCCCATTCTGTATCACTCTCTAATTCATGACATGCAATTCTTAGTATAATAAAACTGTTTACAAAAATGTTAGAGTTCCATATTTCAACTACTTTTACTCTTCCTCCATCTTAAAAAAAAAAATCTTTAATCTCAGTCCTGGCACAAAAATGGTGCACATCACAAAATGGTGGCTGTGCATATTTGTTCATATTCTGTTTTATTCTACCATGTATACCCCTCTCCTAAGGAATATTTCGCAACAGTTCAAGTGAAGACTTTCATGATTATGAGTGCCTCTGCATCACTTGGACTATATCCTCCTGTTTGAAAAGTTTGTCATTCAGTCAAAAACAGGAAGCATATGACTTAGATGACCAAACATATGGTGTAAATAACAAATGGTAAAAAAATGAATCCTTCATATATCACCAAATTGATGTAAACCATTTATCCAGGTTCTTTAGCACATGGAAATGAATAACTATCATTTGCAAAAGTTGACACGTCCATCCCAAAAATAGAAAGGGGTTCATTTTTTCCATTGTGAATTACTTGTTCAGTCAACTCTACCAGTGCTTCAGGACCAAGTTCAGAGTAGGGAATAGCTGTAAACATATTTTAGAATCATCTGAAAGTTACGTGTGTGGCTTTTCTGTATGTAGTGTGGCTATATTATAGTCTGACCTCTGAGGACATTCCAAGTATCTAACCCTGTTCTATATATCCTCTTTGGAAATGGAAGGAATTAGCTTGCTTAGATCCGTAATTCTCTTATTTCTAGTCATCATGTATTGCAAAATTCACACCTTGCATTTGTCATTGTTCCAGGAATCTGAATTGCCATTCCGGAACTTCCGGCCACTTTAATTTATGGTCAGATATTCCACATTTAGGAAAACAAAAGAATCCATGTTACCGTTAAGATTTAAAAGGAGAAAGAAAGAAAGAATCTGAAATTGGAGGCAGGGGAAGAGGGTGTTTTCTTTGTAACCGTTAAGAAGTTTGAGATACTAGAAATAACACTGTGGAGGAGAGGCTCGTGAGCAAGGCAGAAGAGTCAGTATCTGCTGCAGCTTCTCTTGTGGAGAGTGCTATGGCAGATGATGATGTGATACAGATAGTTTTACTGACATGAGCTTGGTACATTTGTAGTCTCCATTTCCAGATGGTGCTGCTCAGCCAAATAAAAGAGGATGCAAGGAGAAACTTCACCCAGCCATGTCATTCTATGTTGTTTGAATGGTAGCTATATTACAGAAAAATATTTTAGGAAAGCTTTAGACATATTGGATGTCTTTTCTGTAATTACAGAGGTGATTGGTCTTATCCCTTCATCTTCAGCCAGATACTTGACGTATCACAAAAGAGATAGGACAAAGCTTAGGAAAAAAGAATTTAACTTAAGTGTTATAAAATGCTTACAAGTTATGTGTGTGAGTGTATGTATGTATGTGTAAATGCATATACAAACACGCCTTTAAATATGTATGTGTAAAAATAAGACTAAATAGTTGTTTATATGTATGCCTGCATGAGTATGTATAACATTGTTGGAGTGCATGTAGATAGATAGATAGATAGATATGTATAAAATATGTGAAATGTATTCATATAGTCACAGATTTTTTCTAGTAACAGGCTCATAAATGAGCTTTGCATGTCCCATTAAGAAACCTGCTCTCTTTTCCAAAGCAGTAAAGTTCCTCTTCTCCTAATGCAAAATAGAAATTGCATGTGAATTTAAAGACAAAATTTATGATAAAGACTGGACCTTGGGATTCCGCAGTTTTAAGGAGGAATAATGTATCTGTAACAGAGAGAAAAAAAGCGTTTCACTATCTGGGAAGAAGCAGTTGTTTGAAGGTGCATGGACTGAAGAATGTTAATCTAATTCTTGGGGGGAAAGGTTAGTCAGCAGGAGATGCTAATGTAGGACACTTAAAATTACTTCTGTGAAAAATTAATTTGAATACACATGTATGATTTATTACGTGCCTGTCCTTTTCACATATACGACATATGGTGCTTCCTGAAACAGATATTATTAAGAGATGAAACTGGCCGACCGAGAAAGGTTGTGGCTTTATAAATTTCATCCTAGCAGGTTTGAGCTTTGGAAAGCAGTTAAGAAAAAATCCTGAGAGATGCAACTCACCTGTTTGCATCTATCAGGGCATTACCTTTGGAAACAACTTATTTCCGGGGGAAATAGTAACAGTGGATACCATAATATGTGGCTATTCAAGGACACTTGTTCTCCATCTTTTGGGCCTGATATCATCCAGAGGCAGATGGATTCTTGCTGGGATCCTGACACAACAAAGACTATTGCTGATCTTTTTCATCAAAGCCTGCTCTAACCTACTCTGATCCCTGTTGCCCTTGGAGACCATCTTCACGGGAAGCAGGAGTTGAGGGAGCTATCATTTTCCTTGCTTTGTGATGAGTGTGAAAAGCCCCTTTCTGGGCATTTAAAGGGAAGATCTCGTGTATCCTTGGGTCAACTCTGTACCATTATAAATAGGCTGTTGTAAACAAGAGGACAAATGACTGTGACTTGTTCCAGACAGACATACAGTACGTGCAGTTTAGCAGGCGGCATTCTGAGTCACTGTATGCAAAATAAGTTTCCCATGAGACTTTGCAATAAAAAAGAAGAAAGCAACTTGTTATTTCGGTAACATGAGCCACTGAGCTATGTAAACTAAAGCTACCCCTAAAGCCACCCATAACCCAGGAGATCCACTGTCCATGGCTTCTGCTTTCTCTCAGATCATTGAACACACTGGAATTCCCAAGAGCTTCTGTGCCATCTTGATTTAGACATCTTTTGTGTTTGGTTTAACTAGAAAATGACCTGGTAAAAGAACAGTCTATCCTAAGTCTTCAGAGGAAAATTTAACCACTGTTGAGTCAGATTTACAGTATAGACCTGCTGCTACTGCTATGTGTTTTGGCTGGACTACCTAGCTGCCAAAAGCCTATTCCCTGCTAAACTGACAAAGCCTCCTTTACAGCCTCTCTCTTTAACCAGAGGAGGGAGAAGCAGAGAAGTTATTAATTGAGGAAATATCATTGAAAATGGTGCATGTTGGCTAGCCCCTGAGCAAGGAGCAGTCAGAAGAACCTGAACAGACTGGTCAGTATCAAGAAAGGGCTCTAGCCCAACTGTGTAGATACAAGAGACTTTTTCTGCAAATCCAAGATACGGCCATCCAGAGTGGATGCACCCATGGAGGGGACGTGGTACATGAAATTGCAGGAATTATTTGAAAAAAAGTATGTTTGCACTGATAAATTTAATGAATTTCCTATTCTCTCCTTTCCTCTTGTCATCTTCTCCACCCGTGCAAGGCCACAGTTTATCTTTGTGTCCTCAGAAACAAGGAAGCTGCCAGAAAGTTACATATAGGAAGGCACAAATCTAAGAGCCCACTCTAGCAAAGAAACATTCTCCATCATCAGTTCGCATCTGACCAGCCTGTATTTAAGCTTTTTCTCTGTGCGAGCACAAATGCAATTAGAAAACCTGTGATTTCTCCTGAGCCTTGCCAGTCTGACAGCTTGGGAGAAGGAAGTGAGGAGAACACAGGGAGTCACTGGGCTAGCAATGATCGGCAGGCACACTCAAAGCAGCTGTCCAATCAAGGTGGGCATATCGGGCACCGAGGTCTCACTTCACTCCACAAACTGTGGCATCTCAGCACTCACAGGCACTGTGCATACTGTCAATCAATCTCCAACAGCCAGCACTGCCTCCACCAGCACTTAATTCCCCTTCCTGCCTTTTCTGGAGTGGTATGAACTGAGAGGATAGGCAATCAGAGTTAACTAAAGGTGAGGGTGTGAGACTGAGAGAGTTTATCATAACAAATGCAAGGTAAAAGTAAACACACAAATTGCAGGCCAGATACTGTGGTGGCAAGTGACAGTGATAGTGCCAAGAGAGATAAGTAGAAACAGAAGAAAAAGTATATTAGAGGGTATTATAAAGTATGTATATGAGAATGGAAAACAAATGGAAGGTTAAGAGAAAGAATAGAAAAGAATGAAGAGGGACAAAGCAGAGAGAGATAAAAGGACAGACAGAAGGAAAAGAATGGAAAAGGGAGGAATGTGATGGACCAGGCAGGTACGATTTACAATACATTCTTTCATGAGACTACCTACTCAGAAGAGGTGGTTAGGACCTTTGAAACCTTCAAAAGGGATTAAACACATAATTTTTGTTGCAATAAAATGGTACTTGTGATTGTAACACACTGAGCTGGTTTTAAAAATTCTTCTCTCTATTCCTAGCAGCATATAGTAACACTAGTAGGAGCTGCATGACTTTAAGCCCTACAAATCAGAGTTAGCATAGACCACCCCAACACTTCATTAAACACTAATGCATATACTGTTCAATGTGAATGTGTCCCAGGAGGCTGGATTTTCTTTTCCTCAAAAATGTGTATGTGTGTATGTGTATGTGTGTACATATGCATGTGTGCCCTACAGAGTGTAGAGAACTTCGCCTAGATGAAGTTGCCTGAAATTTCCCATTCAAAGATTTTGGTTCAGTTGCTGAAGCCTTTACCCAGAAAGCTCTGTTCAGAACACATACATGCTGTGGTGTAAAGACCTCTAAAATCAGGGTACAGGTATGTCAGATTAGGTGCCTGAAATTAGTGGATATTTATTATTTAAATTTCTCCTTGTTTTCCTGTAAAACAGATAACTGTACTGTCTTTTCTCAGAGGGATGTTCTGAAGGCTAATGAATGAATTCAAGCCACAGATTGCATATAGGTTTTAAATGGGAAGCTGATGGGCTACAGGGCAGTCCCTTACAAAGTTAGGGATCTTTTCCTGTCTTGGATTTCACCACAGATTTGCTTCCAAAGTTGCATCTTTGCCATTCGTGGAGACATAAAACAGAAGTATTAAGGTATTCCTTGAGAAAACAGTGGTAGAAAAGTCTTTTGGGGGAAATGGGGGACTGGATGCGAATGAGGGGAGACACAGGCCTATGACTTCCACAGGGGAAATTCTCAAAAGAAAAGCAGCAAATGGAGCCAACTCAGCTCCAGCTTTGCAAAAAGATTCATCAGAACTGAAAAACACACTCCTCTAGAGCCCCGTAACCTGTCAGCAGCAGGAAAATGATTAAAGTGACAGCAGAGTCTTTCTCAGTATATTGCATCTAGCAAGTACCAAAACATGTAACAATACTGATTTTCTACTGCTTTGTCTCTTTTGTAGTCAATGAATCCCATACAAAATGGATCATTTGGGGCTTTAGGTAGTGAGATATTCCCCTTATTTTACACAGATGTAAATAATTGCATAAGGTAGCAAGCAGTGAAGGATGGTTTCTTTTAATATTCTAAAAACTGCAGCGGACCCTCAGGCTGAAGCCTCTTTTGCCAAGTTTCAAAGGACAACAAAAATGTGATGACAATTGCACTCCTCTGAAATAGAAAGTTTATTGTGTACAGCCAGGGCAGATGCTCACTTAGCTGTAACTGAGCTGCTGAAACAAAAGCTGTGTTTACCTGCTTCTGCCCAGCAGATCTGAAATCTAACAGATCCGTTAGCAGCAATGCAAGAGGAGCCCTGTGCATGCTTTAGGTTTAATGGCTTACCTCTTGATCAGCCCCAGAATACTGCTCTGGGAGGTGAAAAGGTAAAAAACACTTTGAATGGGAAAAGATGCATCAGGAGAGTGTCAAAAGGAGAATTACAACAAGGGTCAATACAAAACCGTGGACAAAATCTGCCAGATTTAAAAGAACATTAATTCAACATGCCAGGCTCTAAAAACAAAATTTTCTTTAGCTGATGTTGCAGGAATATTAGTGAAGAGTGTAAGTCAGAGCTCAGCTGATGAATCCAGGCATCTGTGACATGATTAATTTTTGTAAATGTAAATGGTAAAAGGATTGTTCAGTAAAAACTAACCTGTTACATTCTGCTTTAAAATAGCCCTTTTTAGAACCAGTAGTTATTCTGATTTATAGCACATGGGTTTCCATTAGCATCATGAGGACAACTTCATGGGCAAAATTTGGCCCCAAATGTTCGATAATTAAGTTCTAGTGGCTCACACTGCAAGCTTGTGTTTTGGATAACTTACTTAAGTCTGTTAGCATTTAAAAGGCCACAACTGGGGACCTAATATTAATGCCCCATTAATCGTTCTGCTCTGGGAGTCAGATTTTCCTGCTTTAACATCTGTTGTCACCAGCAGTAGATGCACCTACGCTGATGGTGCGCAGAAGGTGAGATACCTGGGGGAGGTCTGCAGGTCTCTGCTGACGAGCCTCTTTCTAGGAGGACCACAGTTTGTGTGGGGTGGCACCGTGGTCACTGCTGCTGCCTGAAAATGCATCTTTATGTGTCATAGCCAGCCAGATCTGATAATAACATAAGGGTCTTTTGAAATGTCCTGACCTCATATTTGGATCCTCCAGCATCTTTCATTTTAGCAGGAGCTGAGCCAGATGTAAATGAGGGATTAGGCAGACTCATATCTACTTTATAGGCCAGAAAGAATCCTAAAGCCCCCTTTGGATGTTGAATGAAGGTACCTGAAAATTAAGAGCTCCGTTGCTTTGACTGGCTTTTGTTGTTCTCATCTTAGAAATCTTAGAAGACTTGTCAGAGGTGCTTTCAGAATATGGAAGCATTGAGTTGTTTATATTACTGGGATGGGGAATTGTAACAAGATCTTTCTAGTGGTGGATCTTGCCATGATTATCTCTGTGGGGGGACAGTTTAGAAACTTAAGCTCATATACAGAGCAACTTCTTGCTTGCACAGTATTTTTGCTGTCATGGGATATGATATATTAATACTCTGTTGACGACACAGACTTCCAGGTGTAATCTAGGAGATGATTTTTGACCTTTTCAGGGGCTTTATGGGTTTTGGTCTCTTTCTTAATAAATGAATTAGCTTGATCAGCTCAGCCATTCATTCTCTCACACTCCTTATCTCACTAGTGAGGCTCAGTAATCACATTTATGTTTCCCCCTTCCTTGGAGGAAGATGAAGATTGTTATATTTGGGGGGGAGAGACCTATCTATTTTCCCAGGCTTTTTGTGGAAGAGTGAACTGAGTGGGAGGCTGTGTAAACTGAGGGAGGGAGGCCAAGCTTGTTTCTGGGAGTTGAAAGACTTTTCTAAAATAGTGATATAAGGCAAAGTCAGACTGTTCTTTGTATGTGTTTTTAAAGATCAATTTACATACACACATCAAATTTTAGGTAGGCTCATTTTATAATTCTTTGCAAATTAAAAAAAAAACCCTTTATGCATTAAGAGAGTTGTCATAACTATTATCAAAGTGATAAAAATCACACCATTTTAAGCAGTTTCCATCACTAGTGACTGTTGTGCTCCACTTGGTGTTCAGAAAAGCTATCAGCTGTCAGTCACATCAGCCATGCCCATAGGGTTAGGAGTACTGGTTTGGACAGGCTGGAGGTAATGAAAACATCCTATGTATATGGACTTATGATATTAACTTTAAAATTAGTTTGCACTTGGGGGAGTGAGCAACATTGTATTTCCTCCTACTATTTAAGTATTATCCCAGCCAGAATGGTTGTCAGAAGTATTTTGTCTAGCAGCTGCTTGGAAGGTCCTTTATGCCATACGTGAGATTTTAGGATACAGGGTCTGTAGAAGCTGAAGTAAACAATGAAATATTGCACATACCTTGTAAGTATAGAGGACAAGTTATCAATGTGTTCCAGTTGGAAAATAAACACACAGCTTCAAGTCTTAGTCACAGGGCTCCACAGTACCAGGCAGACTCATGGTGGGTTTGTCTTACATTTTCGCAGGCTCAGCAGGGATTCTTTGCTGTTCTTTTAAGAGGAGCTGTATTTGGCTCTGTAGATGGACAGGTACATACAGTTACTTAGCAAGGGACTGCAGAAAGCTAGTCAGTCACCCAGGCTGTGACTTGACAATACATGGGCTTCGGGGGCCAAACCAGTTAAATAGGTTTCCTCAGGCTTGCCAGCACATTACAGTTCACAACTCCCTCACTTGTGCCAGCACAGCAGTTTGTGGAGCTGGGCTATGGACAAAAAAAAACAATTTTTCTTTAAATCATGGATTGTTGCAGGGATTACAGTGGGCTAAGGAATAAGGTGAATACCTTCAATAGTGCTTCTGAAATCACCATTTCGTTGGACTTTCAGCCTCAGGACAGGATCTGCAGAGGAATCAGTACTGCATTCACGTTTACTGTTAGGGGCAGGGAGTACCATTGCTGATACAAACACCTCCATTTCTCCAAAGATGTGTTTTAATGCTGAACTCAAAGTCATGCTCATGAAGGTAGAGCCAAAGGGTAAGAGTCCTCCAGAGATCATATTTGAGCTAGCAAGGAAAGTTAGCAGAAGAATAACTCACAATTAAGTTGGACTTTCTATAATGTCAGCTGAAACTTCTTGAGATTTTTCTTTCACATCATAAAAGGATCCCAGAGTCAGCAGAGCTGTACTCATAAGACCTTGGACTGAGATAGCAGTGTCAGGAAGGTGCTGCATTGGTGGGGCTACAGAGTGGCACCAGACCTGAAGTAGCTCCTCATGTGTAAAGCCAAAGGGGAGTTAAGTCATCTGGTGTCTTTGGTCCAGGGAGGGCTTCCTTCTTCCCCTTGGTTCTAAAAAGAGTAACACTCAAAGGAATATACCACTAACCTTATTTTTCCCTTTGATAAGACCACTGTTGTAAATTCCAAGTTTATTTTTCTTGCTGAAACTGCCAGCAAAATCAAGTTTATTCCCCTGCCTCTACCTTCCCCCTGCTTCTCACCTGTTAGCTCTTTACTTTCCAGTTAAAAAAGCTAAGAATTATTTCCAGCGCAGGCTGATTTCAGGCAGGATCTGGTTTGCTTTATGTAATAGCTTTTATGTCTCAGGTTTAGCTGGTGGTTTTCCTGTCTGCTGTCCTTGCTGCTGGGAGGGTTATGGATGGGAAGTGACAGTAGCCTTCCATCTCATCAATTCCAGATGCCTGCCCTCCCTCCACTCCCAGGCTCTGCATGGCTCTCTGATACTTTTTGTCTGTGTGTGCAGCTTTTTGCAGTGTTTCAGTACTCAGGTAAGAGGAGGGACATTTTTGTTTGTGTCTTTCTTTCTTTTACAAGCTTAAATCCACTGTTCAATAGCATGGAAGAGTGCAACACTCTTCTTGTGTCCTGATCTTTCTGTCATTGATTTTCCTAGGATGTTTTATAGAGAGAGATCTAGCTCCCTTTTTGTATGGTCAGGTTTCCAGATTTATGATGCAGTCATCTAAACTTTCCCAATACTGGCTGATCAGCTCATGGTTCAGGAGCTCATATACTCTTTTAAGTGATTTTCTCCACTTCATTGTCATATCTGTTGCTTGATCCATAGGTGCAGCTTTCTTCATGCAATGGATTATCCACTCTGCTGTTTGGCTTCTCCTCACTGCACCATCTGATGCTAAAAGAACCATTTCCTCAACCCTCTAGGATTTGCTCCTTGACGATTTACTCCTTTCTCCTTATACCACTCTGTCTAATTCATGGGATTATCCACTGAACATGAATTTAGTTTCCTTCTGGTTAATCATCATCTAACCTGCCAAAGTGTGTTTCGTGGGTTTCCATATTTTTAAGGATGGTTTTTAGGCCAGAAAAACACAGTGTACCTTGGAGTCATCAAACTGGAAAAACAATCAAGACCTGCTCAGCCCATCTCCCCAGAGCCAGTGAAGAATTGTGTCTGCATCACATGTCTAGTGTTTTGGCTAGGGCAGTTTTAAATACACAAGCAACCTTCAGTTCCTTCCCCGGGGACACTGCTCTTCAGACTTACACTATTTGCTCCCTGGAATTTCAGCTTTATGTTGCCGTTCTCAATTTTAGCTATATGCCTCTTTATTATTAGCTACCCTCTCTTCTTCTTTTTTTCTTTTTTTTGGAGGGGTGGGCATTTGCACCTTTTAATTCTATGCAGCTTGTTTTCATGCCTTTTCCTTCATCTACTAGTCATTGGCATGTAGCTGGACTATACGGATTCTCTTCATTTTTTTCCTAACAGCTCAGTGTTTCCACCACCCTGGTCATTTAGGTGGCTCTCCTCTGAACTCACTCCGATCCCTCTGGTGAGGAAGCGCCCTGAAACAAATGTCACATTCCAGGTGATTTCACCTCAGAGCGTAGACAGAGAGACTATTGCTGTATCTCACTGTTATGTGATGTGATTACTTAGCTTTTAATGGTGCTGATTTGTCTTGACTTTTCTCTGTGTGTTTGGTCTAGACTGTGGCCATCATCTGTGGCTCTTAAAAGAGACTTTTTAGCAGCCTCCAGGCTGGTTCCATGGATCTGAATTTATTAATTTTCCCTTCAGGCTCCTTCAGCCCTCTTGCTGCCCCTTTTTTCCTTCAAAGTTTAGTTGTCACAGACCTCACAGTATAATCCTCTTGTGTTACCTGTATTTCAGTTACTGCAGTTTAACAGTTCAGCTACACCTGCTTTCAGAGCCGGTACTGTGGGCTGGCATTTTGAGACTACTCGCCCCAACGTGTAGCAAACACTGGTAATCACCTTAGCTGTCTATCTCCATCCAAGCCAATGAAGTACACTTGTCTGAAAATGTCAGGGTAAGTGAATCATATTGCCCAGTAATGAGGCTTCAGAAGATTAGGTTCTAAAGCAACATGAACCTGCTGCAAAATGCTGGATCTGGGCACTTCTCCCCACTCTTTGGATGACTTGAACACATGTTTGACCTTTTGCTCTATAGGCATACACACACACACACACGCACACGCATACACAGACACAGAGGACCAAAAAGAAACCACATATCCACATGCCTGTGAATTTTTGAAGGTGTTTGTATTCTGATACCAATATTGCTCTACATTGACTGTCAACAGACTTACATCAGCTTGAAATAAACAATCTGAGCAGCTTCTTAAAATACAGGACATGTGAAAGGCAAAACTTTTTCTCCACAGTGCTCACCACCAGGTAGATCTATTTTGTCCATTTGGCAATTAGATATTTTGACCATTGTTATGCTTATAACCGTTGTTTTTCTCATTCTCATGTTAGCATATGTTATATGTTCCTTAAGTACGTACACCTGGTATGCATATATGCAGACATAAAAGGCTTACGCATGTCTGTATGCCCAGGGTGCTTTGGGCTCCTGCTTAGCTCCAGTGTGGATATCCACAGGTACTTGTACTAGTGTGACCTTTGTACTAACTGCAGTTTCAGGACCTCTGTGCTAATTGCAGCTCGGTATTGAAAAGACAGAATTTATGTTCTTGTTAGTGAAGCCTGTTCAGGATAAGATAAGAAAAAGAAACGTACATCTCCACCGTCTACTAACTTTGATAGTGCAAGATAAGAAAAGATGTGCAGAATAGAGTGGAAGGCACCATTTGCTGTAAACAAGCAGCTATAAATATATGTTGTGGTGAAATGAATGTTGGGCTTTCTCCATTCTACAGCTGAAGTGGCTGCAGTAGTCTATTTGACTTGGTAATATATCACTCCTTGGGTTTTTTGGTAGATTATATTCTTAGTTAGTAAACTAACCCAAGCTCGTGCAGCTCTCTCTGTTGATTTTTTCTTTAGGATTAACTCTTATTAGAGAAACAGTTGCTACAATGATGCATGCTACCGAAACAGTATTGATGGATAGATTTGATCCTACAGGTCTTAGTTCTGGCAGCCTGGCATCTTCCATACGTCATGTGCATCTAAGTAGAATGGGTTGGAAAAGTCGTGTCAAATCAGAATAATTTTGTTTTGTTCTTCTGTCTCTCTTCATTTTACTGTTCTCATTCTGTATCTCTGTTTATTTCTCTCTAACCTAGTTTATGGATTTAATCCATCAAGGGCTATTCTACCACATTTATTATTACAATGCTCAAGAGCTTTAGAAAGTCAGGCCCATTTTAAACACAAGCAAAGAAGATAGTTGCCTACGGTTGTGGACCAATGGGACTAGAAATAGTAACAGAGAGATTGAATAGCAGGTGCTCAAAGTCTTCTGGCAATAGATTTGGCTTCTTGCCTGGCCTGCTGCTGGTGCAAGGGGAGGGAAAGGGAGATGTGGTTGGTCATAGCATCTCCTCATCTCTCTTCCCTGGAGGCCAGCAGCACTGTATTACCTTGCTGGGAGTGGCTGCACACCTACAGTGTCCCAACACTGCCATCCGGCAGAGAGTGAGGCTGAGCAAGCACGCAGCAAAGCCAGGGTTCCCTGCTGTCTTTTCCTCTCTGATTCTTGAACTATTTGGGGATGGGGGCAAGTGATCATGCTGGGGGAATCTGCTGAGAATTTTGTGTATTTGGCTGAGAAACTCTAAGATTCCTCTGGAAAAAAAAGCAAAAACAAAAACAAAAAGGAAGTGAACTGATTTTTTCCTGTGGTTTCCAGGATAGGGTTGAGTTGTGGCATCTTATTTTTACCTGTTTCCACATCTTCTCATTCCCTTGTGTCTCTCCTCCCTTATAATAGTGTCTACATAAAGAGCTGAAAGTGTGTTTTCCACACTCATGAATTAAGCTTTTTAAGATGCCTGTGAAGTTGATCTGTTATTATCTTGACTGGTCTTACAGAGTAGCTGAAGCATGAAGCACTGAAATATCTTTCTCAAAGTCAGTCATAGATTCCCCAGAAGAGGTGTAAATAGGACCCAGATTTCTTGATTCCTAGTGCTGTTCTTTAAAATAAATAAAATTCCCTTTTGACTTCTGAAGATGCTCTTTGATGATGGTGACGACAGCATAGCAAGCCTTGTTTCATATTTGTAAAACTTTTTCTTTTCCTTTTTGATCTCACAAACTTTAAACCTTATTATTTTTATTGATGCCAGCTCTAATCTATTTCTATTTTTATTTTGGCAGCCATGAGTTTTCCATCAAATTGGTGGAACTGTCGCTTCCTAAGCTACTTTGTAGTATTTAAATCAAAATTGATGAGATTGACTTGAAGCTGCTTTTACTTCTTTTTTTTTTTTTTTTTCTCTTTAATAAAGGCAAATCAAATTGGGATGTTCCACATCTATACCTGTAGCTTCTTTCACTTGGTATATTCTGATTGATGGCTCTTTTTCATACTGCTCCTTTTCTATTGTCACGCGTATCCATTTGTAGTAAAATATCCAGCTATCTTCGCTGTTGTATTTTCACACTGCAGTCAAAAAGCTCATTGCCTCTCAGTAACCAATTGCAAATCCTTTTCTTTTCCACCCTTTTCGGGAGATTTGTGTGGCAGCTCAGTCCTGCTGCAGACTAAAACCTTTGCCTTTTTCCTTACTCACGCCGTGAAGTCATAGCTGTCTGTGATATCACAGTGGGCTGCTATGGGAAATCTTGTGATAGCTGAAGGAGAGGATTATAACTAGGTTAACAAAACCATGGCAGGACTGAAATGATAAAGGTGTTTATCATACCATAAAGCATCTCAGTAATTAGAAATATAAGCACAGGCGTTTCCTGTTTTTTGAGGGAGAGCTGGAACTTTATCTGCTTTTCTCTCTTATGCTTCATCAAGAAAAGTTCACATTTATAAAGCAAGAAGAAACTGCACTTTGTTTTTCACGCAGCAAGAAGGAAGGAAAAAATATGCAGGCAGCCTAGGTCTATAACATTGATTTGTAACCAACAAAGGAAACGTCTACTTATGAGACACAAATCAATGTAACCAGACTGTGAAAGTGCAAACAGAGATGTGAGAAAATTATTTGATCATTAGTCTTCCTTTGGAAAAGACAGAGGGCCAAATTCTGCTCTCATTTATGAGGATGTAATTTCCATGAGAACCTGAGATGTGCCAGTATAATTATGAACAAAATTTCATATGGTGTCCTTTGGTCGGCTGGGGTAAGGTGTTAGAGTCAGAAAGAGGGCTGGGTTGAAAAGGGACACAGAGGAATGATTGCCGTAGCAAAGAAAATATGAACCAGGTTTTGTTATTAATGAATTGTAGGTAGAGAAAAATATATTGATGTTCCTTCCTGTGCAGGGGTGACCTGTGTCAACTGTGCACCTGCTTAATTCAGACGAAACCACAAAACAGTTTGCATTAACCTGAGACTTTGTTGCCACAGGCTGAGATATTTTCTTGTAAATGGACTGGTTTCCTGAGAAAACGATGTAGTCCTACAGACTCTAGACCTCAGGGTCCATTATCTAGGAAAAACCTGTGTTAACAAGCAAGGCGACCATATTTTGAAGGTAGTAAGAAAATCCAGTGGTCCAAGGCTGTTTGGACTGTTGGTGATAATAGCTGCTGATTTGGAAGTAAGCACCTGTATTCTTTAGAAGGGTAGTCTCTCTCCCAGGTGTGTTGGAGTGTGTCTCTCCTGGAGCAGTTTGTACCCCCAGATTTACACTGTCAGTTTATGGAATTAGTTCCGTCAGTGCAGAATCTCTGGGATAAACAGACTGTGAAGCTGTGGTTTGGTGGCACAGTGGATCTGGATTGTCATACCCTATCAAAAACACTGTAGCCATATAACACAAAGTGTTGATCTAGGATAAATTCACATGCCGGTTCAAATGTTTTCAGAACAAATGGATTAACTTTATATGGCAGGCTTTATGCCAGATCAGATATCACCTGTCTGCGCCACTCTGACTTCAGGCTAGATTATATATCGTCTGTTCTCTTGCAGCAACATCAACTCTTGCTAATTTGATAGTAATGTGATCATGTGCCCATGACCAAACCGGGGCAGATCTATACTGCTGAGTGATCCAGCGTTAATGGTTGTGGGCTCCTAGCCTGAGCCTGCTCTTTAGTGGGGGAACTCATCTCAACTTTATGATCAGAAATCCACCAAAGTAGAGACAAACTGCATTGCTTTAATAGCATACTCTGTCTCACACTAGGCTTCAGCAGCCCTTCTCCTTCAGGGCTTCCCTGCGCTTTTACTGATTATGGGCCTTCCCCATACTTTTCCATTCGCTTCCATTAGTTGAATCACTTGAAAGAGAAGCAGGCAAACACATACATACTTACACAGTTTAAAGGTTCAGAACCCATTTGGAGAGGTAGATATTTTTATACTGGTTAAGTTATTCTAATTCCTGTAGATATTGTTTTATTTATGTCACAATAAGGGATTAAATCAGGCCATGGCTTCCCAATAGGCAGACAAAGCCAGTCTAAACAAATGATATTTTTAAAAAGCTTTTGGGATAGGAATAATTTTGAATCTAAAATTGTGTTAAAGTGACATTAAATAACAACATAAAGCTGACAGTCATTACAAGTTAAACTCCCCTTTACAGAATGAGGTGCAACAAGTTGTGTGATTTCCACTTGTAATCAAAAAAAGTCCTCTTTTTTACTCTCATACCTTCTGAACTGGATTTGGACATTTAAGACACAGGCAAAATTGTCCATTTCACTTGCCCCCAACTCTCACATATAGTGAATATTTACCCTTGGGTGTTCTTTGTGTCGTGATATCTTAAAGTAAATGTCTCTCTGTCAGGGATTGCTCTTATATAATACATGTTGTCATCTGGAGTGAGGCACAGTTGTGCATATTTAGCTGGTTTACTTTGTAATGCGTCATTACAAGTGACCAAAAACATGGTACAAGAAGTTGTTTGTGTGATTTTTTTCATTGCTTATGCAACTCCCAAGGAGAAAATGTTCTTGAGAGCAGATGGTAAAGAACAGTCACTTGCAAGCTCCATTTTCCAGATGCATAGATGTCTCACATCTACTTGAAGCCAGTTCAGATGGCTTTGTAAACTTGAGTCCAACTTTTGTTTAACCCTTTACTGGGCCACTACAGAAATGTTCCTGCAGAAATTTTAATAAAAACTACCTAAATGCAGAAGATATGTTGTGTTCCCAGTTGCTTAGTTGGCATCTAGTGCATCGTGCTATGATAGCAATTAAAATAGTAATCCTGTTCTTTAGTAGGAGTGTTGCAAGTCAGCAACTCATGTATGATCTATGGTTTCCATTCATTTCTTTCTTTCCTTCAACTTTCTAAATAGTACACCATAACACGGAGCAGCCAATATCTGAATTTTTTGCTGTTTGACATGGGGTTTACTAGATAGTGAAGGCAAATTAATTTGACTTCCTACAGAAAAGGTAAGAACTTCTTACCCTAGGGCAGTAACACAGTCAGCTCATCATGACTGCGTGATACTGATAAACTACAGTTTACAACTCAGCAGGTTTCTTGTTTGATTTTTTTTCACGTGCTTGGGTCTTTGGACTTTTCACAGTAGGCTTATTGCTGCTGAACCATAGGCTTTTATTTGATTACGAATAAAAGTACTAGCCCAGTTTTTTCCCCAGCTGCACCCACAGAAATCTGTCTGTGAGATCATATGAGTATTACAGACAAACTTAGTTGGAGGATATCCATGAAAGTCAGTCTGTAACTGTTGACCAGACCAATCCATTACCCTTGTACAACAACTGTGAGCTGAAACACAACTGAGGTTTAGTTCGGTTTTGTCTTTACTATCAGGTGATTTGTGGATCCAGGGACTCTCATAATAAAAATACCAAATTGTCAGTTATAGTCCATAAATCCTGTAACAGGCAAGTAACAATTCCTTCAATAGTACCTGGTTATAAACTACATCCTGGTCAGAAGTAAGCATAGAACCAGAGTCTAACATCTGGGCCATTAAGCCTTATTGTTTTCACTTCCAACAAATTTTCAAGAAAGATCATCTGAACTGAGAAAGAGAACAGGTTTAGAAATAAGAGCTGAGGGAAAACTTTTTTCATTATGTCATCAATTAAGTTTTTAACTATTTATTACATTCCCACAATGTAAAAGGAGATGAACCTGAGTTAAACTCTCAAAGCTGAAAATCCAGAAGGCAAATCAACTTTCCAAATCCCCAGCTTTGATCCATCTCTTAAAATGAAAGAATATAACAGCTTGGAATGGCTGAGGTCTGCGTTTGATTTTGGTAATACCATATAATCCAAGCTTACATGCCAGTGTGCTCGTTCATAGCCAGCGGTCAGAAGGAACTGGTTTCTTTGGAAAACCTAATGAAACAGTCTAGATCCATTCTGTTTACATTTTTCTCTTCTTTGAAGAGTCATAAGTTTGTTATTAACCAGAATCCGGATACTGAAATCGATGGACCTGATGGCGTGTTGTTTCACTTCAGCAGAGTTTTGTCCCATTTGGCAAAAGAACAGACAGTTCAATGTCTCACACTACAACAGCAACGTTACTGGGGAGAATATCTTCCTTGATCTCCTTCTGAAAGTTCAGCATTTCTGTAAGACCATATTCATCTTTAGAAACTCCTCCCTTCTGAGGACCACTTGTGGATTATGATGCATACAATATTTTGAATTTTTAAAGAACTTTCATTTGAAGACTTCTTTGGGGTTTTGCAGCTTTATTTATTAGCCTGACAATAATGACGGTGTTGCATATATTCCTTCATTTTACCAAGGGGGAAGTGAGGGATGAAAAAAATAAGGGCTTGTCAGAACCATGAAGAGAAACAACTTTGTCAAAATGTAGGCCTTCTCCGAGAGACAGAAGGACAGTTCACACCTAGAAGGGATAGAGCTTTCAGGTCAGGAACCAACCATGGACTTTGCCATTCAAAGCCCTCTCAAAAACAAACTGTTTTGTTGGGTTTTCTTGTCACTGCCTCTTGCTGCTTGGGCTGTGAAGCAAATTGCATGTACTGGACTGGCTTCTCAAGGCAGTTAATGCAAAAATGCCGTTTTAAAATAATAGTTGCCAGGTCCTGCAGCTCAGAACTGTCGTATTGCATGTTAAAAACTCACTCTTTCCCGGAAGTGAGGTGTAAGGAGTAATATGAATGCATGTGTGTGTGTATGTGTCTGGGTCTGAGATGTGGACAGATTCCCTACCTGGAAATGGCTTGCTATTATTAGACACTCAGTTACCAGGGGTTATGTAAGACAATTGAAGCTCTGTTTTTTAACAGAAGCATGATTCATGCTACTTGTAGTAACAGTAACCACCTCCAAACCAGACAGAAAGCAGACACAGACAAAAGGCTGAAGAAATCAATGCTGGCTGAACACAGCCATTCTCCCGATACCTTCTGCCTGTCACACAAAGCTGTCGGGTTATCAGCAGCAGAGGTTATTGCTCATTCTGAAGTCTCCTAGAGCCATGACGTTGATGCATCTGTATCTGTGGCTTTTGCATGGGGAGGCTGAGCCTGCGGGAGCTGCAGCGGTGGACGGCACTCGTACAGCATTCCCAACAGTGGCTCTGCTATTCTGCACAAGGCTGAAGTAGCTGTGAGCAGAACTAACACTCCTACTCTATTTTCTCAGTTACTCCTGCTGGGAAAGGCTGGAACCAAAACAACTTTTGGCTCCTCTGCAGTTAACACTTCTACAGTCATTTTTATAGTAATGTGGAGGGAGAGTTAAGACCTGGAGTAGCTTTGAACTTCTGCCAGCACTCTTCATTAGTGCAAATTGTGAAATCTGATTGAACTAGAATAGCTCTGAGCTCCCCTACAGCTAAGATTCCTGATCCAGCTCCTAAAGTACTTCTTGCTGGCCGTGGCAGAGATCAGAATATCTGCAAGCTTCTTAATTCTGTTCTTCTGAATCATTTTCTTGTAACAATTTCTGTTGGGAGATGTAGGAGTAAGGTAACTGCCAGCTCCTCTATGGCCAAAGCTCCAATCCCTTCCTTACAGAATCTCCTCCCTGATAGGAGAAAGGGTTACATTCAGAACACCAAGACAAACAGCAGTGGTGTAGTTATTTACCGAGTGTCACCTCCCAGAAATAAACGGTGTTGAAGTTGCCATCAGGTCCCCTCAATTCAGTGTTCCACTGCCATTCCTTATAGCGCTTCTTCTTGGAAGACTCTACATCTCCTGTAAAAATCTCAGTTTAGCAACATCTAAACCATTCTGCATAGTAACTTCTGCTGTCAAGGAAGAAGATGCTGAAGATTTGGAAGTGGTCTTTTTAGCACTCAGGAGACAGCACTCCTACGTTAGCAGTGCTTATCCAACAACAGAGCCAACTGCCTTCAGTTTCATTCAAGAAAGTTTTTGAAATGGCCAGAGAAATAGCCTCTAACAACACAGAAGAGAGCTGAACACTGAATTCCAATAAATCCCTAGAGATTATCATTTGCTAACACTGGAGTAAGAGTAACAATGCTTATCGCTATGTTATTTTCCTTAATGCATTATGCTATATATACTGTACAGAGTAGGAATTGCTACAGCTACTGTTAAAGTTAGTAATCATTCCGCATCAGCCGCACAGCAAATGGTTTTATGAGAAAAGTGAAAAATAACTCAAAGTGCACTAAAAATGGGCTTGTAGTCCTATCCTGACTTTGACCTTTCCTGGTTGTGGGTATTTTAAATCTAAATCTGAATATTGCAACCATAATAATGACCTCTCTACATTTCAGACATACTTAAGAAAAACTATTTTGATGCAGATGATACGTAACTTTAAAAAGCAAATAATTATCACAAATACACATCACACCTGAGGACACATTGCTGTCAGTGACTTGACATTTCAAATGCTGAGCTTCACAAATGTGCATAGCCATCAGATTTGATTGAACAATGCTTTAGAATAATTCACATGTTCATCTAGAACCTTTTTTCATTGTGTTTTGGCACTGAAGCATGACACAGGAAATCTACAGTGGATTTCTCTTTGCTTGTGAGGAAGCAAACACTTTGATCAGATCTACATACTCCAAGGCTGTAGTCAGTTATTCCTCAATGGATAATGAAACCAAAGCCCAGAGTGACTCTGTTTCTCCATGGATCCTGTGTGATATTTTATATATAGTTTTTGACATAAATCAAACAAGCTTTCGTTTGTACAGTTTGAGGCCAGAGGCAGCAAGCACACAAGAAGAATGGTATGCATATTTGGGAAAACATGTTCGTAGTTCTTTTTGCCTAGCCTTTTCACTGCATTGGTTACCAACTCTTTAATGATTGACTTGCAAGGGAAATCTTCAGAGACATGAGACACTCATCCAAAACAAAAAAAAAAACTGAAAATCATTTGAGTATTTTCCCTGACAGTCAGTAATGTCATTGTGTAGCTTAGCATTTGGGCAGTGGTGGTATGGATTTTGAAACCTAGATATAAAATTCTTTGTCTCAGCTCTTGCCCCTCAGAACGCATGCACACAAGCTTTTTAATATAAATCTTCCTCTAGTAAAGGCATCATTATATTAGCTAGCAAGTTTCTTCCTCTCCCTCTAAAACAACTCACATAATAAAAGCTCACTGAGGGAGGAGGAGAATTCCACCAAGATGATGAGAAGTTTGGGGAGTTTGTTTTCAATTATTCTGTTTATCTGCTTGATAACCTGGCTCTTGGTGCTTTAGAAAACCAGATGTACAGGTGAAGGATTCACTTGCTACTTTACCTTGTTCTTCCTTCTGTGACAAAAGGATTTTTGAAATTGTATCACTGAAATTTGTATCTAGTAGTATTCCACTTGCCAACATAGAATTATACCATAAATGAATGTAACCAGCATCTCAGTTTCTGCAAGCAACAAGCCAAGAAGAAACTGAATCTCATGAGTTTTATCAGTTATCATTTAGTATTTTCTTCCATAGTCATGACAGTGTAGTTCAGGCTTACAGTGGAGATCAGCTTTCAACATGAGAACTAAAAATTCTGTGGCTAGACACTGGTACATCAACTATTGTACTGTGGCCATGAGGGGGGCTATGGCAGAGCCCTTGCCAATAAATACATAAATCTTCATTAAATTGGATTATTTGATGAGATCGTGCAGTCCCTTCACATAGGTAAAAATACATAATTAGTTTGCAGACCTGGTTGCTGAGACATGGAGATCCGTTCTTTGAGGACATCCCGTACTTTATTCAATTCACCAACATCTATGGGACTAAGAGTTTCAGGGATATGCTAAAGTATTTGCAAGGACAGCAGTCAATCAAACCAAAGCAATCTGTAAGGGAGGAGGAAAAAAACTCAGCTCATTCTCTTCATACGCTTTCATTGTTTTTGTTCTTCCTGAAAAATAATGTCCTTTCAGATTTCGTTTGACATCTCCATGATGTTGAACAGATTCGAAGAAATCACCAATATTTTGACAGGGTTCCTTGGCAATGAAATGTTCATGAAGCTCATCTGTCATGAGCTAATCTGGCTCATCTAGCCAAAGCAGTAGCTTAGACGGATATATTACTGTAACAATTTAATTTCTACACTTTTTCTTGGTCTCTGGTGATTGCAGTGATGGCAACTCATATTTCAGTAGCAGAAACATTGGTGATAATTGCGGCATGGCTATACGTTTGTTTTTTGAGAACCTTGCTTAATGTAGCAAGGCTGTGTCATGTTGTCTGAGTGCCTTTTTCTTGGTAACAAGGCAATACTCCAATTTTGCTGGCCATCTGCAGTGTTCATGGCTTCAAAATCTTAACCTCTTACCTTGTTCTCCTCCCACCTTCCATACCATAATGCTGATCCATTGTAGCCTACAGTGTCAGCGCATTCAACACATGAATGCATGGGGCTGTTTCTGATCTCAAACTGCTTCTATTAATAGTAAATGTCTGTAGAAACACAGCACTTACTTAAACTCAATGGCTCCAGCATTATACAAGCATTGTCCACAGATTGATCTCTTCCCTGGAAGGCTTATGTAGGTCCAATTCCACTGAGCACGGAAGATTTACCCTGTATTTTCCATGAACGTAAATAAAATCATAGTCTTAAGTACTGGCCTCAGTCACACCCTACTTCTATGAATCGCTTTGAAAGGTATGTCATTTTGTTCAACATTCAGATACCTTTATAATGGCTCCATTGTAGGAATATAGAGAATCCTATGTTATTACACATAGGAATATATTTCCAGAATAAGATAATTTTAAAAATAATTGTGTATACAGCTATATAGTCATTTATATATGGTGTGTACATATGGTAACCACAGGTACATTATACATATGGTAAAGTTTCTTCTCTTTACCATTTGTGAAAAGGTAACTCACGGTCTGACACACCCTCATGGTTTGGTTTGGTATCAGAGATTTCTGCTTACATCTGAATGTCTTGCTGAATGCTACATCAGGCCTTTCACTGATCTGCTGCTTCCCTTGCCTACTCACATTTAGTTGCACCTCTTCCAGGTACCGGTTGTCTTCAACATTTCAAATCAGACGTGCAAGGTCCCAACAGATGTCTAACATGGCTTTCTAAGTAGCACATCTTGACATCTTGGCTTTCTTTGGTCCTTTTCTCCTTTCAGGGCCACAGGGTTTTACCAGGAGGCCCACTCCAGAAATTTCCAAGCAGGAACACTACATAAAAAATGCCTGCTCTGGGCTTGAATTTCCAGTGTCTCCTTGATATATCTCCAACTTTCTCATTTTTCTCTCAAGACACTACTCCCTCCCTTGGTCTTTCCCAAGATCAACACCAAAGGGTAACACAGCTGAGCTTCTTGCTATCTTGGGTCCCTTCCCAGCCCCCTTTCCAACGTATGTGAAGGTGTGCCCACTGACTCCATTCTCTGCCCACAGTGAGGTGCAGCTAAGAAAGTTAACTAAACCGTGATTAGGCTCCATCTAACATATTTCTCTGCTGATGTGGGGTTTACTCACCCAACACACTAAGCATGATGAGATCTTTATTAATGGAAAATAGGCAACACCTCAAATTATACCTTAAAGGAAAGAGAACATTTCCAGAAGTTGAGTGTTGATACTTTGTACCACTGCCTAGAGCAGGAGGGGCCACCCAGCACTGGGAGTGGGTTGGAAGGGCAGTAGAAGAGTTATCCTTTGGACCTTAGCTCTTGGATGTAGTTAGCTGTTGCTTTGAGAACACCACCTGCAAAATAAAAAGAAGTATCAGGAGAATCAATAGATGAAAATGAGACATAGAAAATTCCTATTCTAAGTGCCAAATCCTAACTTAGGAAAAAAATTGCAGTTTGAGGGAAGCGAAATTGTATAGTGTCAGATAAAAGGAAGTGAGAGACGGGAAGAAAGAAATAGATACAGAAAATGCAAGCTATGTGAGACAAACACTGGGTACATGATGTAGACTTTATTATAAACATGAATTGCTATTCCAGATTTCAGTAAGAACCCCTGGGACTTGAGGGAGAGATTTTCTCTCCAGTACTTTTGAGTAATGTCTTTATGGGAAATTGGCCTTTACTAGGTTAGAGTAGTCCATTCCATTTAAACAAACTTTCTGCAAATGTCTAATCCATTAACAAATTAATTTCTTAATTTCAGGCCCAATTACAGCACATGGACAGTGCTCCCAGTAGAGCACAGAAATGACCAGTTTGCTCTCATAGATGAAGCCATGACCTGTTTTGAAAAGACCATGCTATGGCCTTCTGATAGCGTGTCCTGTGCTGCTAACATTTTCTGTTTTCTGTGAGGCAAGTTCTGGCCTCTGTTGTAAAGGTGTTTTGTGTGGGGTAGTGCACCTTGATCTCTGTGTAAGACAACATGGTTAGATATTTGCCTACACGTAGCCAAGGGCCTGACTCCTACTTTATTCACCTAAAGTAAATGCTGCAGTCTGTCTTGGTCAGAGGATGTGCCTTCTTTTGAAAAGGAATCAGTAAAATGCATCCGGAATCACCCACTTTATGCAACAAGTTGACTCTTCAACCACGTTTGTTGATGGTGCTGTTTTAATCTTCTAGTTCTTGTTGCCATTTTAAGAATTTCATCCAAAATGCTACTTCCTGAGAGAAAAAGTGACAAAAAAAATGCATTTAGCCTAGACAACCTGGTCTGAAAATATATCCATGACTGTGAAAGTGTCAATTAAAACTGACCCCACCTTACTCAATAGACCTGTACAATATGTGGATTGAGATCAGATGTGCCAACTTCAGTGGCACTAGGAAGTTCTTATCTCCAATTCCCTCATGATATAGACAGTGCCATACCAGCATAGCAAATGGAAAACATAAGAAATAAGCTCACAAGAATCTCATCTTTTATATTTTTTGTTAGTAGGGCTCACACAAAAAGCAGAAAGAAGCAGAATTCTGAAGGTATCAGGGAAAAGAGTATCGCAGGGATAAAATAAATAGCAATGAACTAAAAAGTTGAGCTCCCTTGATTAGGAGTCACAAAGAGAAAGTAACAGAAGATTGTGGTATTGGATATCAAGCCTTTGCACAAAGTGGACAAGCTATTTTGCTGACTCTCTCTTTCAGGTAGAACAGGTGAATGCCCCTAGCAAACAGGGAGTAGTGAAAGAGTTTGATGGTGTCTTTGAGCAGAAAGAAGTAGAGTTAGGGGCACAGACAGAAATGTCCCACACGGAACAATATTAGAAAAAGCAAATTTCAGGACTGGGCACCGGCAGGAAATTGTTGTTTATAATGTTTGAGTGATCTGTAAAAGAAGTATTGTGATGGTGTATGGAGTAAAGAGCAGAGTCAGGCCAATGCTTGTTTACATGCATTTTAAGTAATATGATATGACAGACCACATCAGATCAATGGTGCTGATTAATGAACAGCTCTGGAAAGGTAGCAAACAAGTAAAGAAAGGGTCAAGATACAAATTTCAGGAGGGAGGAAGGGGACATGAGTGTATCAAATACGGTGTTATGGTTTGGTAGCCCATTAATCATGAGTGTTATTATATAAAGTACCAAATTTTGAGCTGACTTTATGCCCACTGCAATTCCACTGAAGCCAGTGCAAAAATTGACCAAAATTGTACATCTTAAATCACAATCTGTAGTACAGCACGGCTATCATAAAATGGACCTTCCTTAATAAAAACAGTAATATGATTAATGTTTCTCACTCCCTCTAAATTATCAAATAAAGCTTGGGAAGAGCGAGGTGGAATAAATATGAACATACATGAAATGCCCAAGTTAGTATCATTAGTAGAAATATTTTAACTAATAATAGCCTGCATGTCTGCAATGCATTCATCCAGAAAACTTATCCTCCAAAATCTTAATTGAGCACACAATACCCTGATGGAGCAGATCTTAATGTTTTCCTTTTCGGGATAGAGAAACCCAGGTAAAGAAGGGCAAAGTGCTTTGACCCACTGTCACACATCCTATTCCTCTGCTGTCCTGTTTGTCTGCCATTTTGCCCAATGTTTTCAAGTTCAAAAATCCTTTTCCTCTTGTTTTTCCCTGGCTATCTTAAGACTTTCAGAAAATATTGGGGTGTTTCTTTCTCCACTGTGCTCCCTGTATCTTCTAAAACACCATTGGCTTTGCTGATTTTATGCACTCAAAGTGTATATATCAACTACTGATGCTCTCAGTGCTTTATGTACATCAGACTAGAGGAAAAGACTTGTATCTCTCCAGGCCATAGCAGAAATGCTGGAGAAAAATGAAGATATTTTAAGTGCTGACTTTCACAGGGATTTTAGTCCCCAGTTTTTGTAGAAGACTTTGAACAGCCTATCTCTAACAACTTGTCTCCCTGACCCTTGATGTGAAGCCAGATTGAGTGCTAGGCAGTGCCACAACAGAGAACCATTTGGACTGGGATCCCAGAGATTGGAAGAGCAACAAATAACGCAAAAAGAAAGATGTGACAAAATATGCAGGATTAGTACATTCAGTTCTTAGGCTTCTCTTGTGTGAAATTAGAAGTGAAGTCAGCAGGAATTTTGCCCAAGTAAAGACTGAGGTCCTGATCTTGTGATTTTTCTGCTTCGAATATGAGCTAAAAATGCATGTGAACTGAAGTACTGGGCACTCTTTAAGGTATGCAGGATTCACGTCTTAAAAAGGTGAGGAATGGCCAAATAAAAGACAGATTACTGTGTTCAAAGTGGATATAAGAAGCAAGGTCAGAATTAACAGGAGGATAGGTGGGGCATACATGGAAGTGGGAAGGAGAGTTCAAATGTAAGCCAAGCTAAGTGTTAGCAAGGACTAATATTACAGAATTCTTGGGCATTATTGCACCTTTGAAATTCAAACCTTGATATTGGTCAAAGGTGTCAGTGTTTTATGGAATTCTTTGGAGCTAACCTGATGCTGGTTCCACTTCAAATGCTGGTGAAACTCAGACGGTCAGGCTGATTTGAGGGGGCTGGGGGGAGGGAGGGGGTTGTGTTTGAATTAATCCAATCTGAAATTCAAGGCAGACTTCAAGAGGAGAGAACCCACAAAAACTGGAATCAAAGAAAATGTTTGCTTGAGCCCCTGTGAAGTATAGCTGCCAAGTTTTGTGTTGCTTGTTAAAAGGAGTATGTAACATATATCCCAGTCACCAATAAACTTCATTATTACAAAATGTGTAAATTGAACATAAAACTGAATGTATATTTTGTGAAGTAGATTATTACGATGTCATCTAAAATCCTTCATTGTGTCTGCTGGCACTCATTCCAGTGTTCCTGCTGTACTTAACAGTGGGGTTTTTTTATTGTATTGCATTTACAAACATAAATTCAGACTTGCACAGTGATGTTAACTACCTGTGAAATAACAATTACATCTCTTATCATTTTTTGTTCACCTTCTTGATTTCTTTGATGAAGCAAATATTTGCTTTTCTTGTCTGATCAGAGTAGGCAAAATCATTTATTCATGGAAATAGCACATTGACTTCTCTGTGGGCAGGACTGAATACGCTGATGTCCTGGGAGTTCTTTGCGTAAGTGAAATGAGCAGGATTTAATTCAGTCCCTGGATGTTAACTTCAGACATACTTCCAACATCCACAACGAGCCACCCAAAGATCATAAGAAGTTAGCAAAGGAGGAGTTCTGTTAGTCTAGAGCAGGATTTAAGTTCTCCAAAAATGTAAATACTCCCAAAAACTTAGGTCTGGGTGGTGAAATTACCCTCTAACAAATATTGGAGCTGAGGTTTTTCTTTGGATTCATTTCTGTATTAGTCCATTGAGCCCAACTCCTTCTTTAGTTCAAGACATTTCAGACATAAAACTGCTGTTGAACTGAATCTCTACAGAAAGGCTGACAGTAATTTCACCGATCTCACTGCAGTAAACCTGGTGGCTGAAGGCAGGTAAATGGAGTTTCTGCCTTGGTATGAGCCATCATTTTTGTTATGTAAAGATAGCAGAACAAGTGGAGGGGAATTTTTCCTTCCTTTTCCTGTCTTTTAGTTCTGAGGAAGTGTTTGTTGCTGCTCTGAACAGGGCTAGCCTTGTTGTTCTGACGGGATGCATTTTAGTGCCAAGCTTATGCTAGCTCTCCATCATTTCTCCATGCTCATGCCATTACAGTGAGCAACTTCTCAGAATGAGTTTTACTGATAGCATTTTGCTAGCTAATCCTCCCTGTCATCCTAACTTTGCCACAATAGGTTGCATGGGTAGCCTGCGGTAACCAGAGGCTGATGTTGTTGTCATTTACAGCTGGGGCTGGAGAGACTGAACCAGGAAGAATTCGGCCCTACAAGGCTTCAGCCAGCTGTACTTACAGTGGAGAATGCCAGTTAGCATTGCAGCAAGTTTTCTTACTCTCAATAAATAATTTCCCCCCTGACCTTTCCTTTTGGTTCTTTCCGGTACAGACACAGCCTCTCTCTGTTCCCTGCCCCGATGAACGTCTGCACTAAGTCCAAGGCTTGGAGTAATTTACCTGAAGAGTGATACCAATTGGAAACCACTGTAAGTATATTTTATCTCTTATAAAAGACTTCTTGTTTCAGCAAAAAAGACATATTTAAAAAACAAAAACAAACTACAGCACCTGTGAGCATTTCTGGTGAGTGTATGCTAAGTTTTGCTTTTCAAATTTAGAAGGAAATATGTGGGCAAAAATATGTCAGTAAAAAACTGTTAAATATTTAAGTCGTAGCCTCACAGCATAGTTCAGCAGTGGCTGGTTTGATGTACTTTATCTTTTAGTTTGTCGGGTTCTCCCTGCTTATTGCTCTAATTTATGCTGTTCTAGCTGGTTCATCCCTTTTTCTCTTTCGGACTGTTTGTCTTGGTTTTTATTCTTACTACTTTTTATGAGACACCTTTGACTTCTGTAGATTTGGAAACCTCCAGATTTCCTCTCATTGGTGTTTCATGCAATACAGATTGAATGTAGTGCAACTCCTTAAAGGTTTAAGCTGTTCTTTCCAGGCCTTGATTCATTTATGATTTGGGCTAGAGTTTCTGTAAGCCATTACAGTTTGGTAAATTTGGCTGGATTGCATTGGTAAAGTTGAGATTCTAAGAGAATTTTGACTTTGTGTTGTGATTTTATTATGTTCTGAAATGATTGGTTTTATGTTATTTGGACTTTTTTTTCCTGTAAATCTCATAGTTTTGATTTGTTATGATCAAATCTCAGTGCCTGCCAGTATTGTGGCAGTGTTGCTGTAGCCAAGATGCTCTGAGGTTTTAAGTGAGGCAAGCTTTGTAGGCAGGGAATAACTTTTATGAGACTTGTGGTTTAGATGGAAAAAATAGACAAATTTGGGGGCATGTAAGCCCTACTTCAGGTCTGAAACAGACCCAGCAAATTTCAAGCTAGGTTTAACTTAATCTCTTAGTTTAACTTAATCATGTTAATCAGTCTCCTGTAAAGGATTTTGGAGACTATTTTACTTTTCCGTTTTGATGAAATTTTGCAGGCTTTTATTGCACTAGAACATTGGGCCTCTCTTGTCAGTTCTGCATGCGGCACATTCTTGTTCTGGAGTGTCCTGTTGGGATTCCTCTTTCATAATATGTTTTATGATGGTGTTTTCAGGTGTTTGTGTTTTCCATTGTATGTGAACTTGCAGAGATTTTAAACAAATTGCCAGTCATGTAGCTGTAACAGCATGAAGATCAGTATTGCTGCAAAACCATCAAACTGTGTGAATATCCAGGCAGTCAGCCTGTGCAGGACTTCTTACTACTGAAGCAACACTTCCGGCAGGAAGGCTGGATGGCTCAGGTAGTTTAAAGCTAGCTTGTCCCATGAAGCTTCAGCCTCCCTTCTGGTGTTTAGTGTACCCTGAATTTTGTGGTTATGTCTCTGGTCAGATTCTAGTGCTTCTCACTGTTCTTTTGGGCCTTTTTTAAATTTAATGATTGTACTCCTATCTCTCTCTCTCTCTTTCACTTTGTCAGTTTCTAAATATGTATTGTCAATGTCATGTCTGGGAGAGACACAACACTGGCAGTGATAAGCATTGATATCAGGAGCTGTGCTAGTTGCATGCAGGCAGAAGAAGAATGTGCAGCAGAATGCTTGGGAAAAATACTGCTTAAAATCAAATGTGAACTGTTTTCACTCTTTTATATTTTTAGGATCTGAAAAGCCAGACTTTTTGTAATTATATACAGTCTCTGAGCATTACTAAGGTTACAGACAAACTGTACATCAATGAGCAAGTACAGTGCACAGGTAATACAGGCATCTCTGACGTGAGGGCAGTTGCTAGAAGGTGATGTTGTATCTCTGTTAGGAAGAGAAATACTGCCTGGAACATGGATGGGCAGACTTAGTCAGGAGCAGCACTTATAACAATATCAGCAACCTCATGGCGTTTTCCCTCAGTGCTATTTAGTATGCAGTGAACAAAGGTCTGGATAGCGACCCAGCCCTCTCTGTATTCGGAGACTGAAAACTGCCTCATTATTGTTCATTATGTAGAATTATTCTCATACAGTTACATTATCATAGCTTTCCCTGAGAGCCAGGGTACGACTATGGGTTCTGTGCAGCTACACTGGTTCCAATACCTGCACTAATTTGTTCATTGCTAACCTGGTGTCTCTGCAGGACGTAGCATTGTTCCAGATACAAGGGAAGGCTCAAGCATTCACTGAAGTTACAGTTAGCATGTGAAAAGTACTAGCAGCTCAACAAAATACATCGCCTGCTAGAGACCTGATTTGGTGGCCCAACTATGAGAATATGCAAACTCATTGAGGGAAAATTCATTCCAAACTCAAATAATTTTTGTAAGGCAGATACATGCAAAGAAATGATGAGTGGAGAGCAAGTGGGAGAGAGAGAAGGCTGTATGTATGAATGGCAGCAAGAAGGAGAAGGGGTTTTAAAGGCATTCCAAAGCTCAGAGGTAGCAATCTCTTTCTAGATAGCTCTGAGGTTAGGACATCCAAAATATTATCTATTCTGCCTTCAAATTAAACAGAAGGGAGTCTCTTCTACTTTGCAGACAGTGTCCAGATCACTGCAGCAGCTGTACTATTGTGAGCTGTGCACCATCTGAGCCATTATTGTATGACACTGTAGCATTAAGGTACGTGGAAAAAAGGGAATGCCTCACTGCCATGAAGACAGTGAGAGAGGAGTTTCAGAAAACAAATATAAAAAGATGGCAGTGGTTGTAGGCCCTGTTTAACACACAAGTCGGAAAGCACTGATATGAACAGTTCAGTTCAGGAATGACCTTGGATGTAGTCAGCCTGACATTAGTTACTGGAGAGCATACGATCAAGAAAGAAGAGGATATATTCTAAGTAGTGTAAATGAATATAATAAGAAGTTACACAATACATTTAAAGGAACGTTGAAAGTGAATACCAAGGAAAGAGAAGTATCTGGATATAGGTTATGTAATCTAAAGAGATGGAGTAGGCAGGATGTTTAGAACTAGAGTGAATAAATCTCTCATAAATCAGTACAAAATATCAATTCTGTAGTGACCCTTGAGACTTAGATTAACTGAGAACAGTCAGTGTCTTTCTGTCCCCAACTTCTGGTATTCCATCCATCAGGCCCATATACAGAAGCCTCCTCTCTGCTATCTCAGCCTTCTGCTGTCCTTCACAAGAAGCAAAGATGGCCCTCTGATGTTTGCAGTATTTGAAAGAACTTGTAATGCATCACAGCTGTGTGCGGATGCTGCAAATCAGCTGCAAATCAGCTGCAGATCAGACAGGAATCCTATGCTCCAAGGGCCAATCCTGTGCTCCAAGGGCCAATTCCAATGTCTTTTGCAAGTAAGTTGCAACTTGCATTGCTTTTAGCAGCAAATAAATAGACAGCTGGATTAATCTGTAGAGAACATAATCACATGCAGTAAAGTAGCAAGGTAGACTGACCTTCACAATTGAAATTGTCTTACAAAACTGTTAATCAATGCAGTCCAGAGAAGATTCATAAATAATTAGGATTTGGGGAGGTTCCACAATCAATATTTATTGCTTGTTTCATTCTCCCTCCTACCTCTGGGCTTTTGGTTCTTTTGACGTAGCTAAGACGAGTCATATTCTTCTAAGTTAGTGTCCCATTTTACCTTCTGGAACACAGAGATATTTTAGAGAATTCTCTGATGGAAGTGTTCATGGAAGGAGTGTAGAATCAGAGAAAAAATTAGGTTGGAAGGGTCCTCTGGAGGTCTCTAATCCAATTCCCTGATCAGAGCAGAGCTGACTTCCAAGCCAGATCAGATTTCTCTGGACCTTGTTCAATTAAGTTTTGAAAATCTTCAAGGATGGAGATGCCACAACATGCCTTGTCAGCCTGATCCTGTGCTTTACAATTCTTCCTGTGAAGAATATAGCAGTAAGATAGCAATACATGTAGAATATGTTAATGAATATAAGAATATACAATTACAATATATAAGTGAAGAACATAGCAGTAGGACTTTTTTTTATATGAGCAATAAGATAAAATAAAAGGATAGCAATATAAGTAAAGCAGTAGTAGCAAGGTTACTGGCTTTGCCTATTGCCTTTAGCTGACAATAGCAGTCTGGATTTGCAGACCGGAAAAGAAGAAAGAAGATCTTTGTTTGGGTTGCTTCATAGGCAGTTTTGACCACAGTGTCCCCAGGATTTTTATTTTCTGAAAAGTTTTCTTTAGTTCCTGAGCTGACTTGGCCATTTCCCTTACTCAGACTTCTTTCTTGGAAGGCTGCATTTCTTTCATGTAATACTGAGATGCAGAGCAGGGTCTCTAAACAGTGTAAGAGGAAAGGAGGACTGCTGTGAAAAGGTACTTCCTTTAGCGCTAGTCAGCACCATTGCTTCTCTTCCCTCCACCAAGCTGCAGGACTGATGTGGGAAAGCCAAGATGGAAGAGTATCTTGATAGCACAGTGTCAGCCTTAACAGCAAATACATAGGTTTGCATAGGAAGAGGCAGAGGGTGCTGTGCACAGCCCCGCTGGTGTCACTACCTGTAGTTAAAATATTTTCAACCTGTGCCTCTAATGAGATCTGAAGGCCTGGGATGCGCAAGCAGGATCAGCCACACTGTGAAATAAAGCTCAGGCCAGTGCTTGGTCTAACAACATGCTGGGGCTGTGATAACAGCTGACAAGTTGTGTCCATGCAGACTTGAGCCCCCGCAAATGGAAACACTGTCCTGCCTCAAGGAAGCAGTTTTGTGTGTGGACAGGGCTTGAGTCAAAGGCAGGATATAACTTGAGTTAACTCGGAGCTAAAAACAGACATTAGATATGGCAGTTCAGTTTCCAGAGACAAGGAAGTTCTTTATTACTGCACGCATCCAGTGTCTAACCCTCCATGTCCTTTGCTGCCTGGACAAGGAGTGGTGCCACCTGAAAGCTTCTCGGGTAGCAGAGCTTTTTAGAGCACTTCAAAGCACTGCTTTGGACACATACTCCCCACAGGATCCAGTGTAGTTTGGGTGCATATGTAAAAGTCATAAGGTCTGGAAAGGGGATGTGCGAAGGTGTATAGTGGAAGTGACCAGGGTTAGTACTCTGAAGATCTACACAGACGCTTGTGAGTAAACCATATGCAATCTGTATGCTTTAACAAATACATCCGCAGGTATGAACTGTGCATCTCATGCATCCTCACCGACATAGCAAGAGAGGGATCCAAATGACAGGATGGGGAACAGACTAAACGGTGCCAGAGCTTGCAGTCTTGAGATGCTGTATTTACTTTTCAGAAAAAATACATGCTTTTAAGTTGTTTGATTTTTCTTCAATTTAAAATTGAGTAGATCAGTTTAGCCCTTAGCTATATCTGTACAACTTTAAGTAAGACTAATTCAGTCATCCCATATTTCTTTTGATTTAAATGAGATCAGATTTTGGCCCAGTATATTTTGAGCACATTGATTATCTATGTGGAAAATGCAGGAGACAGTACCCTCTCTCCCATTACAGGTCTGCTTTGGGGACTTGCAGCCCCAATAATCCAATATGCGTCAGAGCTGCCAGCACTCTGGAGCTGAACAACATGAGCCTAAATCAGCTCCGAGTCACCGAGAAACTCCCCTGCAACACCCCTGAGCAGCCTGTTCAGAAGAAGAAACAGGGCAGTGGGAAGTAATAAAAAAAGCGGTTTTGTGTGTTTTGGGGAGTTCAGGGGGTTCGCAGGGCCCAGTCCAAGGCAGGTGCCAGCAGCCCCGCAACCTCGAGTGGGACCGGGCCCCCAGCTGGTGCCAGCTCCCAGACTTCGCCTGGCCTCGCCGTGCGCGTGCGGGTTTCTTCACACGGTGCTTGCCTTCCCCTCCCCCCAGCTCCCCCCTTTTTCTTCGCTTTTTCAGTCTTGTCTGGGCTGTGGGTAGTTAGCTGGAGGAGCTAGGTTTCGGGGGTGGGATTCTTTTTGGCCCGTTTAACTACTTTTTTTCTTTTCTTTCCTTTTCTTTTCCTCCGGAGCTTTCATTTTCCGGCCGAGGAGACAATTCACCGAGGCGCTACCGCCGACACCTCCGCCGCGGACGACCATTTCCCCGCGCCCCGCCGGGCCGGGCCGCGCCGGGCCCGGCCCCTCGGACGGCTGCTGCCCCCCGCCGGCGGCCGCCGGGAAATGGCGGCGGGGCCCGGCACGGCCCGGCCGCCCTTACGTAACCCCCTTATGTAACGGCCGAGGGTGCCGGCGCCGGGCCGGGCCGGGGGCGCTGCACCCCTACCCGGGTGGCCGTCCGGCTTCCTCCCCTCCTCGACCTGCTCCACGGGGTTTTCTTTCATTCTTTAAGATCGTGTTGTTTAAAAATTAAGTCAAAGGCTGGACCGGTCCTCAAATAAGTTGTGTTTTGCTGGTGTTGGTGGCTGCGCTTTCGCAAGCGGCTGGCGGTGGGATTTGGGGAAGCGGGGGCTGCAGGAGGCGTGGGGCTCTGCCCCACTGCTTGGGGCCGCGGTGTGGCGGCAGGGGCCCCCGGGGCGGCCAGTTCGGCCCTTTCCAGAGGCAAATTAATGTGCTTCGAGAGGGGCTTTGCAGGACGAGGGGATCCTGGGTCAAGCCAGCGGGGGTCGCCCCCCTTGGCTGGGCGCTGCCTTTAGCGGTGCCTGTGCTGCAGCGTGGGCCTTGCTGCAGCCAAATGCGTCCCCCAAACTGCATGTCACACGAGGAGCCACCTTGAGGAAGGCTCCCTGCTCCCCCCAAATCACCCATCACTGCTAATGGCAGGGGCCAGCAGGAGATAACTGGATTTTATTTGTGCCACTCAAGCCTCCTTGGCTCCTGTGCGTTTTCACCAGCGTTGCCCTGGCCCCTGGCACGTGAGAGGAGCTGCCAGGAACTTAGCAGAGCGCAGCGGCTGGGCAGCAGTGCCTGAGGCGAGAGGCTGTGGCTTAAGCTCAGCAGCTACCTGCTTGGGAGAGCAACGCACAGAGCATTTTGGGGGAGTTTTAAACAGAGGAGAAGCAATGAGGAGATGTCTGCTCTTGCCTTTTCCATGCAGAGGTTTGCTCTGTGACTGGAAGCCCGTCGTTTCCCTCTGTTTTGCCTCAGTTTCTGCATCTGTGAAATGGAGGCGGTGATCACTACCTGCTTATTACTCTTCGGAGGCTTAATTCTTTGTGTTTACAAAATGCTCTAAGGTTCGGGAGATAGAAAGGCATGGATAGCTAGTGTGCGTCGTGCTCATAATCACTTGTTTCAGGCTCCAAATCTTAATTCTTTACTTTGATGACCTCTGCACCTCAAAATTACTTCAGTGCTTTCCTCTACAAAACGAGTCTTTGCTGTGATTTGTGTTGAACTGGAAACTTCCATATTTGTTTGTTTTTCAGACAAATCTATTACATTTCTGTATAACTCTTTCTATTCAGAATGCTACAGCCTTTGTTAATATTTGTCAAATGGAGCTCCGACTGTCTAAACCACTGGGACGAGTTTCATTTTATATGTCATCGGTAGGGGCAGAATGAGGATCTTCGTGCTTGGCCTATTTGCTGTAATACAGTCTTGGGGCCATTGCATCAGAGTCAAAACAAGGAGCAGCTTGTTTCCAAACAAGAGGCATGGAGGAGAGTCTTCTCTGCCTCCCTCCCTGTAAGGGAAAAGGAGGAGGAGGGGAGAGAAAGTTATCTTTAACAGATTCTAAAAATGCCTTTTCCCAAATACGCAGTCAGTCCCTTCAAAGGTCTCTTTGTTTGTTTTCAGGAAGAAACTCAAGACAGCTGAAAACCAGAAGGCGTCTGAGGAGAATGAGATTACTCAGACGGGTGCATGCAGCGCCAAGCCGGGCCTTCCCTGCCTGAACCTTGAAGCTGTTGCGTCTCTGAGCCCGGCCCTCGTCCACTCACCACATTCACCAACAAACCTGCACGCACACACAGGGTCATCTGATTGTGAGTACACCAACACAGTGCTGAGTTGCTCTGGGCTTCTTAAAAATACGTTCCTGATAGCAGACAAGGTTTTCGAGCTAGTTGCATGTTCTTTGCACAGTGACACAAGCAAGACTTCCCCAGGATTTACCTTTTCCCTTCTATGGGAATTACCTCTGAAATAGTGTTTTCTGTTGAGGTCACGATAATGCAGTCAGCCAGAGGAACCAGCGAGTGTGCCCTTGGGTCAGGTTGCTGGCTGCTCCTACTTCTTAAGAAATAATATAAGAGCCCTCAAACATATATTTTTCCAGCTAGCACTGTAGTTACTCTTGTACAGGTAGTCATGCTTCTCATTACCCAAGCATATCCACTGACTAGGATTTTCAATCCATGTCTTATTGAAGTGGGAGAAAGCAAGTGTCTGGCCCTGACAGCCAGGGTTAGAAAGGATTTCCACCAAGAAAAAGGGGAGCGCTCCTGGAGAGCGGATGAGATTTAACCTACAGGAGATCTGGAAGATTTCTGGAGGCCCATGTGGCCATACCAGCTTAGGGCCCTTGCTTTCAGTGCATTCACTTTTTAAGATTACTCAGCACAGTTAATTGGCCTTTTAAAAAAAGGTTCTTTTCTATTTTGCCCCAAAAAAACAAAAACAAGGAAGGAAATGATTAAAACTGGATTTTGGAAAGTCAGAATTTACCCTGTCAGCTCTTCAAAACATTATCATTTCACAGTGTTCCCTACCTGGAAGTCTCTTGGGCAGGGACACAGAGGGTGATGTCAGCCTTATCATTTACTGGTTTTAGAGTATATAGTTTACCTGCTTTGAGCTGGTTTCAGGATTCTGTAAAACCTACAAGGGGGAAAAGGAGAAAGAAAGATGATGATGCCAGGTTTCAAGAGCTCAGAAGCCAACTAGACTTTGCAGAGGCCTATAAAAAAATCAGGGCATGACAATAAAAAATCAGATTAAAAATTATGTATATCCTTTTCTTTTTTTAATTTAAAAATCCTGCCTCAGGGCCAAGCTTGGAAGCAGCCGGGTTATAAGGATCATCACTATCAAAATCACTTTAGCTGCAATTCATTCCTGCTGGCTTCTGACTTTATTCATTATGAGCTTCTTCTAGAGATCTTGATTTTTATAGAACTGATAAAAACATTGGGGAAAATTTCCTAAATCTCACCTGGTGATTGGGGGAGAGGAGAAAGGGATGTGAAACGATAGAGCAGCAGGCACCATGCAGTTTAGTCTATACAAGAATTCCCTTCAAATTTGAGATTTCAGACTCTTTGTTCAAACCAGGGTACAGTTTTGTCTTGCAATGTTTTCTGAAAACATGAAGCTTGTGAAAAGATGCAAAAATGAGCAGAACAACAGGAAAAAATAATCCTTATTTTCAAACAAAGAATCTCTTTATCCCATTCATAAAGATGAAAGAGTTCATTAGCAAATGGGATTTGAAACCTCACACTGATGTTTTTTGACAGGACAAATGGAAAGTCATGAAAGCAACCTTAGGACAGAGGCCAGCAGGATTGTAGGGAACTCAGAGAATGAACTCCTGCTTTTGCTTTTTGAGGTGGCCAAGATAAAGGGTGAGGAATATTGGCAGAAGGTGGTTTGGGAAGTGGAGCCTGCCGCTTTTCATGCTCTATCTGTTCTGTGGACAAGCAGAGTCTTTTAGACTCCAAAGATTTTAATGTCCACAAATCAACTTCCATTACTAAACCTATAATACAAATGTGAATAAAAAATTGCAAACCCATATCAGATACTCCTTTCACACTGAAGTTAGTTTTTTAGAAAAGAAGTTTAATAACATTTTCAAGACAAATGAACACTTATTTTTCAGTAAGTGTTAAAAATTAATTCCCAAAATACAGTTAGAGTGATACAAAAATTAAAAAAATGTTAAAGCCTGTTGTGGGGTTGATCTCTGTCAGCTGATTCTATATGCTTTGAAACCAATGGAAAAAACTCCTATTATTTATAGTAGGTTATAATCTTTATCAGGCTGTATTTGTTTAGAGCAGTATTCATATAATCAGTGCTTGGCACATACATGCAAAATAGCACTACCAGTTTTTCACATGAAATAAAAATGAGGTATGATAAGTTTATGTCTGCATATTTACTATAGCTATCTATTGTTTCATGTATGGTTTTTTTTTAATTGCCTCAGTCCCTAGTGCTAGATCACATTAGTTGACCTGAGAGATTAATATCTGTGCCTCCCAATGTTTTAAAGTGGACTTTCTTGCCATTACCAACTTCTCCTTACCTTCTGCCTTTCTTGCCATTCGGACTGGTTCTTTCCTTGCACCTGAAAATCCCTACCTTTGCCCCTCCCCTCCCCTCCTCTCAGAGCTGCATTGCCACATCTTTTTCCCCTCACCTTTTGGACCTGTGATGGTGCTTTACTTTGGACCAGCAGCACTTCCTATCCTTCTGCCTTCCAGACACTGCAATACTGCTTCTCCTCCCTTGCCCAGACCACAATACTGCCTCTACCTCTCTGGCCGGGCAGATCATATTTCATTTTCGAAAGGAGATGTTTCATTCCAATGAAGTGCTTTCTAGAGGACAGTAAATAATCTAAAGATACTTAGAAACTAGTATTACACAAGAAGTTTGAGCAGAATAGTTTGATGCTGAGTATCAGAAACACCCAGCACAAGTCAGCCTGTAAGTTATTTAAATTCTTGGCAAAATGTACTGATGTGCAAGATGGTTCCATGAGCTCTTATTCATGTATCTGGAAGAAAGACTTGGATTTTATGGACCACCTATTCAAATCCATTTGAAATCTTCACTGACCATTTTGCATGCGCAATCACTGGTGCTTGGCAGAAAGCAACACCACATATTTATTATGAGAAATATTCATAAGCAATCTATTTTAAAAAATCAGGATGCTTTTGGAATGATTCAGATAAAAATACTTTTTCCAAGCATAGGAAATAAAAACTCTAGAATAGCTACCTGCTCCTCAGCTGTAAAAGGCAGAGGTGAAGAAAGTCTAGGCAGTAGTCTGAATGCTAGTCTTAGTGAAATGAGTAGTTAGCAAAAAAGTCTGAGTAAATTCATGTGTCACACACAGCTCTTTTTAGGACTTAATCCTGCAATGTAGTGTATTCTGCATGCTGTTTCTGCTGCCATTTATTCCCAATGCAATGAAATTGCATTCCTTCTGACTCTTGTAGGACTTAGATTTTTGCATCTGAATATTATGATGTATTTCCAGCGCGAATGAATCCTCGAAGCAAAGTCCAGAACCTAGGATGTATTGTGTCCAATTGCCATCCTTTTCAGTTTTGGGGGATCCTAGCTCACACAATGCAATTGGAGATGCAGGTTAGAGGAAGAAGTGCTTCCTGAGGTAACTGGTTTCGTGTAGGGCTTGGCAGATAATAAGCACCACTTCAAATTGATTTGCAATTATATCATAGAGGGAGCTGATAGAGCTCCATATGAGTTATATCTCTAGCTAGTCAGCTGTCACAAACAGATGTAGCTGCTTACCCAATAGAAAGGAATTTGTGCAAGAAGCTACAAAGACAAATATGGAGGCACAGGTTCTGGAAAGGTTTCAAAGAAGCAAAGGTGAGGTATAGGCAGTGCTGTTTGCAACTTCCCACATGTTTTCTTGCTTACAGATAGATGACATGTAATATTGGTAGTGTCTTAGGCTTGAAGGGTGAACTTGCTCAGGTAAAGCTTCCAAAAATTTTGCTGAGAGGGAAGGAAGTCGTCAGGACTGCCTCTGTCTAAATTGATTTGGTCTTTATAGGCCACCTAATGCAGGAGCTCTTCAGAAGTCATCCATAACTATATAGACTTACGTTTTGGGAGTGCCAAGAGATAAGATCATTTTGACAGAAACTTCCACAAGTGCTCAGAGATACAATCAGGCAAAAACTTCATTCAGGCTGTGATATATGCATTTTAACAGATGTGTCCAAACTCAAAGGAATCCCATGGGAACAGTGCAACTGAATCTCTTTGTCTCTGTTGATAGTTGAAAGAGTTATTCTTAGACATTGGATGGTCCATCTGTGAAGGAATTTGTTCCAGGCAAGGGAAAAGCAGCATCTTAGCAGAGTTTTCATAGGACTGAGAGGCAGGTTGGACAATCATTGGGAAAAATGCTGAAGTGATTTTTATGATTTTTAGAGAATACAGAATCCTTAAAAGAGGTCCGAGACTCTGATAGGGAGTGAAAGTCGAGAAGGAAAGTGAGGCATGGACAATTAAAAAAAAAAAAAAACATGAAACAATCACTGGCAAGAAGTTGAGAAGAGGGAGGACTTTTTAAAACTATTTTTTCATGAGGGGACAGGGAGCTTTTATGTGTTAAATAGAATGCACTTTATAAACACTTATGGTGATGGACCAGATCTGAACCCTTTGTCCATACATGCTCAAGTGATGTGGCTGACTTGGTCTGAATCCAACATTTTTTAACTTTCACAGGATGAGAACTTTGAGCCAGTCCTTTTTCTTTTTTTTTCTCTCCTCCTAAAGTCTAATTTTCCTAGCATGATAGCCTTACAGAATAATGGGGAAAGGCAGAGAGGGAATTCTGTACCTTGCAATTTTCTAAACTCCACAGATCATTAAGAGTAAGGATGGAAACTCTGGCTTTTCATTTTCTTGAGCAGCTAGGGGGGTCCTATATCCACTTTTTATGAATTAACAGGTTTGCTTTGCCTGGGGCTAGTTTAGAGGCTAGATGAGTCTGAAGGCGGTTTGGCCTCATCTTTGTTTTTAACATTTCCTATGTTCTCTTTGTGCTTCTGTGGCAGGAGGATAACTTATGGTCTATGGCCTTCCCTTTTCACCTCTGGAAATGTGTGGCTATGATTATTTCTCAGAGGAGAAGTACTGATTCTACTAGCTTCCTTGGTTTCAGAGTCAGACAATGTGTTAATAGTAATTTCATCTGTATTTTTGCTAATCTATGTGTGGTATGTGTTAGCTAATGCTGAATATTTTTAGATTGCTTTTGGTGACCTAAGAAATGATGTATGTTTAGATATCTATTTTAGTCCGTATACTAATAAAGATATAGGCCTTTTCTGTAACAAGCTAATTTTAAAACAAGGCCATCCGTAGTTCTCAAATACTGATGTCAAGAGACTTAGTGTCTGTTTGTCTTGAAGAACATTTGAAATTCTGTATAGTGAATACTTCTCTTTTTAACAACCATGGATGGTTTCTATAACCTGTTGGTTTAGATCTAAGATTATCAAAAAAATATCAGCCAGGAATGATTTGTGGTTTCATAGAAGCAGATATACATTGTTTGAATTGTACAGAGCCCTGTGGCACAAAGAAGTGAGTGCAAGTACAGGTATGTAAAACTATAAGCTGAGCTCACTCTGCCTCTGTTGAAAAAGCCATCACAATACACCAAAGGACTGGTGATGCAGAATATTATACTGCTGCTTAGAACTGGTCTGTATATTCCTAATCAGTACACTAAGTGAGTTTTGTCAGGTTGGTCTCTCGGGCTTTTCTTCTCAGGAGAAATGACTAATAGCATATGGTACTTCGGTTACGAAGTCAATGAGTATGTTTTCAAAAGCAACTGTGACTTTGGAGCCTAAGTTTCACTGATGCATAAATCACGTTTATAAATCACATAGACACTTTTGAAAATCTTGTCTAATTATCTTAAATGTTGATTCCCTTAATTGATGACCATAATATTGGCTTGATGCTGGGTTGTCAGTCCTTGTGGTGTTTAATGTTTTCTTCCTGTCCTCGCTCGTAGACCGAAGTGATAACATTCATAATTTCAGATTCAATTTAAAACAGTCATTCAAGTTTCTGGCTTTCATGATTTCAGGGTAAAGCTTGAAGATATGTCCCCAGTGTATCTATTCCTTCTATGTACCAGGAAAGAGGATAAAAGTCTATTATTCTAAAATTTCATAGGTTTAAGCCATTCTTAAAATTTTGAGGTGATTGGGTTGATACTGTTGTGGTATTTCTGCCACCAAGACATATTTTAACTGTCCAATAAGACATCTGCAGTGTGTTTCTGAGTTTATCTGTTCATATTTTCAGAATCCCCCCACAGATTTTTATTGCCATGCTTAAAGTTGTGAGTCCTCCTATAAATCCTTCCTTTATATATTGCATTAGTGTCTCAACTGTTTCACTCATAATTCCTTGATGAATACTATGCAACTCTAAGTATTTATTATTGTTTAATTTATTAGGATGTTCTATTACTTTTTTTTTTTTTTTAAATAATACTCTCCAGGACAGTGCTTTCCTCTTCTCCCCCTTGAGGTAGCTTACCTTCTCCCATCATCCTCCATCTGAAAGTTTAAGCAAAAATATCACTTCCGCTGCACAATTTCTATAACCTCTTTGATTACTTTACTGCTTTCATACATCAGTGGTCTGGCTAACCCACCGAGTCTGCTACTTGTCTATTTAATCTATCCATCTATATAATCTGAGGCTCTTCTTAGGTACCAGTCATTGCCCTGTAAGCTTCCTCTTTCTGATGTATTTAAAGAGTGTTTCATTACAGTGTTTGTCTTTATACCTTTAGCTGTTTTTCTTTAAATTTCCTCTTTGCTCTGCCTAATCTTTGTTTTACATCTAGCCTGCTGCAGCTTATGCCCTATTCTATTAGTGTCAGTTGGGCATGATTTCCGTGTTTGGAAGGATACATTTTCAGCCTTAATGAACTCTTTTACCTTGTTATTTAACCATTGTAGCGTTTTTCTACTTTCTTTTTGTTTTTGTTGTCCTTGGATATGCATGTTGATTCTAATAAAGTATTATTCAGGCCACCTTCCTGCTGATCCTATGGATTTTAATTCCTTATCTTTTCCTTTCAGGTTCTTTCTGACCAACTTCCTTTTCTTCTTTTTTTTTCTTTTAATAATCCTCCATCGTGAAGTTGCATGTGACAGAACTACCTTTTCATATGATCTGCTTGAAGGGTGTCAGATTTTATCATGTGCTGGTCATTGTTATTTCATGTCTTAACCATGCATACTACTGTCATCTTCTCAGTCCTACTTGGATACAAAGACTAAACTAAATGCAGCATTTCCATAATACGATCTACAATGGAACACTTCATGTAGCAGAGTCAAACAGAAAAGATTTTTTAACATTTGAGAGGTGACTCTTCCTTGAAGGAAACAAAAGCAGCTGCATCCACATCTCTTTTTATCCTATGTGTTGTTAAAGCCCTGCCTAACTCAGTGCTCACTTCTCTTGGTTAGTTCTGTGCATGCTATAAGGAGACACCTCCCACACTTTGTGAAACACTGGCTGGCGCGTTCCCGTTTGTTGCAACTACACTTAGAGTTACTGATGTAAAAATAGACTTGGTCACTTTATGTTCTCTTTCATTACTGATCTATGTAGCATTGGAGCTTTTTGCTCTTTTCATCTGAGCTTCCATGGTCACTTTCTCTGCATTTTTCTTGCTTGTCCATGGTAAAGTAGCCATATAATCTTTGCGCTGTGATCGCACTCAATAACTTTAGAACAAGGTAAGGCCAGAACAGTATTTGAAGGAGAGAAAAATAAAACAACTCTTTTGTTGTTCTTGGCTGCACAAAGAGAGCGCTTTCATTCAAAACAGTTTTGAAGTGAAGTCTTAACGTGGTGCTGGGAGAGAACCTGAAACATAAAACCAAGATACTGATTTATACAGCCTGCTAATGTTTATAAAGCATGTGATGGGATGTGAGAAGAGATCATTGTATTTCCACAAGAAATGTGATGTTCAATCTACTCCATAGGTGAAAATCAGTTGTAAGCCACCACAGTGCCACTAAACCCCTTCATTTTAGTCAGAGTATTTGTCCTCACAGCCTGGTTTATAACAGTGGAGCACAACTGCATGTTCTTGCTAGCGCTGTGCATTTGGGTTCCACAGTGCTCTAAATATTATTATTGAAAGGGAAAATGCCATTGTGCCATCATTTTATTTATATTCCTATGCCTATTTTCATTGTCTTGCAGAATCATTTACAAGGCTAAAATAACATGAGATCCAGTCTTATCATGTATGCAACACTCAGGAGCTGCAGGACAAAGAGAAGTCAAGATCTCTAGTTAATCTGTCAGCACAAATAGCTCCTTGAGGAATTAACAACACCTAGGAAAAATGGATAAACAAATGTTAGAACCCCTACTCATCCCAGCTTTGTTTTGTTAAATACTGAAAGGATCGCTGCCTGGCTGGGATGCACAATATATACTCTGTATCAATCTGTGACATGTGGTGAAATGCTTCTTCTTGAAAGCCCACAAGAGAGAAGTAGTATAAATTAAGAGTAATCTCACAACAGCTATTTTTGAGTTCTTAACCAGTGAAAATATAAGTGTAGCGATATTGTGCATCTATTAAAAATCTTGAAAGACTCTTTATAAGTAGATGATAGGAGTGATAACGTGTAATTTATTGATGTTACACAGATAGAGAAAAAAACACAAAGTAGCAATTTTTGTGTGAAAAGGGGTATGATAGAGGAAATAAAAACAGAGCAAGGGACTTCTCCCCACAGCTTCATGCCTTTGTGTGCAACCATGTCAACTTTAATAGAAATAGCTTGTGCTTTGATCCTATGTAGTGTTTCAAAACAGGGCATAGCCCACTCTGTATTCAAAAGTAAAACACCCAGATGCTATCTCTAATGTTTTTGGCTGAGTAAAGGGCAGAATGCGCTTGAGGGCAAACCCAAGAAATAATTGTTATGCACTTGTATTAGTATCACCTGTTAGCATCTGTATCAATGTGTATACATGTAATTCCAAGGCTTTTTCACGGGGGAAAAAAAGTATTAGAACTGACAACATACCTTTAATGATAGAGATTGGTCTGATAGTGTCAAGCCATCCATGAATGCTGTGCTCTTTTTTATTGCCTTTATTTAGTAATATTAAAGCATTCTGCCATACATTTCTCTTCCCACAAAAACTAAGCAGGTGATTTTGGAAATCTGTGTTTGTCCCAGAGATTGCAGAGGTCTAACTGAGGACAGAAATTTTCCCTGTGGCCTTCGATATCCATGACATGAGCATGTTCTGTTTCCCACTGATATTTGAATCTGAATTATAAGCAGGCCTGAACACTCTCACCCTAAACTCAAGATAAAGAAGCCACAGTCTAACACAGTATGAATATCTGTCTCACAATATTTCTAAGTTGAAATACTCACCAAAGCACCCAGTTGTAGTAGTTAACAATTACCCTTTCACTAACAGATAAAAAGGATAAATGGAAAAAATAACCAAATAAAATCTAGCATTTTCATGTGATAGCTTCCCTCTAACTGGAGCTGAGACACGGTTACTGAAAGAGAGAAAAGAATTCTTTTCCCAGTCCTAGGGACTGGCATTTACAACTTTGTGTCTATTCCTTGTTTCTCCCATCAACTTCTATTTCTCCAACTACAACAAAGTCTGCCACATTTAAAGGTGTTTCTCAGGAAACATGTAGGGTATAACAGTGCTCTTTGGTAGACTGCAGCTCTCTCACCAAAGCCAACTGTTTCTGACTGCACCCTTTTCCTAACAGGCTGCTACAAACACTCCCTGTAGAGGATTCTAGCTTGAATAGAAACCTTCTAAACAGGTAATTATCTTAAGAGGTTTTAATCTGTATTTTCCTTTTACCCAAAGCCCACAGGCTTTCAGGCTTACTGTATTTAACTACACTCAAACTGATAAGCTTTCCTCCTTGTCTTTCTGCCTGGGGAAAAACCTAACAATACAGGACAAATCTGAAAGACTTCATAGAATAGCAGTTGTCTGTTTTGGAGACACTTTTTAATATATTTGAACCTTTTATCCTTCTAATTCATTCCTCTTCCACACTCAGCTCCCACCCCCCAACTTGAGCCCTTTCTCCTCCCGAAATCATGCTTCTCAGAGAGGACATAAATTTATGCAATCCACCCCAGTGAGATGATCAGAAGGAATCCCTGTTCACTTTCCTTACAGGTCTTCAGTCCCAAATACACTACTAGGCTTTTAACAAAAGCCCCTTAAAGCAGATGGAAGTGCTCTTGATGACTACAGTAAGCTTTTGATCAGGGCTATGGAGCAGCAAAATAAACCATGGTAGTCTGCATCTTCCCAAAAGTTTATTTATTCTTTTTCCCAATAAGTGTCCCTCTCTTCTTTCTTTAAATGGAAAGCATTTATACAGTAACTTCATGGATGTCGTGGGCCTGTCTTACCTCTTACCTGTTCTGGGGCAGGTTTACTACAAACCCCCTAGTGCAGCATGCCCTCTAAGTAGTGGCACCTGGCACTGGGAATGAAAACTAGCAAAAGAAGCACCTAGATTTTTAAAGAGCCAATTTGCCTTAAACTTACAGCCAGTTAAAACAGTTGGCCTTGCCAGGGCTTGGCATAAGCATGCCTGAACTCTCTGGAAACAAACGAACACAGTCAAAACACTTTTCATTTGGAATATTAAAATGTTCCATAATGATGGGAGGGATGAGCAGCACCTGGTTTCTCTTCCTAGGAAATGGTGCCATCATGTGGCCACTTGGTTTTTTCTGTTTCCAATTCCGAGAGGACTGTTGTACAGTTTTCTCCCTTTATGTTTTTGAATAGTGTTTGGTCATACCATTTTTTGCTAATGTAAATTGGTTACAGCTGTCTAGGGCACAGGAATAAACACCCTTGTAAAGGCCAATGAAATTCTTGTTAGTGCAGTTGTAATAGCAGTTCTGGTGGTTCTTCTGTTAGTTTAGTATTTGTTGCTTGGAGGTGCTTAGCTACTTACAGGAAAAACTTCCTCCATCAAGATAATCTGTGTCTACATTAGGGAGATACCCTGGCATGGCTATAGCAACCGAGGGTCTGTATACAAGGGTTGAGAGAGGAGCAGAGAATTCAGAGAAGCAGGCTATGTGTATATATGTGTCTGTATTTATAGTGCAGGTTTATTGGTCTGAACCCCAAATATGTGCCTGGGAATAAAAGTGGCTTTTGAGAGTGTGCCCTCTTTTTCTGAAGTATCTTTGAAGTTCCTAAAATAGCAAGAATATAGACTGGAAAGAGAACATGAAAGGTAAATTCCCTGTCTGGAAGTAGAGTACTTCGTACTTCTTTAGCTTAAAAATAATTGAACATGCTGTAACACTTGGTCACCAAAATACTATGAATTGGAGCTAATTGTTACCTGGTATATCACAGTTATAAGTAGGATAAGGAGTACCATAAGGAGTTGGAGGAATCAAGGCACTGAAGTAGTGCAGGAGGAATACTTAATTTTTGTAAGCCTGGAGAAAACAATCTGAAAAGACCTATGGAGTTGTTTCTTGGTATTTCTATAGTGCTTTTTATCCAAGTAATGCTGAACAATTTGTAAAGATTAATTAAGGCAGATATTTCTTCTGCAGAATTGGGTGAGTGAGGCTCTCCATGTTCTACGTATGAAGCAGACTGAAGCACACATGTTGCCACTCTGCAAATTTGAGAGTGAACAGGATTAGTGTTGATGGACTGCAGTCTTTCAGGCAAAGCGTAGGAAAATGATCCATTGGCTCCTCCATAAGCATGTAGGTTGAAATGTAGGGTTTTATCCTTGTTTTGGGGGTTTTATGTGCACTGGATATAGGGGCAATTTTATGTACAGCACACCTATGGTTCAGTCTTCAATTATATGTAAAATGGATATCTTCTCATTAGATAGACGCTAAAAAAGGGCAGGACTATTTACTGAATAAATTGTCCATAGGAAATTTGCTTAGCATCCCTCAGTCTGCAAAAAGACCTGTCTTCTCAACAAAGTTTAAACAAACTCTTTCCTATTAGCCACCTACTTGATAAGTTTGCTCCTTGGAGAATAAGGTTGTGTTTGTGTGTGCATGCATTTCTGTCTTTCAAATAAATGTAGTTATTAGACTATGGAATCTAGAGAAGTTTGACAGCTTTGAACATGCAGTGATTCTTTCTTCCACAGAGTATATTACTGACACATTAATTGATGTTGTGCTGGTAAAAATACAGTACTTCCTGTTAAATGTAGACTGCTACATATTTTGATTCTAATAACAATCTGGTGGGGTTAGGGCAATTCGTTTAGTGTCATCTGGTGTTTGTTTTGGATAGATATTATAGAAGGAGATAGTGATTTTCAAGATGTTCAAGCAGATGATTGGGTGAAAACTCCAGCAAACCTTTAAAGCAACAGAAAGCAAGGGCTGCTCCTGGTCAGATCTCCTGCTGAGGATACAAATGTTCTTCTGTGTCCCTGAAGCTCCATACAAGCTTTTCCTCTTGAAGTTCCCTTTTAAAAATGAGGCCAAATATTCAGGAGAATCGGTTTGAGCAGGGTTGGCTAGACCTGCCTTACTGGCATCATTGGAATATACTAAGAGTAGGAGAATTCCTGCTCTCAGAAAGTAGGAACCTGAGGAAGGACTGATTATGTGTATGGAAATAATAGATACAAGTTTTTGCAGTTTTATTTTAGAGTAACTAATTCAAAAACAGCAGAAAATAAAGCTGGATCAGGAGGGGTCAATCAGGGATCAATCAGAAAGTACTCCTGGTTATACTGCTAAGTTTGGAACAGGAGACACAGATACATGGAAATGAGAAAGCTTCCTGTGAAAACTGTGGGGCCACAAGATCTTTCATACGTTGTGATGGAAATTCTGTATTTCCACTGAACTCTCATATTTATACAAGAGTTGAGATTTTCATTCCAAAGTAAGTATTCTTTACTGAGAAATGCCTTTTTTAAGGAAAATCTGTAGGGTTTTATTTTGATGACAGGGCTTTGTTTGCTTGTTTTATTTATTCTATAAGGTACTTAAAAAGTATTATATATCAGTCATCTCAGGCAACCATTTCATTCAGCTCACTCAGCTACAGTACTTTTTCTACAGAAGGGTGCTGCACTGTAAATGAAAGAGGGACAAACTGGAGAAAAGTTAGAAGAGGATAAGAATGAGAAGGGCTTCAGAACATATATGCAATAAGGGTGACTGGAAGAAATGATTTTTTTTTCTAGAAAACAGAAGTCTGAAGAGGAAATATGAGGCACCTTCCAATATATAAGAGGAAGATGGTCAATAGTTCTCTATGTTTGTTGGAGGAGAGGATGATTAACTGATTTCTGAGTTAAATGCTAGGAAAACTTTCATGCTGTAGAGTTAGGGGAGAGAGAGAGAACAGACAGTCTGGGGAGGGAGATGAAATCCCCCACATTACTGGTTTTTTTGCAAACATACTAAACCAATTTCTGAAGAGGTGGTCTGAGTAAATTGTTCCCACCACAAAGAAGAGTCATAGGCAAGATGACTGGCTGAAGAACCTGGTGCATCTGTTTGGTACAACCAGGAGGCTGTGGTGCTCCAACATACGGTTTGGAGACCAAGGATTAGAGATTTCCAAAACTACTCCACAGCAGACAAAGCGGATAAGGAGCAGGTGATGATGCTGGTCTCTAGTGGTGTTACAGCAGCAGCAAGTTACTTCAGTTTGTGGGACTCCCAGGACCTGGCAGCTGGGTTACAGATGCACAGAGAAACAGCCCTAGAAGTAGGAAGAGAGCCTACCAACTCTAACTCACAGATCTTTGTCTTAGTGCAGGATATCCTCCCACCTAGGGAAGCATTTGTCATTTTTGTGGTAAAATTGTGAAGACTACTGTTTCTCAGAATGTGTATTTTTCTCAATGCAAAGCCTGAGAAGCTTGTCAGGAAGACAAACTGAATAGTAATGTCAAACTAGTTGTAGTTAGCATATATCTAAATATCAGTGAGGTGGGTTGCGAAACAATTTGCTGATTGCTTCGGCAGAAAATTCAGATAAAAACTCAATCCATGTCAGTCTCCACAACCCTACCAACTCTCAAGGATGTAAGATGGTTATTTTTTTGCTTCTCAAGTGCGAAGGCAGAACAGAGCTTTTGGATTCACTCTGTTAGATATTCCTGTGAAAGACCTCAGTAGTTTCAAAAAAGAGTGTGGATTCCAGTGCTTTAGGCAGTTTGATTCAGGTGAAGGCTATGCACTGAGCTGCTGAAGTACAGTAGCTGTGATGGCTGGCTAGTCACTGTGTTTCTAGCAATAGTGCGATGAGCTTTGAGGTACTGTAATTTTAAAGGACACTAGAGAAAATCAAATTCTGTGATATCTCTCAATTATAAGCATTAAAGCAGCAATCATTTGCTTTGCAGAAAGGGACATCTAGTGGCTATAAGAAAAAAAAATTACTAAATATATTTTAAAATGTAGAACCTAAACATATCTGCATATGATCTTCAGTCTTTAGTATTCCATACATCTTTGTAGCTCTACTACATCACATGTTTGCTAGGATCATTTTCTATGTTTCTGGCAAACAAAAAATCACTTTTGCAGGGCATACCTTTCTGGTTTTGTATAGGTCCATGTATGGTAGTTCTGGGAAATAGAAAGCCACCTTTAACACTGTTCCACACTTCTGTGCCTCACTGCAGCACTTCCACATTTCCTATAGTATGTTCCAGGAGGCCACTGCCTGCTGTTTCCTTCTGCCATTGTCTTCCCCTTTGGTACTGTACATGGAGAGGCTGTCACTGTCATTCTTATGGTAAAATCCGCCTTCTTTTGAATACCCATAGCATAAAAGTCAGCGGGAGTGGTAGATGAGATTCAGGAAAATGCTAAACTAAGCACTCAGTCATGTATTACACAACAAAAGTTTTTCGCTTTCCCATCCATGTTGTGCTCCTTCTTACTAGTCTAGGATGAATTCCATGCATGTTTCTGTGAATAGGCTGACAGTTTAATCAGTACATTTGCATATGGGGAAACGGAGCTTTTTTCAAACTTGCACAGTAATATGGTTCACCTTTAGGCCATGCCAGCTTCAAATTGCATCCCAGGAGGATTGCAAATGTGCATAATCTGTGCAGTTGTCTGAGAGTTTTTTCTTTTCTTTCTTCTGCCTTTTTTTTTTTTTTTTTTTTTTGAACTGGCCAAATGCCTATTCATTGCCCATCTGGGTAAGAATGGCCTTTGCATTTTCACACCCATTCTTTCCTATATGGTTTGTGAATACCCCTCCAATCAGAACTTGCTTCACAGAAAGGGGACAAAACCATTTTACAGGAGTTTCTCAGAATGAATCCATTGGGATCTCTACATCATGTTTACTGGACAAAAAAAAGGCGGGGAGGGGGACACACTTAACAAAGACTGCTTGAATTCCACAGAAAGGTTCCCACTGTCTTGAGTTTAACAGAAGGGCAGGCTTGAGAAGAGACCAAGACAGCAGGCTTTTTCTTGAGCCAGTGCCAAGTAGGTGGGTGAGTGAGTGAGTGTGTGTGTGTGGGTAGCTGTGTCTTGTGAAGAGCTGTTACACTCCCTGGCTTGTCCAAGGCTCTAGTATTCTCTATCAGAACGTGGCATTTACTTTAGGATCAAACCTGCATTGATAAGCCCGCCTTCTATGGGGTGCATCGCCTTGGCCCTTTTGGGTTAGAGCAATATGCAAGTAAGAGACAGCCACAAAACTTGGATCTGGACATGGTTTTCTGCAGAGAGAAAAGAGGAGCTTCGTGGGACAGCGGATTTTGCTCTAGGCCAATCTCTGGAATTTGTTAAAGAGAATTACTGTTCTTTTATACTCCTGTGTTTTGTGTGTTAGCATCTCTGACAGTCTTGCAAAAGATTTGGTTGTCTGTACTATGGATAGGTATGGCTTTCAGTGTTAAAAGTCAAGGAAGGTGACCTAGAGAAAATACCCTCAAAATCTGCTTTAGCTTCTTTTTTACCATTTGCTGTATGTCTCTTACATCCACCCCTCTTCTTTTGTCCCTAAGAAGTAAAGTTCTGTCATTTTTTAGTTCAAGAAGTGGTAGGTGTTCCTCTTTCACTTGAAGAAATAAAGAAATGAGGTTTTTTTGAATGGAAAGCTTTGTTTTAGCAAAAGCAACCAGAATTTACTCTTTGCTTTATATGAAGTGATCTAGTGACTTGCAGTGCAGTTCCTACACCTCAAGGAGTTCAACATTTAAGATCAGTTCCTACAGGAGAACTATCCATATCACTCTCTCATGAATGCGCAAAAAAATCTTTTCATTAGCTGTGATTAACCCCAGCTGACTGTGTGCAGTAAGCTGGTGACTGAACGCATTGTGGCTTTGTAACTCTCTCTTCCCCACAGGCAGGGCCTGAGAAGGGCTGCCGAAACTTACGGATGAACCTTTTCCTGCCTCTTTTCTGTAGATAATGCTTTTCATGATCTATGGATAAATGGAATGATAGAATTCACTTTACCAGGGACATCAACATCTCTTGATGCATATCAGATCTCTTTGAGATGGATTTGGTCCTGAGGATGCACTTTTCAGAGTTCCTCTCATGCAGTTAATTTTATTTACCAAGGTGCATGGGGATGTGGTAGGATTCTCTGCACCTACTCAAGTCAAAAGTCCTGTCTATAGCATTCTTCTGCTACATGTGGAATATTCCACGCCCCCCGCCCCCCCCCCAAAAAAAAAAAAAAAGTATGCAGGGCAGGGGATTTGGTTTATTGAGTTAGGTGGTTTAGGTGGTTGCATATCTCTTTCTATGATCAAATAGCTCATTTGATAAAACAGAATGTAAGTTAGAAGCCATTTCCTGTTTCAGGAGCACTTGTTAAAACACCTGTTTGCATGTAAAGCAATTCTTAGGAGCAAACCAGGTAGTGATCAGCACTTACTGACAGCAGTATATCTAACATACTGATAGACCATCACTCAGAGGGAAATGCAGAGAAATGGGGAGCTATACAACCAGTTTCCATGGCCTACAGTGGGTTTTTTAAAAGGTGTTATTTATTCATCATTAACCTTCCACTCTTCTATTTCCTTAGCAGCATAAAACTTTTCCCAAGTTCTCTTCCTTTCAAAACAAGACCTCCCACATTTTATTTAAATTAATTTTGAATTCTCTATGATCTGACATGTTGGGAAGAGAAGCATCTGCAACACCCTAGAGGCCTCTGGAAAATGACTCTGGGGAAGAGGAGGGGATATGCCCTTCTGTACATTATTTTAGGTGATAACAGCTGTAATGCCTGTGAAGGAAAGGCCTTGTGAGATACCTCCCAGGTTCTAGGACAATGTTTTTCCAGTCCTATAATCAGTCTCATCAGAGAAAGAAGCTCAGGTTTCCTGGCAAAGCTTATGAACAAGACAGATGTAATTCACAACCTCCATGATACTGTTAGCGGTTTGCCCCTTGTTATTGCTATGTGAGCATCCCCTCAGTGCTCTGATTTCACGTAGAGGTTAGTACCCTTCTGAAACTGACTGCTTTACATATGTTAGCATCAGACTTCTCCAGACAGCTTGGCCCCATCAGGGTTTCCAGTTCCTAACCTTTATGCTTCCCTTTTATCATCACATGCTTCAGAGAATTAAAATAACCGCCTGTGTCCAAGGTGGTTTCCTTGAAGCACCAGAATAGAGGGTGCTTGAGATGACAGGAGTGGATAAATGAGAAAGAACAGGTGGGAGAGGGAGGACTCCACAGTTTACTGAAAATTGCAGTGAGTATAGCATGCTGCTGCCTATGTCTGAGATGTAAAGCACCCTTTACACTAGAGTCAAAGGGACACTGTCAGGTTAAAAGGCATGTATGAAAACCACTTTCAATGCCGTTTATTTGCTCTGTATGTTTCTCTTAGAACAGATGGTGACAGTAAGCTGGTGTAACTTTCTCATGCTTCTCTACCAAGTTTCACTTTTCAATTCTCACACATTAACAAGTAATTGCAGCAAGAGGAGTTGTAGCTTTGGTAGGAATGTTTTCAACAAAATACTTATAATACCAGTGGTGACTTTTGCATTACTTTTCTGTGTGTACACTTTGGGAACCAAGGTGATGCATTTACTATAAATGCTGAGAGATAGAAATTATTAATAATGTTTTTATTTATTTAGCCCTCAGAGGACAGGAGGTTTTTCACAGTTAAAGATGAAAATGTAGTTTCTGCCATCAAAATCTAAATAGGTGAAAAATGAGTAACAAACAGGAAGAGAAACCAAAAAGTGTTAAAACCAAAGTAAGCAAGATGGACATAGAGAACATGGGATTGACAAATTAAAAAGTTACTTTTCAGTCACTTGTAAAAGTTATTTTGAAGAACTTGTTGGGTCTGTACCCAAACCAGTTTAGTGCTTTTCTAAACTGTTCCTTAGATTATTCAGCAAAGGAAGACAAAGTTTTCCTTAATGAAAATTTCTGTAATTTTCCAGTTTCTGTCAAGTAAATAACAGCAGGAGAACATTTGTTTTGATATGATGGCATTCTGGTGCCAGTCAGAACCTGGGATATGTTAAAAATGAAGGGGATAGCTCATGTTAACTTTTTGCTTTGGTTTCCTATAGAGGACTGTTTGTCACTATTGGGTAACAAATGTTCTAAACCACAACTTCAGACAAAAATCACAAATACTGAATCAGATTTTGATTTTACAAAGTCACTGCCAGCTTTTTGATACAAGTGGCTGAACCATAAAACCCACGAACCAAATTCCTTAAAATCATGATCTGGATAGAGGCCAGATTTTCATATACACTCTTTGTGCTAACAACTTGGTGTAAAGTGTCATTAAAGTAAGAATCTGATCTTTCCTCGTTTGGGTCCACATTCAGACAGCCTAAAATCCAGCTTTAATCCACGTGCTCAGTGTTTACAGTTGGCTTGCTCTAGGCTCACTAAGCCGTATAAGCTGATAGGAAACCCTAGGCCCAGGAATGCAATTGGAATTCAGGCCAGCTCCACCTGTCTTTGTCTCCTTTTGTCCAAAAATTCTTGATATGAACTGCTAATGAGTGACAGAAATTTACTTCTGTCTTTAACAAAGGTGAGGTCATCTTTTCAGTGTCTTTGTGTGTGATTTTTACAATATTCTGTTTTGTTTATCCAGTGGACAGTCACCTTAGCCAATGTCTTGACTGTGGCCCTGCAGAGGACCAGACCCAATCTGTTGTTCTGCTTTGTCTCCTGCTTTGCTACAGGTAACATCAGTTGCAAGGGGATGACAGAGCGCATTCATAGCATCAACCTTCACAACTTCAGCAATTCTGTGCTCGAGACCCTCAACGAGCAGCGCAACCGTGGCCACTTCTGTGACGTGACGGTCCGCATCCACGGGAGCATGCTACGCGCCCACCGTTGTGTGCTGGCGGCTGGCAGCCCCTTCTTCCAGGACAAGCTGCTGCTGGGCTACAGTGACATCGAGATCCCCTCAGTGGTGTCAGTCCAATCCGTGCAAAAGCTCATTGACTTCATGTACAGCGGGGTGCTGCGGGTCTCGCAGTCAGAGGCCCTCCAAATCCTCACAGCTGCCAGCATCCTGCAGATCAAGACTGTGATTGATGAGTGCACAAGGATTGTCTCGCAAAATGTGGGGGAGGTCTACCCGGTGATTCAGGATTCTGGCCAGGAGACACCCAGGGGAACACCTGAATCAGGCACCTCGGGGCAGAGCACTGACACAGAATCTGGCTACCTGCAGAGCCACTCGCAGCACAGTGTGGACAGGATCTACTCAGCCCTCTATGCCTGTTCCATGCAAAATGGCAGTGGGGAGCGCTCCTTCTACAGCGGGGCTGTGGTCAGCCACCATGAAACAGCCCTGGGGCTCCCCAGGGACCATCATATGGAAGACCCCAGCTGGATTACCCGGATCCATGAGAGATCACAGCAGATGGAGCGGTACCTTACGACCACTCCAGAGACCACACACTGCCGTAAGCAACCACGCCCTGTCCGAATTCAAACCCTGGTGGGCAACATCCATATTAAGCAGGAGATGGAGGATGACTATGACTACTATGGCCAACAGAGGGTGCAGATCCTTGAGCGCAATGAGTCTGAGGAGTGCACTGAGGACACTGACCAAGCAGAAGGCACTGAGAGTGAGCCCAAAGGGGAGAGTTTTGACTCGGGAGTCAGTTCCTCCATTGGCACTGAGCCCGATTCCATGGAGCAGCAGTTTATGGCTGGCCTGGGCCGAGATGGGCAGCAAGAACCTTCCCAAGCAGATCAAACCGACATCCCTGCTGACGGCACTCAGCCTCAGCAGCAGCAGCAGCATGTAGATGCCAACTCTTCCTCGCCAGAGAGAAGCAATGACGTTGAAATGGACAGCAAAGTGCTCGCAGTCAATAACAGCACTGAAAAGGGGGCTTTGCAGCCTTCTGTCAATACAACTGTTGCCCAACCATTGCCAACCACACAGATCTACTTACGCCAGACAGAAACCCTCACCAGCAATCTGAGGATGCCACTGACTCTGACCAGCAACACTCAGGTCATTGGCACAGCTGGCAACACCTACCTGCCTGCCCTTTTCACCACACAGTCTGCTGGCAGTGGCCCTAAGCCTTTTCTCTTCAGCCTGCCCCAGCCCTTAGCTGGCCAACAGACACAGTTTGTCACAGTGTCCCAGCCTGGCCTGTCAACCTTTACTGCCCAGCTGCCAGCCCCACAGCCCCTGGCCCCATCTGCAGGCCACAGCACAGCAGGTGGGCAGGGCGAAAAAAAGCCTTACGAGTGCACTCTCTGTAACAAGACTTTCACCGCCAAGCAGAACTACGTGAAGCACATGTTTGTACACACAGGTAAGAGCGTGTCCCTTTGACTTATATGCGAAGCTGGGGAAAGCCCTTTACAAACACGGGCCTCTATTCTGTATCCCAACCTGCTAGCCCCCAGCACAAACAGCAGCGATAGTGACGTTATCCTGGGTGTTAGTATCGCTGAACACTTCCTAAGCTTATTGCGTGGAAGTTGAGCCCCAGTGTATATATGTAGGTCCCATGTAGGGATCTAACTGTGCATGATGCGGAAGCAAGCTCTTTTTACTTGGAGTGAAATGTGTCCTGCATCCATACAGGCAGTGGTAAGCATTCAGCAGAAGCAGCATGACAAAAGTCTAATGAAGTCATTAGAGAAAGAATGTATCTACTGAGAGAAGGCCTTCTTGCTCTAGGTTTTAGTTATGGAGATTTAGGCTCATGTGATGATGGTTGGCGTGAGTTTAGGGCAAGCTGACTACTGATGGAGTTGTAGCGGTAGGTCCAAGCCTGGGTGTTACATGCACTGTCACGTTTTCTACATATCATGTACTTCCATAGGAAAGTAAATTTGGAGTTTTTTCAGGAAGATTTTCTGTACTTCACTGATGCTGATTACTGTAATCTCCTGTCTCTTGGTAAGCCAGGTGTTTCACTAGCTGTGAGTACAGAAACTTAGGCCTCAGTGAGAGAAAAATTCAAAATAATAAATGTAGAACACCTACAACAGCACCATTTTTGTTTAAAAATGCAACTGCTTTACTATGTGGTCTTTTAAGACAATGTAGGAAACTGTATTTACTACTGAGTCGAAACTGCCTGTTCTAGCTTTTAAAGTGTCAAGTTATGACGCTTTAAAGCAAGGATTTATCTTACATGGAGGTGCTGTGCTGGGATCAGAACTAGATTTTGCTTGCCCTAGACCTCAGCTTATTCTGAACTTTAGAAAGAAATTCTAGTTTGGAAAAAGATAGAATAAATATTTATCTCATCAAGCAGTGGCTTTGTTAACATCAAATCTTGAAATAAATTTTGCATTTGTGATATATGGAGTAGAACCTGGAGAAATTGCCTAAGGTATGGGAGAAATGTAAGTCATGCATGCCTCCCTATTGTATCAAATAGATTTCACTTTCGTGTGTGTATATAAACTTTTAACTTCTATTTATGTATAAGTATCACTTAAATGACAAATTTCTCTAGAAATATCTAAGACAGACACATACATGTACATATGCGTATATAAAAAGTCCAGTTCTCAGGACTGATACAAAATATATAATTGCAATAATCAAGGATCCTGAATCCCAAGATTACTGTTTGTGTAAGTTCTCCATCTTTCTGTTGTGGATGAGTAACTAAAATAATATGTAGATTGTGCTGTGTCATTCAGAAAAATATCCCTATAAAATCACAGTCAAATATATTTGCCTTCGTCCTTATTCATAAAGCTGGAAAGGCGTTTTTACATATAACTTCACTGAGATTAGGTGCTTCTCCCCCTTCTCTCCCCAGTTGTGCACTATGTTTGGAATTTGAAGTCAGATGAAGAATAATACTGAAAGACCTGTCCTAAAATATTCCTAGCTACTAATCGTACATTCAACCGAGGCAATTGATAGATGTCTGTAATCATGAATTAATATTTTGTGTGGGTCTGAGAATGCCAAAAATAATGAGCTTCTAATGGGAAGGAGACAATTGGATAGATAAATGACTTATGATTTCATTTATGAACTAATTGGCTCCTAGAATGTCCTGGAAAATAATAGCACTTTAGCCAACAGAGGACAGGGCTCCAAAAAACCCTCCTGAAAACAGCCTTTAAATGTACAGCCTCAGCAGAAGCGTATCTACTACCTTGTCCAGTGCTGGGCAGGGTCATTGGGGAGACCTGTGAGAGGAGACAGCTGTGCCCACTGTCAGGGTGGCTAGTGAAATGTCTTTGCTCAGCCCTGTGAGAAGAAGCCAGGCAAAATGACTCTGGAAAGGATCCACGGAAAAAGTGGAAGATTCGAGAGATAAAAGTGTTTGAATTAGTCTTGTTGCCTGGAATGGCTCACAAGAAAAGCCGCAGAAGAGTCTAAAACTTCAAGTAGGATCCAACAACCTAAAGGCCTCCAAATCTCTGCCTGTTTTTCATGCTTTCAAAAACTTTGATCTAGCTTTTTATGCAAGAAAAGCAGTGCAATGTAGGCACATATCTACCACCCCTTATTCTCTCACATAGATACAAACATAGTAGAGGTGGATATTTTGCTGTTTCCTCCAGACTGGCTTTAGAACACATGCAGTGTCTCTGCACCTTGTAGGTCATCATTGCCTTCTTCATCATTGCCCTCATATCATACTATGATTAATATGCAATAGCTGTTCCATATTGTTGTCTAAAAAGAGCCAAGTATGAAATACAGAACCAGAAGGAGGAATGTACACACCTAATTCACTGAGCAATGCTTTCTCTGACTTCAGGATGAAGAATCAGGAGAATAAAGAATCCACAGTGGGAAAAGGCAACACAGTGTTCACTTAAGAAGCATAATAAATTGGCATTCAAAAAAGAAAACCTAAAATGTTGTGAGATTCTTAAGAGAGAAGAATTCCTAGTAAGGTTTTGAAGTTAAGGCTAGAATGCCAGAACCCACCGTATATTTGAAATACGCATAGACAAAAATTAGAGTGCTTTTATAGCATAGTCTTAACAGGGTCTAGAGCAGAGGTCTTATTACAGACTCAGAGATATATTGCCTAAGGCAAAAAGGAACAAGGTAAATATAATCAGTCTCTCATACATTAATCTGGCATGACTAGAGCTAACACAATATTATTTTCCACATAATATGCACATGTCCAGTGTATTGGCCTGTCTGCACTCAGCACACTACTGTTGTTGGCACAGCAGAGAAAGTAAGGGTTTGTGTTTTGTTTTGTTTTGGTTCTTGTTTTTTTTGGACCAACCAAGTGTCTTTCACCAAGTAGGGACAAATTTGTCATTGGTGCAAGGAGGAACAGCCTGTGAATTTCATTCACAGATGTTACCATCATGTCTGCAAACTGTGAAATAGTCAGAGAGAGAAACAAAGACTCAGAGGAGATAAAAATGTAGGTCCTTCCCATCCAATCCATATTAATTATCTTCTCTTAAAATTGAATATAAGTAGCATATTGTAATCTTGCTCTACAAAGAGTAAATGATATATTGTCATAGGTAAGTGATGGTTCCTGAAGATTGACTCTTTAGGGCTTAAAATAGTCCCAAATAGATTGTGAAAAGAAGCAAGCAGGACGTCTGTGGAAGTGAAGAATCTCCGCTAGACAGGAAATTGCAGAATGACCAAAGGAAAGCCATTTTTCAGTCAGTGAAATAGAGAATTCTTCTGATTGATTCAGAGCTAAGGTACCATCTCTCTCCATGACAAGTTTGGTGATGATGAATTGCCACACCTGAAATATACCACAAGTAATGTAGGAAACAAAAGGCAGATTTTGATGGGGCATTCAGGGACTTGGCTATGTTATTGATATGGCTACGTATCATGAAAATGTTTCTTCATCCTGTGAAATATGAGGCTATGGCATTGTCTCACAAAAGAAATCTCAGCATGAGGAACAATTAAGAGAAGTCTGGACAAACCAGTCATATGTAATGGGCTAAATATTTTCTTCATTGCGTCCTCATAGTCATTGGTTTGTCTGGATGGGGTCAGAGTTCACTTATGCAAGTTGCTGCTGTGTTACAATGGCCCTGGGTAGGAAAGGCAATGTGGTAGATGATGTAAGTATTTTTTCTCTCTGATTTAACTGATTAGGTATTTTATTTAATGGGCAGTCACAGCATTTAAGTTCCATGTCAGTTATACTGGAAGTATATCTGTTGGGTTGCCATTTCCATTGTGCTGGCTGGCCTAAGACGTTTTATGTGTTGAAGCACCCTTTTAATTACTATTATTATATATATATATATAAAATAATATATATTATATACTATATTTACTATACTTACTATACTATACTAAACTATACTACTATTATATACTGTACTTACTTTATTATAATATAATATAAATTATAATATAATACTATATATATTACTATACATGGTTCAGCTACCAGATTTGACCAGAAAAAGGGTCAACAAGCGTAAACCTTTTATAAGGAGCAGAATTCCTTTGCATTCCTCTAGCATTTCTCTTCTGAGAAATTTAAAGCAATGTGACAAAAAAGAGTGCATTAAGGATCAGCTATCTGTGAAAGGCAGGTAGATCACTAGCTTTGTCCATATTTTTATTGCGTACAAGTAGAGAGATGGAGGCATTTAAAGGTAAAATGACTTAAGTAAGACCTTCTAGAAATGAGGACAAGAAAGGGACACCAGGCTTCTCCCTCAGCCTCTGGGACAGCAGAGGCCGTGTTGTTGAAGCATGGGGCAGAAGTCAGGACCTTCTAATTCTAGTCCTGTCTTTGCCACTGCTTACCATGTGAACTTGAACAAATCATCTGAGCCGCTTTTTACGGTTTGTAAATAGGGAATACCTACAGCCTCCTTTGAAAAGCATTGTGAAACCTCTAGTCGCAAAATATTTTTTCTATTGAAAGCACAGTTATTAACGCAATTATTCTTTCTTAGCCAGAGCATCCCTCCAGAGATCCCAGTCAGTCTTAACCATTAGTTTATTGCAGAGAGTCATACAGAGGTGGTTTAATTTTATTATCTTTTTTTTTGTCTGTTTCTCTCTCTCTCTCTCTCTCTCTCTCTCTCTCTCTCTTTCTCTCTCTTTCTGTCTTTGGTAATGGGCAGGTGAGAAGCCCCACCAATGCAGCATCTGTTGGCGCTCCTTCTCTTTAAAGGATTACCTAATCAAACACATGGTGACGCACACTGGCGTGAGGGCATACCAGTGCAGTATCTGCAACAAGCGTTTCACCCAGAAGAGCTCCCTTAACGTGCACATGCGCCTCCACCGCGGGGAGAAATCCTATGAGTGCTATATCTGCAAGAAAAAGTTTTCCCACAAGACCCTGCTGGAGAGGCATGTGGCTCTGCACAGCGCCACCAACGGCACACCTGGAGCCACGGGCACTGGCACGAGGGCCGTCCCTGCTGGGGTGGTGGCCTGCACGGAGGGGACCACGTATGTCTGCTCTGTCTGTCCAGCTAAGTTTGACCAAATCGAGCATTTCAACGACCACATGAGGATGCATGTGTCAGACGGATAAGTAGAATCTCTCTCTCTCTCTTTGTTATGAACAAAAAATAGAAACAACAAAAAAAGCTATGGCACTAGAATTTAAGAAATGATTTTTGTTTCATTTTTACCTTTATTTTCCTCCTTTTTTTTGGGTTCGTTTCGTTTTGTTGTTTTTGTACTACATGAAGAACTGTTTTTTGCCTGCTGGTACATTACATTTCCGGAGGCTGGGTGAATAATAATTTTCCCAACCTCCCTCGGATGGTGGCCTTAAGGCCAGGTAGTGCTTCATGAGCTCCACTGGTTGGATCTCTAGCTACTGGCCTCTAAATACAACCCTTCTTTACTACAAAAACAAACAAAAAACACAAAAAAAACACAAAAAAACAAAAAAAAACAGACAGAAAAAATAAAAACAAAAAAACAATTTCTTTTTTTCTCACTTGTGAAGAGCACTACAAAAAAAACAAAACAAAATATATTACAAAATCTACAAGGCCTACTGTCGTTATAAGTACACCGCTCGCAGTGTTTCAATGGACATAATTCACAATTCTGACCGCTTTTGGACTTCACAGTATCCAGTTAGAACTGTGGAATATTTTGCTTCTGGTTGAACAGCAACCAGAGGAAACAAGGCCCTGCTGGTTTCCACCACGTGTCTGCTTTCTCACACACACCTGCATCCGCAAACACACACAAAAGGGCTGAGGGGAGTGCAAGGCAGTGTGGCTTGGACAGTGGGGAGTCCCTGCAGGATGAGGAAGGAGAATCAGAGGTTCCTCACCTGGATTCTGCTCCATCCCACGCTGTCTGGCTCACCCTCCCCACTGCTTTTCCCATACCACCACCACCACCTTACAGCAGAAACCAAGAAGAGTCAGACAACGAGCAACGATGGCTTTTTGTAATTTATTCAGTGTCTTCGCTGAGCCCAGGGCCTCAGCACAATCAAGAGGGACTTTCACAGAAGGCAAAGAGAAACACAGAGGAAAATCAAAGATAACAGAGGTTGCAACCTATGGATCTAGGTACAAGAGAAGGGTTAGTTCCCACAATCTTTGCAAAAAAAAAAAAAAAAGTTAAATCAGGATTTATTCTTGCGGAAGAAGGAGGAATAGAGGGTGGGTGGGGAGGGGAGTAATAATTTAAAAAAAGAGTTCTTGGGACTTTTTTAATTCAAAATTTTATAGAGGGGCAAAAGTGACGTTTACCAGATAGAATGCTGATTTTTTTAATATATTTACAACAGTATTTGTGTAAAAAAACAAAAAAAGTGAGATTGTTAAAAGTAATTTTTCTTTGTTTTCTTTTTTGTTTTGCATACACTGCCACTAATATCTTCTCTTTTATTATATATATGAATATATAAAAATATATATTTTATTTTAAATTGAGACTGTTAAGGTTAGCTAACCTGCTTCCAGATAGAGGGGGGGAGGGGAGATGATCTTGATTTTTATTTTAAAAAAGAGGAAGAATGTTTCTTAATTTTCTTTTCTAGTATTATTTTCTCTCTCTCTCGCTCTTTCTCTCTCTCTCTCCCCCTCTCTTTTTTTTTCTAATGGAATCAAGAATTACCTGGGTCGATGAGAGGCTCTGTGAAGTCATCTGTGAGATTATCTGCTAGAGTTTGTGCATCCTGCAGTATCATTTGAACTGCTACTTTGTTTTTGAGTTATGTGGTTCTCTTTTGGCTCTTACTGAGGTTCCGTTATTTCTTTTTTTGGCTCCAGCTCAGATTTCTGTTCAAGGGAGGTTCCTTTTGAGAAAGAGATTTTCTAGCGATGTTATAGTCTTTTTCTTTTCCTCCTTTTTTCTTATTTGAAAAAATAATGAAAGTTTTGGAAATGTGTAATAACTATGATTTCCCTTCTTTTTCATCACTGGAGAAGAATTAATCTGCTGTATTGTTCTCTCATCCCTGCCTTGCTCGCTAGAGAGCTTCCATATTTGTGTGGGAATCCAATCCTGCCCCTGTAATTTGTGCTGATGCCAAAATAACTTAATATTTTACCATTGCAAATAATCTTCCCTTCTTCATTTGCAAAAATGTCTAACTTAAGGGCCACATCCCACATTCTCTGCATACCCACCTATGCAAGGAATGTAGGATCAGTGTGAAAGATTGATTCCTGATCTGCCTATATATGTTGGTGTTTTGTATTATGTTTTATTGTGTTTCGGCTGGTGTTCTCCCTAGTCTTCTGTGTATCTCTGTGAGAATTTTTCCCCCCAAAGCCAACTCCCAAAGTACATGGGTCCTTAGTTCAGTTGGATCGGTGTCTGACACTATCTTTGTCTTGCTTGAAATCTTAGGATTTGCACCAGCTGCACTCTGGACTTTATATTTTAGGCAGAGAAGAAGCACCTAATAAAAATATGCAAAAAGAAAAAAAAGAAAAGTTGCTAGTTTAGCTTTTACATGTGTCTATATTTAAATTAAGCTTTCTTAAGTTTACAAAATGTTGCTTGTAAACACTGAATATTTCACATGAGGCATTCTTTTATGCTGGACAACTTTCTAAACAATGAATCAATAGATTTCCACATAAAATCTTGAGTGTTCTTTACACCTGCAGCTTTTGTATCAGATGTCTGTGATTCAGCACAGGTAACCTTGTTGCTGTGTTCTAGACCTGTTCCATTACTGATTTATTATGGGAAAAAAACTGACAGATGATTCAGTCTCTGAATTTTTTTGTAACCTGCGAGGTATTGTTCAGCGGATCCTAAATGTTGAAGGCCTGATTCTCAATTGCACTAGACAGTGTAAAGAGACCTTGAGGCAAGGGCAAATGAGCCTCTCACTTGGTAGCACTTTTTTTTGTCACCAATTTCTTTTGGGTAGTTTAATGATTTAAAAAAATATCTCCATTAGTTTGGCTGGGCTAGAGAAGGAGCACAAGTTAGTTAACAAATATTATTCTCATAGCTGCACTGATAAAATCAATGCAAGAAATGAAAGGCAAAACCTAAGACATAGAAAGGGCAAATTAATGTCTGCTCTGTAAAGACATTCTGTACAGAAATCTGTACAAAAAATTAATGTTCTAGAGACAAGGTGGGGGGAGGGGAGAATGGGAGGTGAAGATATACAAAAGGATTTGAAGGTGTTTCCTTGAGGAAAGTTGGTTGTTTTCTTTTTTCCCGAGATCTTTGGTATGAAAAAGTTTTGTGTTCTCCCATGTAGTTCCATGAAAAATTTTAGCCAGCTTCAAAACTATAGCCGCTCATTTGCCATGTGAGGTCTGGGGAAAAGCTGTTTAATTAGCTGTTGATAAGTCTTGTGAGCTAAAGTCAAGATGTAACATATTCTGAAATATGGCTCTCATTTCAGAAGAGATATGCCAGTACACATGAAATAAGAATTGGGGTTTACATCCACCAAAATCCAAATATTACAGTGTTCAGAAAGAAAAATCCTGTGCAAATTTGATTCTTCCATTTTTCAACCTTCCCTAAATCAAAGAAGCATCATCTTTGAAATGCAGATTTGTAACACAGCATCTTCAGTATTTAAGTGAATTAAAGATCAGTTGTGACTGAATGAAAGGTGCCAATTAAAAAGTAAACAAACTTCTTAAAGTAAAGCTAAGGCATCTGAGACTGAATTTTAAATCACTTGTCAAAGAGTTTAGGCCAAGGTTTTCACAAATGGCTGCCTGAGATATTAACTGATTTTATTGAACTTCCAGGCTTAAAAATAAGTGACTTGATTTTGTAAAGAGAAGGAGGATCTGGCAGCTTGACTACAAATGCAGCTGAAATTGCTCATCAGGTCACTTATTTTTTAAGTGCCCCTTTATGGACTTAGGAGGTCAGACCTCAACCCCTTTACCTTTTAAAATGTTCAGTTCTTGTTAATAATGCTTCCTGCTGTCTGTAGAAACAACTACAATATCCCAACATTACTGGTATTTCTAAGCTTCATGTATTGCTACTATGTTCCTTAGCAGAAAGAATACCTGTAATATGCTAGTAATCACAATGATCTACAAACTGCTAGTGACACTGAGTGCATCTGTCTCAGCATGCTTGAAAGGCTTGCTTCAAAATACCTGATAAAATGATGTGGATGAAAAAGAGCAGACTGTATCACATCCCTCTGATGGAGCATGAAATATCCTGCATTCCTTGAGCCTGATTCTCAATGTCCCTAAAGCTCCCTTTGTATTGCTTTGGCAATGGAAAAGGGCATTAATAGGGCACAAATACAAGCATATGAATCAAGGCCTCTCTACAAGGCAAAAGTGCAATAAAAGAAGCCTTAGGGTAAATGAGAGAAAGTGCCTTCTCTTACTGCTGCTGAGGCTGGTGAAGTCAATCCAAAATGTAAGAACGGCCAGACCAAATGTGCCCTATGGTCCATCTGGCCCAGTATTCTGTCTCTGGCTGTGGCTGGTTACACATGATTTGGAGGAAAATGAAAAGACCGTGTTGGATAATTGTGAAGTAATACACCTAAGGGAGAAAAATTATCAGCCTCATTAGTTATATATCTGCTTTTAGCCTAAAGACATGATAATTTATGGCCTTAACTTTTTATGCCATATAGAAGTATATTGTGGCAGATGATCTCACTATCCTGTAGAGATCTAGCCTATTAATTGCTAGGCGGCCCTAGTGGTATCCTGTGGAAGTGAGCTCCGCAGGTTAATTACTGCCTTGTAGAAAAAAAGTGTTTCCTTTTCAGGTTCAGTTTGTTGCTGTTCATTGAAACTGCCCCTGTTTATGTATTATATGAAAGTATAAATCGAAGGACCAAAATCTGTCTTCTCTTGCCCATTCCGCTGAAGTCTGCCTCTCTCTGGGAAATCCGAATCCGCAAGGAATGCAGGACCACAACATCAGTCTCTGCTGATCAGTAAGCAGAGGATAGCTTTTGTGTGTGCGTGTCTGGGGTGTGTGAATTAGTGAGGTTCGACTACAATAATCTCTTGCATAGGCGTAGCAGGTGCAAGTCATAAATAATGAGAACAAAGCAAGAGAATACATCACTTTTTAGAAATTTTAGTATGATCATTTCAAGCTGGTACCTTCTCTCACAAAACTCCTAACACTATTAATAGTCTCTTATAAGGGGAATAGATGCAGACATTTTGCAGGAGCAGCTCTGGGGACGATTTTTCAGCTTCCCCTAGGCTTGCTTCTGGCCCATGCTATTAGCTATTTTCAAAACCAGCCCAAATTCACAGTAAGCTAAAAGGGAAATGTAGCATTTAATGATAACATTGACTCCCTAAGAGAATGAGATTTCCCTTTGCCCTAAGATCAAAGAGGGCAAGTGACATCCATTTTTCTTAGTTAATTTGATTTTTCATCCAAAGGAGAGATGACTAATAACCAGTACACCATCAGCCCCTTACTTCTTACCTAACCCGAAACTGATTGATTTCAGTCGACCTTGAGGTACTTGATTAATCCTGGATCATTTACCTGGTGGAGATAGAAATCTCCTGCCTTTAGCAAGTATGACGCTAGCATGCCCTGCCTCTCTTAGCAGTGAAACCAAAATCCCGTAGGGAGAAGGCACAAAAGATACTCTTTGCAGGATAGTTGAATCCAGCCCAAGATCAGAAGCACCCAAGTCATTTCAAACATAACCAGATCCCCTGTATGCCTGGTACTACAGATCTGTGACCCATCTGACAGTCTTATGCTAAGGTATTCTCCAATTCTCACTGCTGAAGATGACTGCTGCTCAAAAAGACATACAGTATTAATTTAATATCTGGTGGCTGTTCTGTCAAGGGAAACTAGACCTTGATAATCCATGCCTTTCGCTCTGGCATCCAGCTCCTGTGAGCTATTGAAATAAATCAGATAGAAATGAATCAGCAGGTACCTAACTGAAGCAGCATGTGATCAGCTGAAGTGTAATAGCTGCTTTTCATATTCCCCAATTTGTTTTTACACTTGCTATGAAAATTCCTAAAAGAGATAAAATGTGATGAGAACTAAGACATGGCCCTCAGAGGTTCTGAGCCTCTTCAGCTCCCAAGAGACTTGTCACTAAGTAGGATTTGGCCCCTAAATGATCACAACTCTCCTGAAGGAAGGCATATGAGAGAAACTGTTGACAGTATGCTAAGTCTGGAGTCTTGAGTTTGTAAATATAGTGAAAACCCTTCCCAACCCTTGAGTGTCTCCTTGACAAAAACCAAAATCAAGAGGAAAATCCTTGCAGAGGGGCAGATACTGGAAATGACATGTTTCTGCAGCATGCTCCAACAGCCAAGTGTATGAAAGTGGCCTAATGCTAGATTCCTGTCTGTTAGGGGTATGTTCTGCCCATGCTAAGTCAGTGTTACTGCTGCTTTCTGTTAACTTTGTTATTTGTCCTGCTAGAAGTAATACTTGAGGTCTGAGTCAGCTTCCTCCAAAGTCACTGAGTGATCCAGTTGACTTCAGCAGGAGCAAAGGAGTCCCCAGATTTAGACAGATGACTGAAGTGGGAAAGAGAGTTTTAGGTGGAATAGTTGTATGTGTATATTGTTTATATATATATATATATATATATATATATATAAAAATAGAGTATGTGCATATTGTTCAAATTAATTCAAACAAAACCAAGGGGCAGCTTATGTTTTCTTCACTGTAGAACAGACAGATGTGGTCCACAGATATGACACTGAGAGAGGGAGGACCTGTCTAAAGTAAGAATGCTTCACTCTATTAGACCTATTTTTGCAAAAATCAAGGAGGAGTATTTGTTTTGTTTTTCTAAGAAAGAATGTAAATGAGAGAAAGCATGTGTTAGGTAATAGTGTATATCCATCTAATTATTCCCAGTGTTGATACCTAATCAACTAGGTATGTGCCTCTTGGAACAGAAAAAGTATTATGCATTCAATATTTCTATTTTTGATGTCCCTGCAGTATAGAGCAGGAATAACTCTTATGAAGGCAGTGGAGTTACACAAGTCCATGATTTGTGGGAGAAGGAAAGAAGGATTGGTTCATTGTGTATGTCTGTCTGTATCTGGACATGCAACCACTCTAAATTAATGTTTATAATCACTAGGATAGTGTTAGGTAATTTTCATCCAAAATTTATGTTTCTACTGAAAAAAATAAAAAGTTAAATATTAATAGATTTTTTTCATGATAAATTTAGCAGTGGTACTGACTTCTTGTCTCATTTAAGCCTCTACATCAGTGCTTGATCCCAGGTGCTAGAAGAGAGTCCAAGCGTAGGAGAAGCAGAGTTGATTGATCTACTATGAATAAGGTAAAAAAAAAGTAAATCAGACCAGGAATGTGCTTTAAGTCACTACTTAAGTTGCAATTGGTATCTCAAGTAAAGATGTTTGTGGGTTTATTACAAAATAAAATGAGTCAGACTCAACCTAACCATAACTCTGATGAAGCCACATCAGCAGAAGAATTAGTCATGGTTTTTAACATGCTAATTCCCCCCAGAATTATTGAGTGAAAGCATTTAAAATAATAACAAATTTAAGAGAGGCAGAACTCTGCTAGTATGCTTCTTCTGATAGCATCACATGATTACAGTTTCTACTGCCAGAACTAAACCTACTTTACAATCTCACTTCCCTCCCCAGCACTCAGTGAACAGAGATTTAGTGCACAACCACCTATGCCCAAGGAAGGCTCTTAATGTTTCCCTTTATCTTGAACAGGGTTCTGCAATATATACAGCAAGTAAAGAGGAATAGGGAGAAAGAAAGGAGTGCAACATTTTGGGGTAACATGGAGGTAAGCAGACCAGGAAGGTATTCCAAGCACTCTGTCAACTTGGGTTTTAACACCCCCCCCACACACACACACACACACAATTTACACTTTTGTCCTGAGCAACTAATGTGAATTCTGTCCCTACAAGTATTTTTCAAAAACCAGAACACCGTAAGATATTTCTTTAGGAAACAAATACACTGCAGCCTCATACACAATTGCTGCCTTAAAAAAGAAGTGCATCTGAGCAGTTTGGAATGTAGTTATGTTTTTTCTGTAGCAAGGTTTCATCTTAAACATTCCCTTCGTATGAAATGCATTATATCATGTTTTCCTTTTTTAGGAGGTAGGGAATAAGTCAAGAAGTATTAGTGATGCATCGTGGACTTTTTATATTGCATGGCGCTTCTCAGCTGTTTCTTGCCTTCAGTTATGGCATCAGGTTTGGTCCTCTTCCAAAATGGTCACCTCCTTTTCAGGGGGTTGGCATCAGCTCCCTGTAAAACATGGGAGGATAAATCATGTTCCTAGGCCAAGCTTTCACTTGAATTTAATAATGTGAAGATAAGGCTTTGTGATTTGACTACTGACTCCAGGCCCATCCCTGCCAGTGAATTCATAACAGAGAAATCCAGTGAAAAGCTGCTTCCCTGTGACAAATTCAGTTTTTAATTTCTATCAGTTTTTAATTTCTGTCAGTGCAACCTGTATTGCCCTTTTCGGATTTCATGCATGTCACTGGAGAAATATGTAAGCCGTTCTATTGTTTCAGTTGTGATTTTTTTTTAAGAAAAAACATTCTAACAATATCCTTTTGCTGCAGTAATATCATTATACAAATAAATGAAGCATGGCTATCCCATCATGTGTGAGAACTTCTATCCAGTTAAGCCCGTCAGGTCCATTTTTGTTTCCACTCCTCATGCAATCTTTATTAGCCCTTAAGCCCTCTTTGTGGTGCAAAGTTTCACACCCAGTCATGCAGCCACAGCCCAAGTGTCTCTAGTAAATGTTCTAAATCAAGTTTCGCTTAAGTATTACTTTATTACCTTTCAGAAGGTCCCAGTGGGGCTTATCCTGCTGGAGGCATTGGTACCAGTGTAGCAAAGCATTTCCTGCTTTAGCTGTGTTCCAAATAGAACTGTACTCTTCTGCAGTGTGCACACTTCATACAGTTGACTTACTGATTTTTGCCAAGTTCAGCAGTCATATCACACCTGAGGAACATGCAGAGTGTGATTAGATACTTACTGGTTGTGGTCATCTGTCCTTTTCTGCAGTTTCCTGTTCCTACAAAACAGACAGGTATCTTTCTGAGATCCATATATTTGATTAGGCACCTTGTCTACTTCATTTTGTTCCTTTTGATTTTGACATCTGGATATTGCCATGTTCTTTGTTGATGCTTATAGAGTCTCCTAACAGCCCCCACATGTTGAATATATGCTGTTCAACTGAAAACAAACATGACGTTCAGTAGGTGTGATTAAATTCACACAACTGTTTAGTACCCTGTAAGGCATCACAGCTTTTGTATTCTCATTCTTCCCATGAAGTCCTTTAGGCAGTTTTCATTTATCCCATATTCTGTGGGTATCTGTGAGGTCCTTGAATAAAGCTGAATTATATGCCTGTGTGTGTGTGTGTGTGTGTGTGTGTGTGTGTATGCATGCAAATGTGTGTGGGAGTGTGCGTGCGTGTGTGTGTATGTATGGGGTAGCTAGCTGTCTCTTTCTCGCCTTACTAATTGGGTTGCTAATTGGGTGTGAGGACACACATGGATCAGGAAAAAGTTTAAACGGAACATGGTTGCAACATTAACTGTGAAGCTCTTAGCATGAGTCTGTAGTTCATTACTTGTACAGTATGTATGCACACATATATTCATAAAACACATTCTGTAGGTGAAGTTCTCTTAACTGGATGTTTGCCCAAATAAGACATCGTTTAAAGCATGAGTAATGACTCCAAGATTCAGTCCAGTTTATTTTTGTGAGTACGTGTACCCACTCTGCAGGGAAGGTCAAAGTGTGCCTCTCAGAGCCTCATGTGGCCTTTCAGCCACAAAATAAATAAAATAGTCCAGCTCAGCGAGCTTCACTAACAGAAACAGATATCTATGAGGGCTGACAGCTCTAGAACTACACTGTTGAGTTCAGTCACTCATTTCCATTGAATTGCATCATGTTCATGTGACAGAGGACTAAAAAGCAAGCCATATAATCTGAACTTGCCTCTCGGCTCCATTAAAATAACAGTAAAAAAAAATCAAGTCATTAAGCAGCAACACAGTGTATTGATAGGACAAGCACTTAAAATAATCAAGGTATAGAGTCTCAAGTCTTATTTCCAAAGCCTTGTGTAAAACAGCTCTTTCCCCACCTCATGGACTCTACAGCACATTGGCTATTGAATAGCTTTGCAAGTGATCCAAACAATCTGGTCAGAATGTGCAGTGACTAACAATTAAGTTTCTCTCTTGAAATCCGTGTGGCCTTTGCCAAAATCTTTTCAGGAATATATGTGTTTAGTGTGTCTAGAAGACTGGTAGATAGTCAGAAGAAGAAGGAATTGGTCAGTGAGAGTACTGAGCATCTAATCTGTGCAAACTGCAGGGTTTCTAGAACTCATTTTGTTCTCATTTAGTTAGTGGGCTGAATAAATACGTTTAGCTACAGCTGCCGATTTTGGGAGCATGTGGCCCTAAAATAATGTTAGTCTTTTCACTCCAGAATTCTTTGTCACATTGGGGGATTGTCCTTTTCACAGAAAGAGTTATTGGGGATTTTTTGGTTTTGTTTCTTTCATTTTCACTCATGCAAAGTTGAGTAAATCTTATTCCTCTTTGTGTATTGGTGGCATTTCCCTTCCCCTTTTGAGTAAGATGATAAATGCAACAGTTTTGGCTGGTTGGTTTTGGGTGAGTTTTTTTGGTTTGGGGATGTTTTTGGTTAAATGTACATTGTCTCTCTATAGTCAAAATGTCTGTGACTGTAACAGTATGTATTTCTTTTACTGGAAAAAATAGACTTTTTTGGTTTTTGTTAACAGTACTAGTGACTTTGTGGAAAATGACAAGTTGCTATTTAGATCTGCTTAGTTAAGTACAGTACACTACAATACAGTATTTCTGAAAGCTAGAACATACAGTACACAATATATATAGCAATTCTATATCAATATATATACATAGTATAATCATTTAACTTTTGCATCTGCCTATGATCATAGAAAAATTATTTTTCACAGGTATCATTCACAATCCAATCAACTGCTGCAGCTATTTGAAGCATTTAGCAATCATTATTACAGCTCTAGTGTGCTTTTCATATTATTGGCTTCTTTACTTGTCTTTAAAAGATTTTTTCAGGCTTTTTTAATCTCTATGTAGCAAGACGTAGGAAAATAACTTTTTTTTAAGAAAAGGTAAAACAGTATTAGGCTCTACAAAAAGTTAGAGATTATTCCCTGCCATCCCTTTCATATCAGAAGAACAATTAATCGAAACAATTAAGATTATCTATTAGCTCTCTTTGGCGATGTCCCATTGTTTCATTTGTGAAAGTATATGTCAGACTTCTATTACTGGCCTTGGAGAAAGATGCCGTAAGTGATCTTTCACTCTTTCCATATTCTGTTTCTTAAGAGTTTTAAGATTTCCTAAAATCTCCACCACAGTAATGTGGGGGTAGAAGAACAGTATTGTCCGTGCAGTTATTCTGAATGTGGCCAGTGGATTTTGACAGGAATAGGATACAAATTACCTGCACCCCTTCCTGTTAATATATTCCAGCTGCATCTTTACTTGTCCACTTGATCTTCCCCATTTTCAAATGACAACAACCTCTAGCAGGTTTGAGTTTCAATTCAAAAAGTTTCCAACTTTTGTTGGAAAGTGTTGCCTCTTTTTTGTCTTTGCACAATGTTCCTGTTGATTTTGAAGTTTGCGTCAGTCCCAGTGGATTTTCATTGTCACCACAGAGCTGCTGAAAAAAATGTGACAAGGATTATGTCAGCATCCAGATCCAAATAGTCCAGAGAAAGCTGATGGACACCCAAGCTTCATGGCTCAGGGTATCCTTTCTGTGTTCTCAGCTTGCAACAGATGGCCCAAGCAGGAAGTCTGGATCCAAACTTCTTAAGAGTCCAAACTTAAAAGAGCTTGGGAATTTACATTTGCTTTTTTAGTTCAGGTGCATCTCAGCTGACTTTTATTTCTTTGGATGATAATGTGCCACTCCTAAATGAAAATGTGCAAAATCAAGTGGATGGAGGCTGCAGAAGAGGTATTCATTGTACCTCATTTCTCTTAACTGTAAAAGTTAGGAGAAATGAGAGATGGTCACATCCATTACAATCTGTGCTCTCATTGATAACGAGAAAATCTGCATCACTGCAGATCAGTAAACTTAAAACTGGTTTTGGAGTCGGAAGAGAGGGAAAGAGCCACATCCATATAATAATAGGAAGGGAACTTCAGGTGCAGGAATCAGCAAGTACTGGCTTTCCTTACATAGTCCTGTCATCTGCCATTTGCACTTACATGGAGGCCACTACCACATCTTGTTTCTTTCTACTTGCAGTTTAAAAGTCCTGGTCTTCCAGCAGTGATTTCTAAGTCTGGCTTTTCTTTATTCTGTGTATATCCATTTGTGAGGGAAGAAAGAGACTATCCTCTCAATATTAATTACACAGGTTACAAAACTAAATTATGAAAAGGAGGATTTTTATTCCATTAATCCAAACAGGTGCCATTTCCCAAATTAATTCCAGTTAGCTGCTGCAACAGAATGCTGATTTGGTGGTCCACAATTTTGTTATCATGGACTTTGCCTTTTCCTTTGCCTGATTTCTAAATCATACACATTTTCTTAGAGAGTGATCTCCCTTCACTGAGAATGCCTGATCATTTAAATGGCTGCATACCCATTCCATGCTTTCCCTGCTAATCCTTCGTAAGGTTCGGTAATTCATTTAGGATAATTACTAGTTAATATGTTTCTTGATTTAACTTCTTTGTTGCCTTTTATTTTTCCCAATGCTTTTTTAAGCACCTCAGTTCATTTTGCATCTTATACAGTTTACAGTTTATATTTTTAGGCTAAGAAGTGGTTTTACAGACAGGATGGTACCAAACAGGTAGATTATCCACACTAGAGGTTGTACTTTTAGAATGCAGTGTGTACAGATACAATTGCCTAAGGGAAAGTGAAACTAACAAAATAATCGGCTGGTGAACACTATTTTATACATATCTTTAACATAAAGGACAGTCAGTCATTTGTGAATCCAGAAATCTTGCTTTTTTGAATGTATCCTTTCTTTTTCATTCTCTGAAGAAATATTAACCTTGAGAATTGTGATAGTCTAAGAAACTCATTTGATATGTGCATATTTTTTGCTTTTCTAAGGAGAGAGAAAACAGAAGGTGATATTGGCTCTACAGATTTATAGATTCTTGCATTGGAGACTTTTCTTGACTGATACAAACATTAAGGGAAGTCTGTATCCAAATATTAGCTTTATTCTAGTATATGGTTTTCATTATTACTTTTGGTTTCCATCTCTTTATTGACCAAGTAGACCTTCAGGGCTAATGCAAGCCATGGTCTCATGTTTCTGTGGTCAATAGCATTTATATTTAGCTCCCTTTTGCACTTCTTTTCTGTGTTATACAGTTTTTGAGGAACACAACAGTTTAAGTAGGTAACACTGCCATGGCAAGAGGGAGAACCTTGTACAAGCAGAACATTGCTCTGTGCAACTGTGCAGGGACAGAAAGGGATTTTAAAGCTCTTCGCTGCAAGGTTGAATAATAACAGAAGGAGAGTTCCCCCCTTGGTGGTGCTTGCACCAAAGACTGGGGGGCCTCCCAGGAGAGAGGAGTGCTTGAACTTTGTACAAGGGACTTGCTCTTCACCCATGCTGCCTAGAGGAAAAGATTGAAGCTCCAGCACATGCTGCTGCTCTTTTTTTTTTTTTTTTTCCAATATGAATGTCTTTTAAAATGTGTAGTTCTTGTTTATTGGTGGAAGAGGTGTCACTTTTTCAGTCACTATAATCAGAGGTAAACTTGTTCAGAAGTATCCTCAACAAGTTTCATTGCCTTTCGGTGTGCCCCATGTCCTTTGTCCTAATGCCAGGATGTAGATCGGCCTGGTGAAAAACTCATAGGGATCCTTCAGATCCTTCACTTATTCCCACTATATTCGTATGTGCTGAGCATTCAGTACTCGGGATCCTTACTCCAAAGTTCAGATTCAGAGAAATTCTTCCTTTGAAATGAGGCGGTAAACTGGTGGTTTCCCATGAATTCCACCCATAATCCACTTTTGTCGCCAAACATAAGATATATGGGCTGCTCAGTTCAGGCAGGGTGTGCTGCATAACCTCTCCCTTCAGCATCAGTGAGGTCTATATTTAATGCTGCAGATTGGTTGGACCAGTTCTCTATGGGCCAGTTTCTGCAAGTCTGACTCACATGTGCTCTTTTGTTGGTTTCAGTGTGCATCTTTTCTGGCAGATAAAGCAAACAATCCTACAGAAAGCTACAACAAAAAACATTTTCATATACACCCTTTAAGGTGTCACAGGACTGTTCCCCATAATTTAGTATGTTTCTGTCCTTCATAAAAGATTTGATTTCACTCCACCAGGCACATTTTGCTTGTACTAAGAGCTTGGTGATTAAATATGCTTTCCTTCTTGCTAGGAGGCTTAAAAATTTGGTTTGATCCATGGTAGCTTATGTTTATTTTCAATAAAATACTTAAATAACTAAATAGTAAGCCACAGCAGCTAGCGTAGATACATTTTACACAGCAGTCATGTTTTCCATAATTTACACCCGTACTATGTCACTTTTCTGTTGACAAAACAATGTAAAGCATTTGTGGCATAAAAGAGAGCTATGACCCAGTGACATTGCAGCAGTAGTATTTAGAGTTAATTGGTTTTAGCTTTCTAACTACTTTAGCCAGAAGGCGCCTGGCCATACCTTTTCTGTGAAGGTGATTACATAAAATCGAGTAGGTGAAAGAAAGCTGTTTCTTTGTAATATCTGATTTTATAACCCCAAATTCAGAATATCCATCCAGTGAAATGTGGAATTGTATAGCACTGCAGAAAGCTTTTCTGTAGTGTTTTTTTTTTTAATATATGTGCTACTGCACTGTGTATGCAGGAGAATGGACGTGAACCCATGCAGTCTGGTGTGAGCTTAGCCTTTCAGCAAACATGTAGGACACCCTCAAAGTACAGCCAGCTGAAAAGCGAGAAAATGTGTTGCTGAGGATTGTATTGGCTAAGTTGATGTTTATAGACTTTACAGAAGAGCTAACAAGTGTTAACATTTTCGTGTTTCATATATTCTCTAACATGGGCATACCACCGTAACTCTGCACCCAGAGAGAGTGGGGTTAGACACTGGGCCTGTGCAATGATTCCAGTGTGCTCTCTTAATCTTTCATGAAAGGATCATTGCTAACGATAAACAGCAAAAATTCTTACGGCCTGGTATTTTTCTACTTTGGAGATGAATTTTCAGGATCACTGCACCCCTATGTAGCTTTCTTCTCGTAGACTCCTTTTCTTGTTCCTGTTCATTTGAAACCCTGTTAATCATTTCTGCGCTGGAAAGAAACAGAGTGTATCTGTGTGTCTGGAGGGGAGGGCAAGGCTTTCCTATCTTTGCAAGAGAGAGAAAAGGAGGAACCTGTTTCTCAGTTATTGATTGCTTTTTTTTTTTTTGGTGGTGGTATTTGCTTTTGTTTACATGTTGGGGCAGGCTGCAGTCTTCAGTAAGGGACTGGGAATGGGAGAAGAGGGAGAAGAGATGAGGAAGCATGTGCCTGAGCCTAGAACCCGCATCATGCAATATTCCTCCATATACCGAGTAATTACAGTGAGATTAGTGAAGCAGCAGCAAAATTGTTTCCTCTTTCCATACATTTCCTGTTCTAGTTCCTCCTTCCCTTTTGTGGCCCCTTACACTGCTCTAGTGATTCCCCACACTCCTTTCTAGTTGTTATGAGGGTTAGATGGAGGCTTTTGTGGCTGTCCAGACTGGAATTAATCTCCAAATCAGTGAGTATCCCAAAGTGTTGTGTTTTCCCAACTGATATGTTAATGAGTGGCGAGCCCTGGCAGATGTTTTGTTTTGTTAAAAGAGATAGACTAGGGGAGGTATAGGCCGACTGGGACTCAATAACCTGCTTGCCTTTGTTATTAGTGAGCTTTATTTTGATTTTCTTAAGTGTTTTCATTTTTAGGTACTTAAGAGCGTACATGCCTGTAATTAAAATTCCTGCTTTTCCCACCATTGCCCTGAAAGGACCATGAAAAAAATCCTATATACACACTAGTTTATACTTGCAGGGTGGAGGAAGGAGTTGTCCATGCATGTGCATGTCTGCGTGAGAGGGGGAGAACTCAAATTAGTGTTGATTTGTCCATTTGTTTGAGGGTGGCCACAAAGAGCTGCCACTTTGAAGAGTTGATTGCACTACAGAACCTTAGCCTGGGCACTGTTAGAATAAGGACTGTATATTGGGAACGGGAACACTTTGTAGGTTTTTTATCCACACTTACACATGCCCTTTGCTAGGTGTACCTTGCAGAGTTTGCATCTGACAACTTTGTCTAAAACCACTACTGACTTTTTTTGCTGTATCCATTTAGTTCTCTCTTCTTTCTGTAGTCCCTCAGCAATGACTTGCCTCCTTTCCATTTTCAGTCATTTGTCTTATTATTTTTTCAATAAATGTCCTATCTACTAATGAGAACTCTACTTCAAGTGGGAGGAGAGAAAATGAGGCATGTGAAAGTGTGGCTGGGAGACTGCAAATCCGCCTTTGTTTTGGGGCATTCATATACTTTTACTGAGAGCTGATTTCTTGGGGGTTGGGTGGGGTGGGGAGGGAGTTTGTGCTTTTTTGGTCTGGATAAGGCTTTTTATTTTTGCACTAAGTATGACTGCACTGCACTGCATTGCACTACTGAAATGTATTTACATGTGGTGGGTTTGGAAGGGGCCAACTAAGCAGGAAGGGAGAAGAGAAAGGGATAGGCACAGAAAAGAGCATATGCCATAAACCTGACCAGGTTGAGAGAGAACTGGGATTATCTCTGCTTTAAGCAGCTAGTCAGACACTGAGGTAGCTGTGTTGGATAGCTTCTGTCTTTTATTAAAAGAAAGTAATGAAAAGCACTATAACAGAAACTGAAGAGGCATCACAGGTTTCAAAGTGCTGTAGATCTTCCCCCCCCCCCCCCCCCCCCTTCTAAGAGAACATTCTTTGGGGCTATGAGAGAGTTAGGAAAGCTGCTCAGCATGAAAACCAACATAAGGCTTCAACATGAAGATACCAGTTCCTAGTTCAGATGCCAAAACTTGCAGGACTGCTGTCAGATAGGCCCTCTGGAGAGAGGCTTGACTGATTAGTATCCTTTCAGTATAAGCATGATCTCTCAGCTCAAGAAGTGAAGCCACAAAGCAGGCTTACCAAAGGGGAAGGTCACTGAAAAAAAGCACTTCTTTCAGAGGCTGTTATGGGAACAGTGCAATAAAATTTGTTCTGAACGCTCGATTAAAGATGTTCTGGTCAAACTTTTGGAGGTAAGGGGAGCAGGAGGAGCAGGACAAGAAAGAGTGGTTTGGATTTCAGTCCCATAAGGAATACTCCTACTTGGGCAAAAGAGGCCCTCTGGCATATTAAGATCTTCAGTCTGATTTCTCTCCTCAGATAGATAGTGAAGCATTATGAAGGCTTTTGGCAGGAACCAAGTGGAATCCTAAGCTGGAAAGTATTTTTACAGTCATGATGCATGTTGGCCTATACCTTGGTCATTAGTTTTGTAACAAACAGAATATGAGAAAAAAGAAAACAATAGTAATGTGCAACAAATTCCATCTCTACTGTAGCTCTTTGTGGTTTATAAACTCTCAAAAGATTGTCTTGAATCTCTTCAATAAGATTATAATTATAACCTCCACTGGAAGGTAGAAGAAGATGATCAAAAATGCACTATATGGCAACTGGGAGAAGAATGTAAAGCATGAGCACATCGGCTTTGGTCCTGCAGTGTAGGAACCTGCTGTCTAGTGTACACAGAGGTTTCATGGACAAAAAAAAGAGGAAGGTAGGCACCCAGCTCTTGAGGAAAGTTTAATGTAATTGGATGTTCGAAAGTCTATTCATGCCCTGAATTTCTCCTTATGCTTGAAGCTAAGACCTTTTGGCTTTATCAGTACCAAGGAATGGGTAGTACAGACCTTACACAGGGCCACATACTGCAGAGCTGATTGCTGCTGGTCAGTCTTCTTGAGCTGTCTCATTTGAGAAAAGTATAAAGAACTAGAGGAGGAGTAACATACCAGAGGCAGGTCATGGGTGAGAAGGGAAAAGAGCCTGGGAAGAAGTGAGTCTATCTGGAACCAAAAAAGACTTTAGGTTTAAGGGTGTGTTTTTCTGGGAAACTCTGAGATTCCTGCTCTTAGATTTCATCCATCTTGGTTTGAAAGGACTGGAAGAGAAGATCTAGAGATATCCTTGGATGTAGTGTTAAATGATTTACTGAATGTCTCTTCCCTTGGAAGTGGGCAAGATAATGGAACATGCAGTCTCTTTCTGAGTCATCTGCAGGAATCCTACAAGAGAAAACCATTGCAGGGTCATCTTCCAGTAATGAGTTAATGGATGCCCAACAAAGCACAGTTCATTTGAGAGCCAGCATAATACAGTGGCAGCAGAGCACATTTAATTTGTGAAGTGGTATTCTCTTCTATAAGAGTGAAGACAACTACAGAGTCATGATATAGAGGAAATCAAGCCTGTCTACTGAAGGTAATTCAGGTTATGAGCTAATACTCCCCTCTCTCGTTTAGGTGAGTTTTTGTTTGGTTTTCTTTTTTAAGGCAGCTGCATATATTGCTATTGTCAGAGTGGGTTTGCATGGTCAAGGAGGAGTAGTGGACTACTCCAGGAAAAAAGTGAAGCTTAGGGTTTACTGAGCCTGCTGTGTCCAGAGTGCCTTTCCTGCTGTGGTGAAATAAAGAACTTCTGTAGTTTGAGCTGTTCTGGCTGACTGATTGCTGCATATTCCTCCCGTGTGGTCTGACCTGAAGTCAACCATATTTGGGCAAGGAGAGGAACACTGCATGCTTGCAATGCTGTGATAAGATGCCATTTGCACTAGTTTTTAAAAAGTACTGCAACCTGAAGAAATGGGCTTTGAGCCATGCTCCAAAACTGGGTTTGAATTCAGTTTAAACCTGATTCCAGCTAACTCAGTTTCAACAAAAACTTGTCTGGTTCATGTAAACAAGAAGCAAACCATTTTTAAAAGCCACATTCCAGCCTATGTTCCCACTGAGTTATAGTACTCAACCAGAGCAGTCCCTGGACGTAATTGTGATGGTGTAGTTTTAATGGCTTTTAAATAGGTTGTTCCTTTTTACATGGTCAGTTTGAAACTAGTTTAACTGGAACTGCATTTAAATATAGCACAAACTCATTTTTTTTTAGCATGGTGCTAAAGCTCCATGTAGACAGTGCTTGACTAAGAAACCAAGGATAACTTGAGGTTTATTTTAAGAAGCCAAAACATATGTTGCTGATTAGAGATGCCGCATAACTTAATGCCCTATTTTTTTCTCCAGAAGGAGAAACACTAACTTCCATAATTCTCCTCCATTTGTCATCCTGCTTCGTTGTCGCACTTTTTTTCATGAATGAATATCACATTGTCCAGTGGGCTAGATCCAAAACAGACCTTCCCTATACTATCTGATCATCTCGTTTCTGTATTTTCCTTTCCTAGACACTGACAAGCACTACTGAGGATCAGCTTCACTTTTTGTCTGGGACTACATGGTGTAGTTACGGTTCAATACAATGTCAGTGATACTTTCAATTTTATGGTAATTTTGTAGCTTACCCCTGAGTAAGGGTGAGGAAAATGTTATTTTTCAGAAGTTCCAGTGAAAAAGAAAATGCCAGGAATTGTGGTGGAGCTTCAGACACAGTGCTATAGCTAAGTTTGTAGGGAATACTTTTCTGGTGGCTGGTGATACTGACATTTACAAAGACAATTTCAAAGCAATAGAGAACTTAGCTTTCTCATCTCTGCTGAACTAAGAGAATTTATGCTAACACAATGACCCCAGACTAACCTGTCAGTATTCATCACTTTTTCCGTAATGGAGAAAGCTAAACAAATTATCACATCACCTTATGCAGTCTAAATTTGCTTCTAGACTACTCCCAAATGCCTGCCAGCCAGCTGTCCTGATCCTAGTTTCGCACTGGCTGGTGGTTTGTCAGATCAGCCAAGATGACCAAGACATAGCCTTGGCCCCAGCTGGGAGTTTTGTACCTTTCCTTTTCCTTTTGGTTTTCCATCAGACCAGGAACGCAATTAGTGGTGAGTAGATGGCAGATGAGCTGTTGCTCCGGATGACAAGAATGGCAAAGCCAATTACGACTGAGCTACTCTTGTCCTTGAGGACACCTCTAAAGGCAAGAGACCAGGCTCTGGTTGCTGGAGTAGTTATAAACCAACAGCTTCTGCTGCTTGCCCCTCTAAACTTTGTTTTGATCAACTATGCTGTTGCCCTCAAATATGCTTTATGTGTGAATGCAGTTGTTTTGTTGTCTGTCTTCTCTCTTCTGCATCATGGATGTGGCACCAACTTACTCTCACAACAAGCTTGGGTTTTGTTTTGCTGTTATTATTAATATGTAATTCTACTGTAGACCAAAAAATATGAAAAGGAAAAAAAATCAGTTTCAAGACATAAAAGACCAGTGAAAGGTGAAAAATTTAGGAAGGAAAGGTGTGAGAGAAGCAGTGGTTAACTGTGTTAAGTTAGAAATCTCAGAATAGCCTTACCTTTTTCTTAACCAATGCTTACCAATCATCTGGTAGTGGGGTTAGATAGCTTTCTTGGCTCATTTGTACTTGTATTCTTTTATATATATCTATATGTATATGTGTGTATATATATATACATATATATAATTTTTGTTTCTTTGTATTGCTGTTGCACATCATGTTGTCTTTTATAATGCCTGATTTTTATTGTATTGTACTTTATCAGACTGTTTCATTTTCCTTTTGAAGGATGGGAAAAATAATGTTTCCTATTTGTTTTGAATTTTTGAGGAAAAAATGCACTGGAAGTAAACACAAACACATTTTGCCATTTGAAAAAAAAAAAGGAAAACACACAGCCACGCAGTGGAAAAGGCTAAGAAAAAGCTCCCCTCTTTTTCCTTATTATGGAAGCATCCTCTAAAAGATATGCTAGAAAGAAAACAAACAAACAAGAGAGAAGCCTCTTTGATCCCAGCTCTGCAATCTGGAGTATTTAACACATTGTTTTGCAGGGTTGGGCTCCTAAATGGGCAACAGTCATAAAATCCAGAGCCACGTGGGGCAAATTCAGCCCTGGTGCAAGCAGATGTAATTGCAGTGAAGTCAAAGGAGCTACACAAAGGATGGATTTAGCCACATGCATGCAAGCTACAGCTCCCTTCCCTGTAGTACCTAAGTCCCCGCTGCCAGATTTTATTGATGTTGAAATGGTTGGTCTTTTGGCTGTGTTAATCGCATAATATCTATTTAACGTTGTTCAAGGTAGGCAAAACATTTTCCCCACTGAATACATCAGTTCTGGATGCACCTTTGTGTGACACTTTTTGCCTACCTACTTTCAGCTGTTACCCACTCCCAGCAGTGAACTGATATGATCTAACACTGGTTGAAGAGCTTGCCTTTGCCAGAAAATGGACTTCATTATTAAGCATAGTAAAACTTTTGCGTATTTAACTACTATGATCCAGAAATGGCCCTTGCACTTTTAAGGCATATGGAAACATCCTCTCTGTCTTTCAAAATGCAGCAAGTGAGCAAAACGAGCAAAACCAGCTCTATTGTCAGTAAAACACTGCGCATGCGGGCATGCACACATGTGCGCGTGCACACAAACACACACACACACACGGTCTGTGGGCTCATCACCCTGAATCTTCCCAGACCTTTACATGCTCTGCAGTGTCCTGTCTCCATAGTGCCTGCTCGCTTGAGTACAGCGGGACAAATGTTCTTGTTGAAAGAAATGCAGATCATACATTTTAAAAGGCAGATGATTTTCCTGTTATGCCAGCATCTTTGAAATCCCCATATCAACTGATGACTTCTCCTAGCCTGCTGGCTTTCAATCAGTTGTTAAACCATTGGCTTTCTCTGTTTTGTTTTCTAAGGAGGGAATGTGGGGTGGGGAGGATATGGAGTTGTTGTTTATAACTTCACAGTCCTGATAGTTGGTTTGTATCTTCCATATTTTATGCAAAAACAGACATTATAAGTCAATAAATAATTGTGCCCTAGACTGAAAGTTAAGTGTTCAGGAAAGGAAAAAAATGTTTGGCATTTTTCTACATTTTTGTGAAGACTCTTTTGGAAAGGAAGGGTACATATTTTTGTTGTGTAGTATTTTCTATTTTTGAATGCATTTTCTTGGTACAAGACTGTTTTGTGGATTTTTTTTTTTTTTTTTGGTGAACACATTATTTAAAAAAAAAGAAAAGAACGAAAAAACTAATTGAAAAGTTTGCCCTTAAGGATATGCTGCAGTTTTGAGGTTTAAAATAAATAAAAAACCATTCAAGGCGCGTGTTAAAAGTTGGGGGATTGTATTGTTGGGAGTTTTTTTGTAATTGTTACAAAAAGAAGTTTGTAGCCACTGCTGTTTATTTTGTTTCAGATGAGTAAGTAAAGGGATTGTTCTTGTGTTATTCTTTTTTTTAAAAAAAAAAAAGTTATTTATGAAATGTCACAAACACTGGACTGTGAGTTTGTGTGGAAGCGTTTTACCACCCTGTGTCTTCATAGAGCTGTTGGTGATCCTGCTTCTCATTACTCTGTCTTACGATTTCCTGAGCAAATTTTGGGGGGATAGTGGGAGGGAAAGAGGTGAAGTAGAAACTAAAAAATTTGGAAACCTAAATGTGGGCCATCAGCTCTTCTCCTTCTCCTTTGTACCACAGGAGTGAGACAGGCTTACCGTCACTGGTGGAAAAAGAAAATTTGTGGTATCCAGATGTGGCAAGGGGTTACGTGACTGAGAGCAGTGATGCTCATAATGGCCTCTGTAAATGACATCCCAGTTTCTCAGTCAACGGCTCCCCTAGCTTGCCCATCATCAGGCCAGTGGCTTTTGTGACAAACTTCCCAACCCAAACGAAACCTTGAGGATGGTTTGCATTTTCAGTTGCCAGCCCAGCTTTTTTGGCCCCCCTTCAGTGGGAGCAAACAGCAGGGAGCACTGCTCAGTTTGGTCACTGGTTCTTGATTTGAGGAGAAGTAGAAACTGAAGGTTACCAAAGAGGTGTGCCATGTGCACAGTTTTGAAGAATAGGCTTAAAAACACTAAAGTACTGCTCCAGGCACTCATGGGACCAGAGAAAAGGGAAAGAGGAAGACACCAACAGCCATAACAAAAACTGGAGATATGTAACTGGGCTACTTTCTAGACCAACCACTCTCTTTTTCCTTCCTGGACAATAATGCAGCCAAATCTTGAGACTGTCAAGCAGACAGAAAGCTGAATGTGGCCTTCATTTCTCCTGCCTTTCCTTTTTATTCTCCCTCTTCCTTTGCCCTGAGAATTCTTCTCAGTGAGCATCTGCTCCACTGAGCACCTTTCTGCCCTCCACCTAAACTGCCCTCACTTTCAAAATGTGGGTTCAGTCAGGACTGAGTAAAATCACGTGCCTTCTTTTTCCCATTTTATAATTATACCAACCTTCTCCCCTTCCCTAACTTAAATGTGCGAGAGATGGAGGAGGCTGTTTAGAAGTGCTACTTGTCTATGGGTGTCCAGCAAAGCAGGAAGGTGGTGGGGAGAGGAGGGGGAGTGGGGAGATATTATTAACTCCTTTCCCTTTCCACACGTAGCAGGTCTTCCTGAGGAGACACCCTCCACCACCAGCTCCTCATATGGTCATCTCACCCACAGATCAGTCTTATGGGCATGAGATGGCTTTTGTCTCCCATTCCTATTCTGGCCGAGTGAAACACTCACTCTATCTGAATTCATGCCATTTGCAAGCAGTTACGTTGACAAGACAAATGCAGTTTGTGGCCTTATCAAGATGACTTTAAAACCACTAAAAGAAAAAAAGGCAGCTCAGTTCCTGCCCAAGGTTTGTGTCACTTCTAAAAACTGAGTCCATAGCAGTTTAGATTTCTTTAATCTAAGTCCATTTTAAGAATGGTGGCTAAACTGACCAGCCTAGAGCTTAAATGCTAGACTGTCTGGTCTCACGCTTTCCTTGCTGTAATTGCTACTGTCTGTTTGCTTTTCTTACTTGCCACTATATTCTTGGCTTTATGAGGCAGGTCTAGTGCTTGTTAAAAGGCAAGAGGAGCCAGTGGGATCTTGGCTCATGGAAGGTAGTTGATGGATCATTTTCATGGATTGTTTTAGCAGTAGAAGGATATACCAGCTGCCCCAGCAAATGCATATTATGATGGGCTTCCTGCAGTATTTTTAGGGCCATTAAACCCCACTCAGTTACTGGAACAGGGCCTATCCCCAGGTCAAAACCATAAAGAGAAAATAGTGAGTGCTATGGCATAACGGAAAAGTGGCTTGCAATATACAGCTGCTCTTGTGCAAGAGGAGTCTGGTTAAAAGGATACAGACCCACATGCATCCTGTCTCCTCTGCAGACTTGGCCATTGCACAAATGAGTGCCCTTGGCTTCATGGAGGAGGCCAGTTGCACCATAGAGGCTTTTCTGATTTTAAGAACTAGTGCAAAGCAGCCCCCAGATGTGTTCCAGCTGCAAGCTCACTTGCCTGCCAGATGGGCACTAAGTTTCATGAGGAGGGAAAGGAATCCAAACCAATTACAGGTGTGAACACCTACCCATGCTGTTATTCTACAAAGCAGGAAGTGACACACATTTTTTTCAGAAATTTACCCTTTGAAAAATCCATCTGCAAAACCTGTATATACCTGGGTGATGGGAATGAAAAATTCCTCCTTGATCACTTCCATTAAATGATCCAATAAATGAAAATATTGTGGACAGGGAACTGGACATTTCTTCTTTAGGTTAGGCTTTAGAGCCACGGAGGAGCAGCAGGGGAATAGTGTAGTTATTCCCCCCTCTCAATTAATGATCTGCATGTGTGCATGTACAGGCAAAGGGTATACTCCTACCAGTCTTTGGTGCTGATGGACATTTGTCCAAGGCCTACATCTGACACATTTGGAGAACATAAGAATAAACCGTATCACATGCAATATTTAAAAAACAAAAGAGAAAAAATGGAGAGAGAGGGGAGAGCAGTGTGGGCAGTTAGGATTGTTAGGGTTGGATTATTTTGCGTCTTTTGTAAAACTGTAATTTCAACAGTGCCTTATTCCTAATAGATGCTGGCACTTGGGACACACACACAAAGTATTGATTAAACACAGAACTAGGGAGAGTCAGACATACATTTGTAAGACTGAGGTCATTAATCACCAAAATGGAAGCTGTATTGGGAATGACACAGCTATGTCAGAATTGAAAACAGTCAAGTATTCAAACTCTAAAGCAATTTCCCTTCCACCACCTCCTGCCTTCCCTCCTTGCCAATGGTGCTGCCCAAGAATAGCTGCCTATGCTGAGGCCTGTCACTGCCCCATTTGCTTTTGGCGTTGTCAAGTCCAAGGAGTTTAGCATAATCAAGCTTTCTACTTCTATAGTGTTTTCCATGGGGTATGTGAATGCCAGTTATTTTGCTTTAAATGCACTTTAAAAAAAAATCAAATCAAAGCTCCAGACTGTTTCAAATACATAGGGGAAGATAGTGCATATGTGTTTGAACCCAGTTCACTTTATCTCCAGTTAAAAAATACTCCATGCAGTGTGTATGTATAGAACAATGTGTATGCATACAAACACACATGTCAACCTTAAATAGCAACAGACTAACCTTTCTCCTTAAGCTCATGAAACCAGATGCTACGCAAACACAGCAGCAGCAGAGAAATTACGGTTGGGCTCTTGAAACATCACAAAAAATAAAAACAACTACTTGGTCCTTTCTGTATGTTCAGTAATTACAGAAGGAATTGGATTGTAAGCAGAATAAAAAGGAACGGTGCTAACTGAGTGAATGGGAAAAAAAAAAAAAGAAAAAACTCAGCCCAATAAGGCAGTTCAACTTTTATGCTAATTCTCACATTGGGTTGGTTTGTTATGGGTTTTTTTGTTTGTTTTCTATGAAAAAATTGCATTTAAAATGATCCACCCACAAAAAAAAAAGCAAACAAAACAAAATGCATCCTGCCCTGAGGAAGCTCTTGTTTATGGAGGACATCAGAAGTCTCAAAACTCTCGGCCTTGCTCTCACGTACCACATGCTCAATCAGTCCTTTTTTTAAAATGTCTGAAACTGAAAAAAAAAGAAAAGAAAAGAAAAAAAAAAACCTTTTCGAAGCACCTTACGTGGCCATCCCATTCCAGGAGTGGGAGCCACCTTTTTTTCTTTGAGCACCTTACTGATGTGTTAATGCTATCTGCTGTCTTTTTGTTACCCGTTGGCTGAGTGGCTGGCTGTTAACATGCACATGCACGCGTGCAGGGGCAAGGGTATGGCTATGTGCGTGCCGAGTGCATCCCACAGACACACGGGCCTCTCAACAAAATGCTACACACGCACACGTGAACGTGCACCCCCCCCCCCCCCCCCGGTGGGTGTCCATCCATGTTCCCATTCCTCACCGCGTTGGTGTGAACCCAGACAGAAATTTCTTCATCAGTCTTTGCTCTGTTTAGTGGAAGGAGATGGGGGAGAAGGGGAGAAGGCACTTCAAAAAATTAAAAAGAAAAAGCTAAAGGGTTGAGGGAAGAGCGCACACTCGTGTGTACATGTTAAAAAAAATGGGACATTTTCTTCCTGGGGACAAAGAAATTCCCAGCAGTCATACAAAGCTGAGTGAATGGGAAACCGCATCCAGGCCAAAATCCTGGAGTCTTTATATGGGCATCTCCACTCGCAGCTTCTGCCCCCTTCTGCTGCAGTCAGTGGCAATTTTGCCAGAATAGAGACTTCAGGATTTGGCCCCAGAATGGCAGAGATCTTCTACAGGAGACAGTTCTTTGCCTGTACCAATGTGTCTTGCTGTGGTTGTATGTGTTTCTGTACACCCACCCATCCACACACTCAAACACACACTGATGCATGCACACATACACACCTCTATACAGACATCTCTCTAGAAACATGGTTTGTGACGATGTGAAGAGCAGGTCAAAAGTTTTGAGGGGTTAAGTTCCTTTTTTTTCTCTCATTATACTCTGTAAATGGTATGTCAGTTATCAAAACAAGCAAATAGAAAATTGTTAAAAAAATACCTTGCATACGCCTTTTCTATCAAGTGCTTTAAAATATAGAATAAATACACACATCCTGCCAGTTTTTCTTACAGTGAGAGTATCCTTACCTGCCATTTAATATTAGCCTCGTATTTTTCTCACGTATATTTACCTGTGACTTGTATTTGTTATTTAAAACAGGAAAAAAAAAGAAAAAAAAGAAAATTAACTGTAGCGCTTCATTATACTATATTATTATTATTATTATTATTGTGACATTTTGGAATACTGTGAAGTTTTATCTCTTGCATATACTTTATACGGAAGTATTACGCCTTAAAAAAATACGGAAATAAATTTTACAAGGTTTCTGTTTTGTGTGGAAGAGTAATTGATGTTGCTAAGAATGATGTTTGTTTTTTGTTTTTTTTTTTAATGTTACCAGCACTTTTTTTGTAAGTTTCACTTTCTGAGGTATTGTACAAGTTCACACTGTTTGTGAAGTTTGAATATGAAGGAATAATTAAAAAAAAAAAAGACAAAAGAATGTGGCAGGTGTCTTTGTGCATTTATTTTTCTCTGGAGAAGATGGAAGGTGGGTGTCACATACAAGACTGCCACTGGTCCCGCAGACCCCTGGTAGCTCTACTGCACGGTGGCCGTGCTGCAGTGGGGTGGGAAGTCGAGCCACTGGGCTCAGTCCTGCCTGACCTCCCAGCTAGGAGGCCTTGCTCCTCCGCCGTTTGTGGCGGTCCCTTGTCTTGCCGCCCTCCTGGCAGCAAGGAGCACCCTCCCAAGGCTGCTCACTGCCAGTCTGTCTGGGCTTTTTTGATAAGGCCTTTCAGGAACCTTTGCAAGACCCCAAAAAGAGGTGCAAAAGTAATGAGGAGCAACCTCAGGAGAAGCAAAGCAGAGGAGTGGTGTGGTTTTACTGTCAGCATTTCGCTGCCTATGCATCTCTTCACGACGCCCTGATCCACAGCAATGCTAGGTTCAGCTGTGCATCCCTTGGACATGGGCTAGATTTGCCATCGCTTGCAAAATGTCCTGCCAGATAAAGGGCTGTTCACCTTTCAGCCAGTACCACAATAGTTTCACTGTCCTATTCATTTCCACCAAACGTCTCCTTCTTGTGCTTCTACCACAACCCCTCTCCCAACCTCTTGACTGGCTTTTACCTGGGAGGCCTGGGAGAAGTGGGGTGCCCAAGATGCAGCAAGGATGGCAGGTTCAACAGGGTTGACCTCATGCTCACTCACTCCCCCCTCTCAGCCTCTCCTGCCTCCTACTTTGCCAAATCAGCCATTTTTACTGCTGTGCTCACGCTACCAGCGTGGCTTTTGTAGTGCAAGACGTTGAAATACTTGTGCTTATTATCAGCCCCCTTCTGCTCACTCGTACTCAGGGCTGCCACTGCCCCCTTCTCTGCTGTGGCACCATGGACAAGGCTTGGTCCCCGGGCATCCCTTGAAAGCACCCTCCATGGTATAGGTGACGGCACATGGATCGTCCTCATTTTTTTCTACAAAGAAAACAAAGCTGTTAGGGTTCCTCTCAAATCAAACTGCTCCGCATTGGAGAAGACCCTCCCTTCCCCCTGCTCCAAGGACCACTGAAATGGTCCAAGTTTCCCCAGGCTTCAGGCAGGACTGGTACTAGGCTTTGGGCAAATGCTTCTGCTGCCAACTGAGGGTTGGACTGTGTTCCTGCCTCCTGAGGAGACTTCGAGTGGGAGCTTGGTGGAAAAGTGAGGAGGAGCCAGGGAAAAAAGATGATCTGGGATGTGGCCTAATACCAGGCTGATAGGGGCTGGAGTGCTCCTAAGAGGGAGCATGTGCTCAGCCAACAAGGAGGAAACCTCTCCTCAGTCAGGGAGAAAGTAAAACCGTTCAAGACGTGCCTTCCCCTTTGGCCTGTGATGGAGAGGAGGGTCCCCTGTGGCTTTGACATTGCGGGGATTGGGGCACAGCTCTGATATATGTGGTCACATATGTGTCTGTTTGCACAGAAAAGCAAAACAAGACTAAAATGAGGCTCCTAAACATGACCGTCACCTCGGAGATGCACACATAGTAGCAGAGAGCAGAGAAATTGGGAAATTGCCCCAGAGATAGGCTTCTGGGAAGCCAAAGCATATTCTCCATAGGCACCTGGAAAGAAATGAAGACATGACACGTAAACACCCCCACAGGCAGGCACAGGCAGACATTCATTCCTACCTTCACACGGATCTGAGAGGTTTCTTCACCTTCAGTCCCAGGTGGGGACCCTGAGTCATGGCTCCAGCTCATCCTTCCTGGGGACTCTGAGTCACTTGGACCTCAGGGCCCAGAAGGGAGCAGAAAGTGCAGCTAAGCACAAAATTGGATGGATTCAAGGCCCTCCTTCACATTTGCTCAGGAAATGGACTACATGGGTATTTTTCTTGCAGTGAGTCTGTGGGGTGAAGACAACTAGTGCCTGTGGTTCTGCCTGAGGACAACTGCTGGTGGATGAGAAGTGGAATGCAAGGGTCTAGCAATGCCTAGCCTCTCAGACAGGTACTGCATTTCCAGGGCTCTGAGTGTGAGGAAATTTTAAAGCCAAAACTAATGTCACCCAATCAAAAATTCTGCTAATCAGGGAGATCTTCCAACTACTAGCCAAGAGCTGGGCTGAAAAGGTCCCACCCCCAGGGAAAGCAGCCAGGACTTGGGCATGTTTAGCCAGTCTAGTCCAGTTACCTTGGCCCTGGTGAGCCAGAAGACAAGACACGCAGCACAGAGCGCTCCTCCTGTCAGGCAGGTGATTACAGAGGGATGGATGGTGCCAAGGGCAGGCTGCGCTGATTCTGCTGAAATTAGTGAAGCAAGAAGTTGTTGCTGCAAATTTTGAAGGCATCTTCCCCTGCCGAGTACACATGGAAGGGACCTGAGGCTACCATCTGGATCCTGGCACAGGGTGCTGCATGTGCACCAGTGACCCCACCATAGTAACAGCCATGTGGCTGCCTAGTCCTTTCACCCCATTCAGGACATGGGTGTCCAGCCCTGGTCAGACACAGCTGACAAGTAAGTGTTATTTCATGCTTATGATAATCCCAGATGGACTTGGCCACAACAAGTGCTCTCCCTTACATGCCAGGTTGAAGTAGCAACCTAAAAGCAATGCAGTCCCACCTCTGGACTGCAGGACTGGCAAAGGGTGTGCAGTCTGGTTCATGGGCTGAATATGGTCCAGGACTGCTCCTTGCAGTCCCTTCTTCCAACCCTCAGGCTCCATCCAGCCAAGAAACAGGGCAGTGAATGGGATGATGTTTGCAGCCCATCACCAGCTCAATTGCCTGGTAGCCTCTGTCCTGAACACTCACAGCCCCTTCTCCATCTGGGACCTGCAATTTCTTGGTTGCATGAGCCAACTGCAGGTATCTCCATCAAAGCCTATAAGCTCAGGCATATAATAGAATGGATATATGGCTGAGCATGTGGATTACATGAGGGGTGTACTTCTAATCATATGATGAGGCAGGGGCCACAACATCAAGTCTCCAAGTGTCACCATAAACAGCCAGCAGCCCTTTCTAGCCCACCAGCAGGGAGGTTAAGCTTCATTGTCGGCTGGCAGACACAGCTGCGGCTCTGTCAAGACAAGCTTTTATTATTTTTTTGAAAAAGACCATTCACTACAAGTGTCAATGGACAGATTTACATTTGTGTATTTTAGAGTATGGAAAAGGGAACATAATTTTAAAAAAAGTAACCTCAAAAAAAGATTTCTGAGGCCACTTTCTGACAGAATTAAAAATGTCTGCCTGTGCCAAAACCGAGATGAATGACCCCTATTTTCAACAATAATGTACAATGTTCATGTAATTTTCATCAAAACTGTGAATTTTGATACTTGCTGATAAAAATTTAAATTGTAGTTAAAGGTCATTTTTAAAATGTCTGTTTTTTTCAGAAGGGCTACTTTCCTAATAGTCCCAGTGGATATCTGTGAGCTGCAGGACACTGCTGTCAGAAGTATCTCAGTGATTTAGAAGACCTGGTCAGATTTATAAAACACTTCAAGCCCAAGTCCACAGAGGCCATTCCATGTCTATAGTGCCTCTCAATTTCAAAGGAAGCTACACATCTACACAGCTTTTCAGTCTTCATTCATGTTCCCCCCACAAAAAAAAGAGGTTTTGAAACTTTAACTCGCTTGCCAAGAATCTGTGTTCCCGCAGTTTTTCTTGCCTTACCTGTCACTTCCAGGAACATCCTGCCTTCATATATCCCAAAAGGGAAGGTGTGGAATTTACAGCAGTAATCCCCAGTGTCATTGAGTCCCAGTAAGTGGAGCGTTATCCCATACTCTGCTGCCAGAGAGATCTTTTCCCTGAATGCTGGGCAGATGTTGGCCGTGCCTTTGTTCAGGTAAACCACCAGATCAGCCCCGCTGCACCGGTTCCAGCTCACCAAGGAGATGACAGCAGCAGACAGTGCCAGGCAGCAGTGCAAGGTGACATTGCTGTCTCTGGCAGCAGAAATGTTCCCAGGAGTTAGCACCTCTTCAGCTGTGTGTCCCAGAGAAGAGGAAAGCAGAAGTGCAATTAAATGGGTGTTACAACTTAGGGCTCCTGCTAAGGCAGGAGGAGAATTGCTTTGACTCAAACTCCCAACCTGTTGCAGACCTTGCAATCCTTGGACACGATCAAAAACTAAGCAGGAAAACAATACAGACATGGAGAAAAATCAGTTTTTCCTATACACTCAGAGAAGTGGGTCACACAATACCAGAGCTGATATGCGTTGGTGGATCTGTACACTGAAGCCCAGGTCAGAACTGCAGTAGGAGTCCAACATATCTTTCCACCTAAGGGAAAAAGTGTGATTTCCACCAGGTTTAGGGTGGAGGAGGATGCCCTCACATAGCTGTACAGATATGGGCTAGACAGATGTGGCCAAAGTTGCCCCCAATGTACATGTACTTTTCCAATAGTGGATAGGTATTTTCTGGCAACTTTGGTCTGGCAACTAGAAGAAATTATAATCATTAGGCACTTGCTGTCAGCAGGGGAAAACTTTCCCTGTTATTGCTGCTTTTTGTGGCCTTAGACCTCGCCTCACCTTTAGGCACTTCAGTCGCCCTCATTTTTTTAAACAGAACCAACCATGCCACCTCACTGAGGGGTTGCGGAGTGTGACAGAGGTGCTTTGAAGCCATGGCACAGGACCTTTCTTCGATACTCATCATTAATAACAACTCTATAACACTTGTACAGACACTGTGCAATACATCTTACAGACTAAGTTATTTTATTAAAGGGGAGGAAGGCATAAATATCATTAATGCAAGGAATTAAATGCTGTGGAAATACCACTTTGTGCAGGCCAAAGGTCTCTGCCTATGAAACAGCACATGACAGTCTCCTTGCCCACACTAATCTCATTAAAGGGCTTCAAAATCAAACCTAGGTGGAGAAAAGTATTCAGCTAGTGTTCCCCTTCAGTGAGTCCCTAGTACTAGTCTGTGCCATCAGCAGATTTTAATCAGTAATGATTTAGTGCATCTCTCACATTTAGTGGCATGGAGGGCCATCCTTGTAGCACAACACTAAGACATCTTACACTGATATGATGACCAAGCATTTAGCTGGTTTTAAATTCACATGCTGTTTGCTACATGGATTTCCTACCATACTGGCATGGTGTGTTGGCCCAAGTGAAAAGAAGAGCATGATAACAGCACTGTGGCTATTACTGACCGTAATCCTATTTCATCCCATTAAAATACACAAACGAAAATGAATCTAGCTATTCAGACAAGTTCTATTTTCCACAAGGCCACACTAACCATCATCAATTAGACTGATGAATGGGACAGAACCAGCTGCCTGGAAGAGACTGGAAACAAAGCAATGAAAGGAAAGCAGAAAAACAAACAAACAAACAAACAAACAACGGGTGCCCAACTCCCCCAGACAACAATACAACTCTCCCTGTTTTTCCTTCATGATTTTGGATGCCACCAGCATCCGGGGAAGCTGAGCGATAAAAGCAGCTTGCCCGCACCACAAATGAACATCAACATTTTAGACAAACCCCAAGATTTCTCATTCCCTGCCTGAACCCCAGGAAAGCCATCATAAACCAGCAGCCTCTTAGGATAGTACCTGGACCAGAGAGCACGAGGATGCTGGTTGCGCACCAGAGCAGCCCACTCAGCAGGAGCAGCCGGTCCATGCTGCCACCCAGCCATGAAAGACCCAGGCTGCTTGCTTCAGAAACAGGCAGGGCTGCTGAAAGGCAGCTTTGTAGAAAACTCAGATGGAGGGAGGGGAAGAGAAAAAAAGAGAAAATAAAGAGTTAGGGAGGAGAGTTGTGACGTAACCCAACCACAGAGGCTGTGGGAAGCAACTGAGAAACTTTCCAGCAACCTGCAAGTGGTGGCTGTATTCAAACCACTCTGCAAGCCCTGATTCCCTCCCAGTGTTAACTGCTGCTGGGTTTCCTCACTTATATTATATATATATATATATATATGTAAAAGATATGACTGTGACTGATATGTCAGCAATGCCAACAACTTGTGGGGAAGAGAGCCAGCCTTGGGGACTGGACCTGAAACACAGAGGAGCAGCCAGGAGGATAAGCGAAAGCAGCAGCAAGCATCAATCCCGCCCAACCCTCTGGGCTAACCGGTTGTCTTATCCAACCTATAGCTGAGCCACAAGGGCATAATACTAGACCCCTCCACAAGCATTGGTGGTTTCCCCCCTCTAATAATAACAAAATAGTACTTACATGGGTAGCGATTCAGGAGACTAAGGTGATTAATTCCGCATGCCCAATTCCGAAGCAAGGCGCCTGTGTAACTAGTGGGATTTGTTGCATATTTATATTCACAGCACTGCCTATACTATCAATCAAGGGAAGTTTCCATAGGCTGCTGCAGAAGTCTACACGTGGTCAAGTTATGTAACCCTCACACAATGGTTGGTTCACTTCCCAGCAGAACATCAATGTTTTTCCTTTAAGATATACAGTTTCCTCCAACAGGAGGTTCCTGTTTTCTCCAGCACTCCTCAGGATAAAACTTTCTGACAGCACGAGTAATGGGTTCATTGGCACAATTAAGCCATGCACACCTCCTTGTCATAGGTCATTGCTTTTGCTATGGCCAAAACCAGGTTCCTCTCAAAGCTGCATTCCTTCAGTGATCAGTCGGCTGTACGTTGCATATAGCCCTGAGGCCTCTGTCATCACTCAACTCAAGGTTTACTGACAAGCAACAGCATTTGCAGTTCCCACTGCAGTGGGCACTGGTATTACAGAGAGTTTTGCAGAGAGAATTGAGGAGATTATTTTAAAAGCTAATTGGAAACAGCAGTCTCGCTTATGTACTCTGAAAGAACTGTGAATGAGTGTGCTGCTGACCTGCAGTTGGCTGGAGAGATTTGCAGATCTGTTTTTAGTTCCTCATGGAGCAGCTACAGGGTGGAAAACAACTCTCACATCCCACATGTTAGGCAATAAGCCAGAAGGAGACCCCTCAGCTACTTTGGAGGTGAGGGAAAAGGGGAGATACAGCTGCAATTCACTTTTTTACTGGTGGGAGAGCTCATTAGAAGGAAAGTTTGTCAGCCCCATACATCCTCATTCTCTCAAATTTAAGACCTGCATGCTCCATCCCAAGATGCTTACACGATGTGTACAGGGACCTCAGCTGTAGTACAGAAAGAGCAGACAGGACCTTCAGCACTTAATATTTACTGTCACAGAGAAAAAGAGAAGGCAAGTGAGATCAGACAGTTATAGATCTGCCCTTTCTCCCCGACTTTCAGAGGGCATGGCAGGAGCAATTTTCTTCAGTACTGGAAACTGTGAGATGTAGACAGAAACTGTAAAATCTGCTGGGTTTCCTTTGCAAAATTTTCCACCTTCCTACTGCTGAGCCTCCACTGGCACTAAAATAGTTCTCACCAAAATCATAAAAAAGGGCAGGGGATACCTCCCCATGAGGTAAGCAGGGCCATTTCTCATCTGTGATGGTACAGAAGGGCTTATTAAAAAAAATTTCTTCAAGGGATCAATTCAGAGGAAACTTCACAGTGATTTACATATTTTTTGTGCAACCCCTAGACATAAATACCAAAAGCAGACTGTTGTTCATGCTTCAGACAACCAGACAGGAAAAGTACCACTGACCACATTAGAAATGTTTCCTCCACATTCATGAGCACGCAAGGTGACTGATGTACACAGCCGAGCACCTCTTACAGTTTAGTTTTACCATGGGGCTAAGCCTGTGGGCTGCTGTTGGGCCATTGGTTCGTCTGGATTAGTCTTGGTTTCCAGGACCCATGCAGGCCCCAGACCACACTGCAACATGGTGGTCATACCCCAACCTTGTCATACAAGTATTGCAAGAGGGTGCAAGCGGGTGCATCTCTTCTCATCCTCCCAGGAGCGGCGGTGAGCGCCCCATGGCTGCTCCATCCCCAGCCAGCTCCTCTCCAGCTCCACTCCTCTTCTCCACCACTGCCACCCCTGGCCCAGGCAGAGACTATCAATACAAGTTGTTGGTTTTAAGACCTCATGGCCAAAAGTAATTTCAAGGCATTTTAATCCTATTTCCTTCCCCCTCTTCCTCTAGATTTTAGAATACGCTTACCTGAATCTGTATCTCTTCCACCCACCTGTTTTCATCAGACTCTTCTTTGGTCCATTTCCAATCTGCTTAGCTGTATTTTGGAAGATATTTTAGTGACTGCTTCATCATAGTACCCAGGCTTATTTGAGTTTATGTCTTTGGATAGCCTCCAAAGGGCTTTATCCAAGGACTTAATTAGTCATTATTAAAAAAGAGTGTATAAACGGCTGCCTAGGAGAAAAACAGATTATAAAACCAGGTATTTTATTAAGGCCATTAGTCTGCAACTATATGAGAAGGAAAAAATTTTATCCAACCATCCTGCATCAGTTTTGGGTGAAAACATTTGTAAAAAAATGTAAAAATTCAGGTGCTGCATCCTGGTAAGTTCCCAGCAGCTATGCGGGAACTGCAGCGCAGCCTCAACCTTGGTGTCCTCTGCACCTTTTTTTTCCCGATTGCCCAGGAGTTCGGATGTGTGCAGGGACCCAAGGCTGGTCTCTTGCCTTTTGGTCATCTCTTTTCAAAAGATAAACTTTCTCTACCTCTTGCCGTTTGTGTCTTGTTCTCCCTGTTGGAGGTCCCCTGTCTTCTCCTCATCCTCCACAGCTCTGCTCCTCTGGCCACGTCTCCCAACCCCTTGCTGCCTCCCTCCTGGTCACCACCACTTCCCCAGGGGCACTTCAGGATGCTTTGCCTTGTCAGCTTCATGTGTCTGCCTGCTTGCTCCTTTTCCACTTGCCAGGCTTGACTGATGTCTCTAAAGAGGCAGGCGCACAGTCTATGTCAGCATCCAAACCACACTTTTTTCATCTCTCCTTCCATGCCACTTTCCCCTCCCTCTTCCTCTCAGCTCCTTATCATGTCCTGGCCCTTTGCCCGACCCTCGTTTTGGAAAAGAAGTAGAACAGTGAGGGAATGTCAAGGTCTCCAGCCATGCTTGTACAATTTAGTTGAGGGAATAGTGTGTTAAATTGTCAGTAAAACCTGAAGGGTTGCTGAGCATTCACGTTCCAAGAGCTTAGTCAAAATCATCTGTGAAATATTTTCTATCTTCTCCTCTATCTATACATTTTCAAAACCACGATTAAAGACCCTGTCAAGAGGCAGCTTAGCACTGGTTTTGAAGGGAAGATCCACATGGGCTTCAGCAGATCATGGCCAGGGTCCACAACAGCTCACGCTGAAGCAGGAAACAAGGTCCCTTCCAGCAAAATCCTTGCGCACCCATTTAACTTCAAGCAGGTGAGTCATCCCAAAGGAGATGCAGGCACACTTTTGCTCAAGGGCGTTAGTAGGCCTGGACTGAAATCAGCATCACCCCAACCTCACAATTCACAGAAAGATGGAAACCTTGGCAAGCAAAGACAGCCTCCATGAGATAACCTTACTTAATCCTGTCAGAGTCTGGGGAAGGACTCTAGAGAAGCCTTTTCCATCTCCCATAGAGCTACATAACAACAGGAAAGCACCATTGCAACATAAATTTGGTACGAAAGAAGTATGAATGGAAAGGTTTGTAAGCCCCTGAAGTAACCTCAGGATGAGGGTTGAAGGAATGGCCTGAACTGACAATGAAGGACATTGCCTCCGTGGTTCACGTCAAGACCAAAGGCCGGCACGTTGATATGACCCCCACAGGTCACTCATTAACAAAAGGCCCAGCATTTGAACACCAGGAGGATGGCAACAAGGTTGTGGCATGTCACATCTATCAGCCCTTTTCCTGTTGGCCCAACAGAAAAACAGACTGTGGACACAGAGTTCAAATATACAGTGCAAGCAAGGAAAAGCAGATGACTGGGAGCAACCTGGCCTATGGGGCGGGGAGGATGCAGACAGCCAGATTCGCAGCAAAGGACAAGTCTGTAACAGCTGTTGGAGCCTAAGGGAGGCCTGTCAGCATCTGTCCAAAATTTAGTTTGCTGTTGCCAGTTGAGAGGAATTCAGGAGACATGGTGAGGACTTCAGAGCTGGTGGCCCGTGCACTCCCTGTTGCACACAAGTGATCCTGGCCAGACCACCTGAACACATGCATCTTGGGACTTGTTAGCTCATGAGTGTGTGAGCGTGTAAAATCAACCTGCTAAGGATTTTATTTAAAAGTCACTTCCCTTTCTATGAATTTTCTTATATTGATCTCCTACATTTTTATCATCTTATCATTTAGATTTTTATTTAGACACTTAAATGAAAGGCTTTTTTCCCCCCATTTATGTCCCATTATTAAGTAACAGTAGTTTATGTAGGATGACAAGATGTTAAAAGATTATTTTCTAAAAACTGCTTGAATACCATTCAGTTTTGAAGCCCTTAACTAAAAAGAAAATACAAATCCACAAGCCCATCCAGAAAAGGCAGACTACTAGCACACCTCACCTGATATCTGTTATTTAAAAGAAGAGAAAATAATTAAAATGGATTAGTCACTGAATTCCTCTCAAATATAACTCCTCTGGTTTCTGAAATTTCTTGGTAAAATCTGTGAAGGAGTGTTGCCCCTTTCCTGTCATTAAAAACCTGCTCCAGCATGTGATTTGAGACAGTTCTTCAGCCCTGTGAAGCAAAGCATGTATTTGCTTGATTGCAAGTGTCCTTATTTTTGCAAGAGCTTGAAATGATTTGGCTTTCCTTCCACTATGTTGAAACACTTTCAGAACCCAGAGAAAAGCTCACAGACAGCAAGAACTTTTATGGAAATAGTCAGTACCCTCAGGAAGGCTCAGACAAGGAATTAATTACCCAGATATTATATCCAGGTTTGCCCATGCTGACAAGTGCAGACTGATGGAGCTGGCAGAGCAGCCACAGTGGGCAAGCGAGGCAAGTAACAGCGGTTTGGTGCTCTCGGTTCCCTCCTAGGACATGAGAAAGTCTTGCACAGAATAATGCTGTGATAGTCCCTGGCTCTTCAAAGGCACGTGGCTCTTTGTTCCACTGAAGGAACTGCTCACAGGCAGTTTTCTTTGAAAAAAATAGAAAATTTTTTAAAATATGAAAAATGAAAAAAAAACCCAAGAAATAAAGCGTGGAGGATTCAGACACCTTGCTTACTCTGGTGCTGTGTGGGGACACTTGCTTTAGCTCTGGATGAGACAATGACAGCCTGGGAGGCAGGACAGCCTCACAGCCCAGCTTCACCCCCGGTCTCCTGCTTCGCTAGCACAGGCTCAGAGCCCTGCTATGACCAATGAGTCACCTGTGTTTGCCTGCATGTGTGACACACAGTGAAGTGACTCTGACCCCTTCCCAGAAAGGACACTGGAACAACTACACCCACCCCTACCAAGTGATTAAAATGATTAATGTTATGCATTGAAAAAGAAAAGGTGAAAAAATACCAACTAGTTTTTCCTTCCTCTCGGCACTTGGTGCCTTGTTTTACTTTCCTGGCAACATTACAAAAGTTCATCTGTCCTTATCTGAAAGTTTCCTTCCTTTGATTAATGGGGTCAGCACTTAAATGTGAAGTTCCCCAAAATAAATGTATTATAGCTGTTTCCTATCTTATGTGGAACAACAAAATATACAGCAGGAATGCTTGCCCCTAAAGCAGGCACTGATCACACATGATCAGCAGGAGGAATGTAGTAAACTGAGTTACTGATGGCCTGGAGTTTACCTCAGAGACATTAATAGCAGCAACATGATTGTCTTCTGCCTTTGGTATCAGCACTGTTACATCCTCACATTAAACTGGAGAAAGAATGGGATGTCAAATTTTTCTACAGTTGGAGATTGGAAAAATAGTCTTCCCAGTTATTGCAATCAAATTAAAACCACCAAACTTTACATTGGCAGAGGAAACCCCAAGACAGGTGGCTCAGCTGATCAGAGGTAGCCTTGGATAAAGAGGGTCCACAAGGACCGTGCTGTTTGCAAGGCGACAGCCTGAGAGGCATTGTGGGGAGCTGGCGAGCCCACAGGGCCACGTGCTATGACTTTGTGGGGCTTATACTGGTGGGGATTATTTAAACCAGAGATTACTACAGAATTACGGTGCAGACACCTCCCCTGGGACACCTCTACACCTTGTCTATACCTACCATGTCTTGGACATTTCTATACAACCAAAAGCTTTCGTAGGGGAACCGAAGGCTAAAGTTTCAGTATTTCAGTGTGCTCCAGAAATTATGAACTTTGTAACAACTAGCAAAATGCACTTCATTTGTGGACTTCTTTCTAGGATCCAAAAGGGACCGTTATTATAATCTCCTTCAGGTGTTCATTTTAAATGCCCCTGGACACAGGTGGAAGATGAGTCTCACAACAGCAACTTTTTCCTTTGGATAGCACTGTCTTGTGACCCAATGACAGAATATAACTAGGGTCCAGAACCACAGCCAGTTTGGTGAAAAAGCTATAAATAATTGCACCGCTGCTCTCTTACGCCAGTCAGAGTGGTTAGCCAATAACTGGCTTTTCCCTACCAGCTTAACAAACACCACGTGGCTTAATATCCGCCTGTGCTTCTCCTGCTCTGAAGGTAAGAACACATTAGCATTTTATTCCTCATTTCTGCCTTTTGGAGTTGAGCCCCTAATCAGCCTGTTTTGGAGAAGGAAGTGAAATTGGACTTGGGCCTGGCTCCAGGGCTTCTTCAAGCCGGCAGAGGCAAATGGGCACCTCCCCCTGTGCCACGACCTCCCAGCAGCCCCCAGGAAAGGCGCTGCTGTATGGACCATCCCCAGCACGGCTGCGAGAGGCAACACCATCACCCGAGTCGGTGGAGCTGGCCACCCGTCTTCTCTGGACCTTCACCTCTCGCCTCCTGGCTGCCGTCGCACCTCATGACAAAAAACGCTAAAGTAGCGAACAGCAGGCCATAAGCACAACGAACAAATGAAGCTTTCTAAGTATGCAAAACAGCACAGGAATATGCATTATCAGGGTGAAGACCCCTCGTTCTTTAATCCAGTGATGATGTCCCTTAAGAGATGCTCTTACAGAGCCCATTCCTAAGAGAGAATCTGTGTAAGGAAATTAGGCATCATTATTTGTCTTCCCTCGTAAGAAGATATTTGATGAAATTAAAAGAGAAAACATTCAGGACTGAAAAAGATTGTTTTTTAAACACCATAATTATCCTGTGTGACTCACTGCCACACCATATCATTGCTATCAAGAGGTCTGTTAGATTTTTTTAAAATATGGTGTTTATATGAGTCAGGAGACTGCAGGCAGCTGTGTTAGACAGGAAAACCTATGCAGGAAACCCTTTTTCTTCAGGACATCAGTCCACTGCAGAATTCCAAGGTTATTCTGCAGTTCTGCATTTTTGAGTATTCTTACACCTTTCTCCCATGTAATGGACAGCCTTTCCTACCTGCTCTACTCTAGTCCATTCCCTGGGGTCACCTTGGGGCTCCCACTCTAGGAGCTGGTGGCCTTGAGGGGGTACGTTGTGACATGACTATAACCTGCACATGTGACTTGTTCTCTCCTTGCAGTAGGAGATTTGCTTCTGTAGCTCTGTGTTTCATTTTAGGAGGATATCGGTTTCCATAAATGTGCCGCTGAATGTTTTACATGCAAGTGGCACATTACTATCCCAGATAAACCACCAGCATGACCTTGCCTGCAGCACTTTCTATGTTCCTATCCAAAGGCCATCAGAAGTCAAGTGGTGTTTCAGTCTATCTGAAGCAGTCCAAACCATCAGCTGCAAACAACTGTCTCTGAGTTCAGTACTGCCAGGATTCTCTCCCAGCCAAACCACGCCATAACCTCTTTCTGTCTCTGGAGATGCTGGAGGCCTCTGAGGAGTCAGAAAAGATGCAGCAAGCACCATAGCAGCTGGATGCTTGCACAGAGGGGGAAGTCTTTCATCCTCATACTTTCTCTCTGATCATTTTCTTGTAAACTTTCCAGATGAGTGTCATCACCTAACCGCAAAAGCAGCCCTCTAGTTTCCTGTAACAAACACTGCAGACTCTAAGCGGTGGCTTCAGAGAAAAAAGTTTCCAGCCCTTCCTGATCATGGCAATTTCTGCTTGTGTGTCACCAGAGCAGCAAACCATACCCATGGGAGACTGCTGGCCTTTAGCTTGTGTTGAGGATGAGGCTTTTGTAGCAACCTCACAGCCTTGTGGAGGTGCTGACTGGCTTGACCATGGCCCCAAAGACTGGCCCAGGGGGATGAGCTGGTGACTCAGGAGATGTGTCCCTCACAGGTGAGGATGAGGAGGCTTAGGAAAGGGTGTTAGTTTTCTTCCTCCACCTGGGCTGGTGTTGCCCTCCACCGGTGGGTGAAAAAAATCTCCTCACCTCACTGCTCCACCATGAGTTTTCACTACTTGCTGCCAGCTTGCTTTGATGCCTCCAACAGCATGAAGCACCCGAGTCTCCTTTCAGGAGTTCATCCCAAAGGAAGCACTGCATGCAGTACCACCCAGGACCTCCCCAGGTGTGTGCCCACAGGGAGCCCCTCTGCATCCAGAGGGAACCAAGCGCTGGCACCCTCCGTGTGCTGTCTGCGCCCATGGTCACCTCGACACCCAGCACCCACCACTCCCGCAATGTCTGTGAAGGCCTTTGCAGTGCAGGTGTGCTTTTGCATGTACTGCGTGCCCAGCTTGGTGGCCTGGAGGTGACACGTGTGGCACGGGGCCCTGCACCAGCTCGTGTCAGTGCGCTGTGTGCCGCTCCTGAGCAAGGGGCCCAGGTTATGTTCATGATTTGCAGTTTTGCTCATGGCCACCGGGTGTCCCAATGGGACTGCACAGAGGTGGCAGCCGGGAGGTGACACTCTCCAGGTGGAGGCAGAAAAATGGGGAGACATGGCCCGGGTGCCACGCGCTGCTGCAGGACACATCCAGCCGGGATCACCAGGTGCTGTACCTATGAGACACATGAGCCTCACAGCTTTGCCCTTCTGGTTGAGGGCTGCAAAGAGTTCCTTGCTATCGTTCAGCCCTATGGCAACAGCACCATGGGCAAAAAAGCAGAAAGAAAGGCAAAAGTCTGCTCCGGGAAGCTTAGTTTTGCAAACATGCAATTTCCACACACAACACTGCTGCAAACTATTCACCAGGCCCTGTGCTGGGGCATAATTTGAAGCAAGGTGGAGGTGCTGAACCGTAAGTACCTCTCTTTGAAGCCTCCAACTCAAGCTAAACTCAGAACAAGTGATAAAACCGCTTGGGCTACATTAGGAGGAAATGTCACACAGCAGCGTGTTGTTGAATGTCAATGCACAATCACAGAGATGTTTTTCTGCTTTCTCTAAAGTACCTACTTCTCAGAGCAAACGCAGCTTTGTGGTTATGTGCCAAGGGCTTGGGAGGATATGTATCCATTTCAGACTCAGACTTTACAAGAAGCCTTAAACAATCACCTAATTGTCCAATGCACTGGCGTAAAGCAGTTTCCCACCTGCAGGTCTTGTCTGCTTACAGGGGAATAGTGTTTTTTCACTATATGTACGCCAAGTGCTGAGCACAAAGTGAGCTTTATCTCAGCTGGGGCCTCTGAGATGCTGTAGCAATAAAAGTAATTAGTCCTGTTACTGTGCAGGAGCTTAGCAGAGCCAGCGCATGCTCAGGACAGATATGCTCATCAGAGACTTCAGCCCCCAAACTTGTTCAGTAGTGATTTCCCGTATGTGCAAAATCAGCTCCTCATTTGGACATATCACGCAAATTCTTACCCAGGCAGGAAAGATCTCCCCCATAGCCCTGCAGCAGTTCCCCGTCAGATTTTGGGCCTGTGCTCTTAACTGTGGGAGATTTCAATTTTAAGTGCTAGGAGTTCAACAAAGGCAAAATAGTGTTTTTTCCCCTGTGTTCTGATTCTAGCCTGATACTTTCAGAAAAATTCATCCTTAATCAGGCCACTGGCATGGAAAGTTGTTAACCTTTGACAGTTGTAAGAAGCAAAAAAGAAGGCCATGTAACAGGTAGTGCTGGACAAATTAACAGTTGCACTAGTACAATAAAGTATTACAGGCTTTCAGATGTCAGAACAGCTGTCCATCAGGTCTGGCAAGCCAAATCCTACATTCCTGCCTGCAGAACACCAGCATATTCCACAATTCACTGAATACTGAGCTGTACAATTCTTTAAATACCTAGAGAGCTCCTCAGAAGCTGCATTGTGACTTCCTTGGGAATAAGTGTCTCTCACCTTTCTATAACAAATCAGCCATCAATTCATCTGTTAGTCATCTGGCTTCCTCTGATATAACTGTGCCATCCTATCCTCAGGACTGAGCGCTGAGGGAAAAGCCCAAGAAAACCTAAGAAAATAGATTGCTCAAGCACCCACATTATGTGTTTCCCACGTGTTGTGCCATGTGCCACTGAAGCAGCATGTTTTGCACCAATTTACCAGCAGACAGGTGTGGCGGACAGATGAATGATTTTTTTGCCTTAAACATTTCTTGGTGCATGGGGTGCAGGCAGGCCACAACCCTGAACAAGCCAACTGCCCCTGGAGGAAACAGGACTGGGCTGCTGTGACCCCCGAGATGGTCTCCCTGCGACCACCCAGGACGCACCGAGCCTGCACTGAACGAGACCACAATCAGGCAGAGACTTTGGGATCTGGACTGTAAATTATTGTCCGTTTTTAGCACAACTTCTATAAAACCTGCTTGGCATGAGTGGCTAAATTTGCTGAAGCCTTAGGCCGCACTCCCTAGTACAGTGAGAAAGGGCCCAGAGCTGCTGCAGGCGGGAATGATAAGGGCGTTACCAGCAATTTGCACTCCTGTGCACTGCTGAAACAGTGCTAATTGCTGGAGTTATCACCTTCTTTGTCAGGACCTTGAGAGCTAATGGCTGGACCCAAGAATGGAGACACACCTGTCAGCAGAAACGGCAACAGTAAACGGCCTACCTAGGGACAGTGATGAGACCCAATAAGGAGCAGGAGACCCCAGACCCAAATATTACTATTGGTCTGAACTACCACGTGAGGGGTGGGAAAACTTAATTTGAAAAAGCTATAATTGCCGAGGGATTTCTTTGTTTGGCCCTCTCTCGCTCTCTCTCTCGTCCCTGGTCCCTCGTCGGAGGCACCCAGCTTGAGCTGTGATTCGAATGGAGTCAGCGGAACATCATCGGCCTCGGAGTGGTGGTAGCTAGCTTCCTCTCTTCTTTTCCAGCTTTTCTCTATCTTTTCCCCTTACCCTTGTTCCCTTTTTCCCTTTTTCCCTTCGCCTCCCCTTTGCCTTCCCCCTCCCCCCCCACACACACCTTTTCTCCCCACTTCGTGGAAAATAAAGTTAAAAGGTTGTACAATATTTGACCGGTTTTAGCGTCTTAATCTTGTCCTTGGGATCATAACGAAACCCTCCCGATATTGGATTGGGACAATAGGTAAGGAACGTCTTTGTCCCAGCAGAGTGGTGTCTGCACAAAACCAGCCTGAGACCTTGAGCCAGGGTCTGGATAGCTCCAGAGATGCATTTGGGGAGTCTCTAGCAGATAGCAGATCAATAATTCCCCTTCAGAAAAATCAAGAGTGATTTAAAGCTGTCACTTATTACTGTTTGGTGGCCTGTGATGTCTCTTCTTAATTTCCTAGCAACCGAGCACTCTCCCCTCAGATATTGCCCAGGGACTTTCTTCAGCACCAAAGGAGGGAAAGGCTGAACGACTGCCCGAGCTGGACACCTGTCATCCAGCCGCGGAGTTGATCACGCTGTGCACGTGGGCTGCCTGCCCTGCTCCTGCTCTCTGGGGAACTGGGATTGGCAGTCTCCGGGCTGCTGAGCAGCCAGCAGCAAACCCGCACGCGCGCGCGCACACACACACACACACACACACACATGCATGCCCCAGAGATGGGCTCCACCTTCCAGAAGGGCAAACGAAGCACTGATACAGCTTGCCAGCTACGTCTGCCTTGGAAAAAGCAAGATCGGTCCTTAGCCCCTTGGAAAATTTGCCTGATGTTTGTATCTCTAGAGACAGCCAAAGCTGCAGCTTTTCCTCTTGTAGCATTTGAATTCAGAAAAGGGAGTCAGAGGGAAAGTCGAAAGGGGCTAAGGAGTCAGCTTGGTGGTGCCAGCTCCCAGGACATTATAGCTAGTCCCCATGACCCCTGCCCCAGGGGTCTCTTCAGCTTATGGGAAGTTCAGATTTCACAGGCTTTCCGACACACTTGAGTGCTGCAAAGTTATAAAAATCCATACTCTACCAAACTCAAACCTGGAGAAAAATTGATAACACAAAGCATACCTTCATTTACCTTAATTACAAGATATTTAAACATATCATGTGGTGCTTTCAGGGTCTTATCTCCTGATTTTTGAACACCTGCATTTGGCCCTCTGGAATCAGCAGGCATTTTCCATGATGAGACATCTCCCCCAAAACCACTTCATTCCTTGTCATTAGCCACCAGTCACAGCGATTTTGAGCACTTCCACCTCTGGTGCTCCCCAGAGTCGCAGTGGCACTACTTCGGCCCCATTCACAGACCCGTGTCTACTGTTCTCACCCAGCAGCTGAGGCCAAGGAGAAACCACCCTTGAAGTCTATCACAAGTGCATGCCAATGCTCGCAATTTCTCATCTGTTCTTTTGCAGAGATTTGGCTTAATAGAAATAAATAAATTAGCCTGTGGTTGCAATGTGCAAATGCAAGTGCTTTGCAGATGATTCTGATTAAGCTGCTATTTGCTCCTTCAGGAATAAGCACTTAATGCAAGATTTCAAAACCTGAGCAGCATGTAAATGGCCATGAAAAAGGAAGATGCAGTAAGTAATGACATGTTAAACTGCTCCTCTCTTCCAGCGCACTTCAGGGATACAAAGTAGAAAAGCAGAGAGGCAGCAATAAGTCTTAGCATTGTCTCTCACGGTTTGTGTTGATAAGTTCACATGATGGAGAGCACAAGCACAGCAGATTTCATGGAGGTAATTAGATGAGGAGGATGCAGGCTGGCATTCACGGGGGTGGGATTCAGGACAGAAAGGGGAGGTTTGTGAGAATATGTGACTTTGAAGCAGAAGGGAAGCACAGAGAGAGATTTCAGTTCACAGCCAGTGAAATGCACAAATGCTGCCTCCCTACAGCAATTTTCACCTGAGATTATTACATTATGTGTCTATCCTTAGTAGTAGAAGTACCTGCAAAAGCTATAATGAAGAATACCAGAACAGTTTAATTTCTTCTTGTTTCATTTTTTGGGCTCCAATTTTATAGGCCTGGCCTCAGCTCACTGTTCCTGGTGCTTTTAAGTAAAAAACAGTTCAGATGCTTTTAGCCTCATTGGTCTTCGAAGGAAATGCAGCTCATGCAGTCATGCCATCTGTCTTGCCCTTAGGAAAAACTCATGAGCCCGGTTACCCATTTCAACCAAGTCTGACCAAAGGGGTAGCAAACCTGAAGCTGGTGACACCCCCTACAAGGCCCATGCAAAGCAGCAGCATGAAGGAGGAGGAAGGCAGCAGACCATGCTCTGCTGCTTTCTCTGGTCTCTCTGGTGCACCAGGTTGTGAGCTCAGGACAAGCATCCTGCTCAGCTGGGGTAGGAGGAGCAGCCAGGAGAGACACAGAGGTCTCACAACCGTAGGAGAGCACCCACCTACCCATCCCACGGTTCCCAGAATGACCGAGTGCCAAAGAGAAAATGGGATCTCCTCTTCTCTTTGTTAGGACAAAAACTACGTCTCATGGAGCTTCCTCTCTCGACTCACGGGTCAACCTGGCTGGGAATGAGAAAGTTAAAATTTGGCAGGGGCAACACTCGTGTGTGAGATGCAGTTCTGAGTACGTGGTGGGTGGTATGTGGCACCCAGGTAGCTTTGCTAGAGGTGACTACAAAAATCCAGGTCATCACAGGAGACAAGGTATCTCTCTGCATCCTCCCAAATGACATGGATTGTCTAGAAACAACCAGTTGTTATGAGATTTAGAGATGCTTTGCTTAAATGACTTAACAGCCCTAGCTATTAAAAGACTGTATCTCCACAACAGCATCCCAGCAGCATAATCCATCACTGATCAGAGACATTCATCTTTTGAGGAGGGAGGGAGGCAGAGACCAAGGCAAAGACAGCCTTGCAGGTCCACAGACTTCTGCAGCATGAATATGTGAACAGCTTTCCCTTAAGATCAGAACAGTATTCTTGAGCACTGCTGTACTTTTCTCTTGCATGTACAGTTGGTCTTGAGTGTTTTTCCTCCCATGTCTAGACAACCTCCTCCCCACCACGTGTCCCATCGCCTTAACCTTTGCCTTCCCAGTGCCCTTGATGCTCTTCTTTGCAGCAGCATTGCCCTGCTCTGCCCATCTGAGCTGTCCAGGCTTGTGTGCTGGGGCACAACAGGAGAGTTCTTCCACCCCAGATTATCCTCAAAGTGAGGTGGAAGAAGGACTTGGACTTAAGACTCTCAGCCTAATACTCAACCACCAGTTGAGGAAGAGAGAAAGTTATTGTATTGCCACCTACCTTCATAGTAATATTATTTTGCTGTATAAAATCAGTTGCAGAGGCAATTTACATGAAAAACATTCCCTACCGGATAAACTCACATTGCTCCATGCTATGCGTATTTCAGGATGTACCATCTCTTTCCAGACTGCTAGAATAGGGAAAAAGGGAAAATGGATGGGAATATAATGAATATCGGCAGGATGTGAATCTTTGTGAATCTATTTTGGTGTGAGCTGTTATGGTTTCTGCCATGCCTCCAAGAAGCCTGCGCTATTTCTACAAGCTGATGTGCATATGTTATTGTAAAATAGTCTGAGTTGCTTTTTCATTGCCACTGCAAAAACAAGGAACTTTTTAAACAAATTTTAAGTGATGAACAGTGAGTAGCTGGTATGGATACTGACTTAAAGATCATCAGGAGTTTGCAGGTTTTGTCTCATTGTGCTGATCAGAAAAACTCTGTTTACTTTACCTCCATTGGGTAAGGCTATATTTTCATGGGATCATAAAATCATTCAGTGGGGAAGAGACCTCAGAAGGTCTCTAGTCCAAGGCAGGGTCAGCCATGAGTTTAGACCAGGTTGCTCAGGGCTTGATTTGATCAGGTCTTGCAACCCTTCAGGAATGCAGAGTCTTTCAACAATAGTCATGGTCAGGGGAGTGCATTGGCTCACAGAATGGGTGAGGAAAGGTCTACTCTGCCCAAGTGGCACATGTAGGAAGCTGTACCTAACGCACAGTCTGCAGGGCCAGATAATGTTGCACGAATCCAAAACAAATAGCATTGCAAATGACACATTTAAGCTGCAGGGCAGGGGGCTAGTGACCCAGCAATAGACTGCAAGGGGGAGGGTACGAAGCTGGGGAGCACTGGTGGGGAAGGAGGAATGGGCTGGGTCAAGGCATCTGAGATGCAGGAACTGAGTAGGACACTGAGACTGTGGCTAGAAACTGAAGGAAGAAACTCCAACACGGGCTGGGGAGAGAGACATAAGGGAATGAGAGTGCACAAGCTTATCAGACAAATTTAGCACAGAGGAACATGTGGACAGATGGGCAAGGAGATGGGGAAAATTAGGAGGAAGAACTGAGATTTATCCAAAAATCTTTACCAGCGAGCTTTGGGGGCAAATAGGGCTGAAAAGAAGAATTAGGGGAGATGGTGTTGGAGATGGGCACATAGAAACAGACTGGAGGGACCCAGAGGCAGTGGCTCAGGCTTGGGAATGATGGCCTCTCTCACCTTTCCGCACGCAGAGGCAGAAAGCCTGTGATGAAGCCAGATCCAGAAGTATGACCAGTCCTTTGTTGCTAGCACATACCTGTGAAACCTGCTGGCACCACACATATCCTGTTGTTCTGAGGTTCCCATGACTTACTATTGATCTGTCTTTTATGCACTTTTATGTCACAGCCAAGGGACAAAACCATACTAATACTTTACAGGTGCTAGTAGGTGCCATGTACTTGAGTTTGGGCCAGGGAGAAGGAGACGAGTTAGTCAGAGATGCATTGCACTAAACACTCTATCAAAAAAGTTGTTAAGTTGAAAAATATCACAATCAAGATTGCCTATGTAATTTTAATTCAGCCTTGCCTCTGCATGTGGTACAATTTAATCTAAATTAAATGATCACATGGATTATTATCTTTCTCCACAAGACCTCTGCCTTACAGCAAACACAGGAGAGTCGTTAAGTTCCTACTCCAATGTGCTCCCAGTCTCAGGAAAACCAGACAAGGGGCTGGGAGCAGAGCGACCCTTAGAAGGAAGTGGGCAGGGAACACCAGTGGGTATGAGCCTAAATATGGCAACTGCATTTACAACTAGATTATTTTTTTCTGAAGTCAGATTAATATTAATAAAAGGGATAAAAATAATCAGAGCAAGAAACAAGCTTCACAAGCTCCTACTGTCCATCTGCTGAGTTAATATGATCAGGTTGCTGACGGCAGGTTGCTGTGGACCTCTCTGTAGAGGCAGAAATAGAGGTGGGTAAAGGGCTGGTGCATCTAGAGTTGCTGCCTCTGGTGCAAGGGGTGACACAGATTAAGGGGTGAGGACGCTCCCACGGAGGTGGACCGGGAGCACCAGGGGCTCAGCTGGCCCACAGGCAAAGGCAACAGGGAAGGCTGAAATTCTGAAGTCTCTGCCAAGTAAAGATCGTGTCTTTATATTGGTTCTTGCTTACCCAGTACATGGAGTAGATGTTCGTAAAGGATATTGAGATAGCACCTTGTGGTCCCAGTATCCTAGGGCCAATATGAACACCTTGCTGGCCACAATCCTTAAAGAATTACATACAAACAAACTGCTTTTAAAAATGCTAAAATTAAGCTAAAATGTCCCCAGTGCTTTGCAGCCATCCAACCCACAGCTGGGAGCTGTGTTCCCTGACCATTTTCACCCAGCCCACAACTCCCAAGCCCTCGCTAGACAGAACGAGTATCACGGTGGGTGCTTTTCCCTCCAGCGTTAAGTGCACTGGTGTGAGTGCAATGAACTCTTCCCAAGCTCATAGCTGAAGAGCCTCTGCTGGAGGGGTGGGTTTCCCCCCTTCCTTAACTACTCCATGTCCAGTTACAAAATGCGTTTTCCTGTAGGTGAGCAGTACAGGACTGATGACAGCTGAAGTTGAGTTGAACACATACAGTACAAGCACAGCAACTTTAATCTCTGTCACGCAGAGAAGGTGTTTCCAAGGTGAGAAGGGGACTGTAGAGCCCTTCCAGGGTCATTCATTCTGCAGCCTGACAGCTAAATCCTTCACCAGGGACGTCGGGGAGCATGTCACCTGTAGGGACTAGGCACTGACTCATCTCATGTATCCAATACCAGCCACTGCACCGCCTCAAGGAAGTCACAGCCTTGGCCAGATTTTCAGTTAAAGGCGTTGGTGCTTATTAGTCCTTTCTCATGGCATCAAATCCTATATGGGGACTTCATCTTTCTACCTCCCCCAGCCGGTCTAAAGCTGGTTTTCTCACATTGCTCACATCTAATGGATATGAGTCCTAGCAGCCCTCCCTCCTACCACCCTGACCTACAAAAAGGGTATCTTGGGTACCTCCAGCCAGAAGGGAGGATCTAGGCAGCCAGACCCAAGGTATATTTGTGATGGTAACTCATTTCTTAAGAGGGGGGAGGGGGGGAAGTCCTGCTGGGATAATTCCTCTCCTTGCCCACGCACCAGGTGAGCCCCACAGCTGAGCATCCCACACTGTGGTGACGACCTGCAGTGATGGCCACCACCTGGGCAGTGGTGGGCCCTTGAGACTGCTCGCGCCCTGCAGGGCCCTCACGGGACGCCAGCACCCCCAGGGACCAGGCTCCAAGGGGAATCAGCTCTCAGAGATCTGATTTCAGATCTCGGGGAGGAGCCACGACTCATGGTACTGCTTTTACTCATGCCCTGGGAGCATTGACACGGCAAATGCCATCGCCGTGGCGGGGGGGGGAGACACATCCCCAAGATCACCCTCCTTCCTGCTCTTCTCCAGGGTTATCAGCCTTCTTGCATCTCAGGTTTCAAGAAGTTTACTCAAGGAATTTTTTTTACCACTCTCCCTTTTTTGAAAACCTCTCTCCTTTGATCATATTTTGAACTAACAAGTTTCTTCACTTCAGGCGTTACGGGTGATCTTCTGCTCCCAAACGACCTGCTCGCAGAGCCTCCCAACGCAGGCTGCCGGCAGCTGCCCGCGGCGCGGGACCGGCCCGGGCGCCCCCGGCCTTGCTGTGCGACGGAGAGTGCAGGCGGGCAGCCCAGACCGCAGCTCCAGCTCTCGCTCCCGGCTCCCAAACAGCTTTTTTTTTTTTTTTTTTTTTCTCCCCGGAGAAGCAAAGCCTGGCTGCTTCCCGCGGTCCCGCAGGGATTTCTGCCCGGTGCCTCTTCCAGAGGTGCCCCGGCCCTGGCGGCGGCCCGGCCGGCGGCACCGCGCTGTGGCCCGGGGCTGGGGCGGGCGGGGCTGGGGGCGGGCGGCGGGGAGGAGGAGCCGCCGGGGCCGCCCCGCCGAGCCGGGAGGCAGCGGCCGGGCCGGGCCGGGCCGGGCCGGGCGGCGGCGACGGCGGCAGCGGCAGCCGCGACACCCAGCCCTGCGCGGCGGCGGCGGCTCCACGGCTCGGCGGGGCGGGTAAGTCCTCACCGCTGCCCCCTCCTGCACCCCCCGGGGGGTCCCGGGCTGCCTCGGCCCCGCCGGCGGCAGCCCCGCTCCCAGCGACCGGGCGGGGGCATCCGCAGCCCGACTCGCACCCCGCGACCTGCACCCCGCCCCTGCTCCTGGACCCCACGCTTGCACCCTGCGTGCTGCACTCAGACCCGCATCTGTACCTGCACGCTGCACACCCGGGCCCGCAGCCCCCACCTGGACCCTGCACCTGGACCCGCAGCCGGACCCACACCTGCACCCCGCGTGTGCACCCGCACCTCCAGCTCTCCGCAGCTGAGACTAGCGGGAGGAGCGGTTCTCTCCTCCCCGGGGTCTCCTGACCCTGCCGCAGCCCCACTGCCTTGCTTTCCTGATATCCCAGTGCACCAGTTTCCCAGTACCCTGGTACTCTGCTATCCCAGTACGCAGATACCCCACACCCTGGTACCCCCCCAGTCCAGCTGTGCTACGCCACTGCACCCCGTCCCCCGGCAGAGCATGAAGCCAGGAGGGGGAGGAAAGCTGGGGCAGGGGGACCTGGCAGGGCTGAGCATGGGGAGCCAGGAGGTATCAAGGTGGGGGAGATATCCCACTGAGAATCAAAAATAACACTTTTGGGTGTGAGGGGCAGGAGATGAGGGAAAACCACAAACAAACTGTGCCGTGCAATGCCTTAAGCCTTTCGGTTATATTGTGCATGCTCCTTTGTTCATTTGCTGTCGTGGCTTTGCTTATCAGACAGGCAGCAGCTTAATGTAATTTTTTTTCTGATGCTACTGAACTAGCCTTTCATGGCCCCAGAGAATACAGATTTCCCAGAGTGGGAGTGTGCTGGTGCAAGGGTCACTGCAAAATGGGTTGCATCTTTATGTGGCTGCTGCTGAACTGTTTTAGGAAAGAACAGCCCTATACCTGTCCGTAATGCTCACACTATGGGAAGGTCTTCAGTGCCCGTGGAAGGCTTAACTTTTTTGTGGGGGACAGGCAGAAGAAAGAGAGAGAAGGAGGCAGACAAGCAAGCACAAACACTTTAAATGAAACACATGCCACAGGAGATTGTCTCATCCCTGTCCAGAGGGATCTGTGTTCACGGGACAGAGGAAAGTTCAGTTTCCTGCTCATTCAGCCCTTGGCCTCTTGCATCAGAACTACAAGCCAGCGGGGGCATGTGATGCCAGTTTTAATGAGGCATATATGCCAGGGCGCTGGTGCAATTTATACCTGTTGCACAGCTGCTCCATCAGGAGTGCATGCATCACAGATGCTGCTCTTCAAGGGATAAGATGGAAAAAGGATTAACATTTATGCTGTCAGCATTGCAGCATTCTGCACTTGCCTTTAATGCCTGTCACATCGACAATGAGCTCGGTGATGGGAGCATGAGCAGAGCAGGAAGATCAGATAAATGGGATTAAATGTCACAGAACAATCCTGGGACAGCAGCCTTCATGTGCCTGGAAAAAGCCATCCTCCCTCTAAAGGGAAAGAGGACAGGTTCCTGAGGATTATCACAGGTCAATTGTAAGAGAAGGAGATGTAGAGTACCCTGCATGTAGCTCCTTCCATTATTTCATCCCAAATGACAAGTTGATTTGCTCTTCATCACAGGAAGTGTATCTTCTGGCCAGGCGTGGAAAACACAGAGCACAATATGGATAACATGGGGGCTGCGCTGATAGTCAAGCTTTGGCAAGCTAGACAGGGCTGAAACTAAGCATTATTTGAACAGAAGGCCTGGGACAGAAACACATTGCAGGAAAACAGTAATTCAGTAGGTGGTGCTTACTGTAAGGCAGCCAGGGTTCGAGAGGCTACTTGAGAATTGCAGGTGCAGTCTCTCTGCCAGGCTGCTGAGCACTCGATCGGATGGAGTTATTAAAGAGATTTCTGGTGAGGGAGAAGGGAGGGTACTCCCCAGAAGAAAAGGTACTGGCTCCAAGCATCTGGCCAAGCACTGGTTCAGCGCTGGATCTTCCTAAATGCTATGAACTGTTGTCTGCACTTTTCACCAGCAGACCTGCACTGCGGTGTGACGTTGGTGCAGGTTAAAACCACTGCTGCTTTCTTTGCAGCTGCATTGGTTGGTGGGATGCACCTTTGAGACACAAGTAGGAGGTGAAATCTTGCCTTCTCTTGGCTTAGATTTGGTGAAAAACAAAAGAGGCCAAACAAGACTTTAAACAAAAGCTCTGTCGACATATGGGCAGAATAAAGACCCCTAGATTTGGCTTGTAGCAGTGTCGTGAATGAAATATGAAAGGCACATGCCAAGTACAAGAGGTGCTGTTCTCCAGAATTATTGTGTAGCTGATTTTCAGTCCTCCCTTTCTTTTTGCAGCAGCATCCCCATGGCGCTCTTCACAAGAGCCAGCAGTCATCTTAACACCACCAACTCCATCCCCTGTGAGGCAGATAATACTACAGAGCACAACCTGCCACACTCACATGCCTACTATGCCCTTTGCTACTGCATCCTGATTTTGGCCATCATCTTTGGGAATGTGCTGGTCTGCTTGGCAGTTCTAAGGGAACGCACCTTGCAAACCACAACAAACTACCTCGTGGTGAGCCTGGCGGTGGCGGACTTGCTGGTGGCCACTTTGGTGATGCCGTGGGTGGTATACCTGGAGGTGAGTACGTCTCAGGAAAGATTAGCAGAGCTGACCTGTGGTATGGGTTCACTGGCATTAGTGCATGCTCTCTGGATAGGCCAACTCTGGACTGAGACTACGCCAAGTACCAGATAAAAGCCAGTCACATTTTCACCACCCAGCTAGCTCTAGAGCATTTGTGGAGATGGTGGCAGCCCACACTGTCACACAGGTGGCCCTTGTAGACCAGATACATGCAGGACAAACACACCATGATCCAGCCCATCAGCAGATACCCTGAGCCTAGCTCTTCCTGGCATAGCACAGACTCTTAGAGCTTAAGTGACAGCTGGGCGATAGCCAGTAATATAGACTGTGGGTCCTGATGTGCTAATACCCACTTTCATCTGAGCATCTTTGAAGCTGACTCCATCTGCCAGGAGGGTTGCTTGTGAGCACCATGATGCATCAGGAGTGACGAGGGAGGCAAGGGGGTAGAAATGTCTTACAGGAATGTATCTTAGAGTCCAGATCAACCGCTGCTCCTGCTGGCCAGAAAGCAGGCGAGAACAGTCAAATCCTCATCTTCTGTGAAGTTTAAGAGCCTTCATGTCCATGTTAGGTCAGCTCCAGGCAACATTCCCCAGGCAGGCTGACATAGACGTGAAGCGCTTTGCTCCAAAATCTCTTGAAGTCATATGAGCATTTTCACAATAACTTCAAAGGATTTATCACGCCCTCAGGGCCTTATTCTTCATTTCCCTGATTTTTGAACATTGGGCTGGTGTAAAAATGTACTGGAATGACTATGCACTGTATGAACAACACCATCAGATACAGGGCAGCAAAGATGGAATCCAAATGCCCCGAGCACTGCAGCAAAATCCTGAATTACTGAAGCCACTCCTGGAGAAAAAGCATTTTTACTAAAGTAAATCCACGAAAGTTTGCTGCAGCTGGCATTTTTATCTTTTATCATCACCATCTTTACACTAATTCAAGTAAATTGGTAGATCTAGAAAAATTAGAGTGAATGTCTATCAGCCTTAAGCTTGCAGCTGAGCCCTAATTCCCCATTCTCATGCTAACAGAGACAGAAGAAGCCTCTGAACCATGACCTCTTTGAAGGTTCATGCTCCTTCTATAAGGGGCAAACTGGGATCAGGCTGAAGAGTAGGTTAAATATTCTGTTGACAGCTGCCCACCTTTGGCTGACCTCTTTCCTGCAAAGCAAAGCAGGAGCAGAGAGGGATTTTGCCATGTGCATATGGAATGTGCAGCGTATCAATAGGCAGTAGAACAATATAGGATGATACCAGTAAATGCCAGACCTGTTATGCACATGCAAAGAGATCTGATCAGGTAGCAGGGCACAGACACTGGCCGACAGCCCTCCTCTGCCAGCACACTATGTTGAAGAGCCAACGCAATTCTAAGCTTTGGCACTGAGCACAGGCATTTCCCTTATGTTAATCCAAGTCGCTCTCCTTAACTGTGTCCATTGCAGACTGTCAGTGAGACTGCAATTAAGAGAAGTTAGGGATCTGCCCTGTCTGCAAGCATTATTAGTAAGGGCACTGATGGTTAATTATGTCTGTAGACACTGTGGAGTGAAAGAATGAAGAGAGCACCATGATACTGCATCTATGATCATGTTCCTAATAAAGACAATAGCAACATTTAGACTAATCTGTGTAGAAGAGTCCTGGAACTGGTCAGGAGTACAGCTGTATACAGCTCACTTGTGTTATCTCAGGGGAATGGAAGGAGGAAGATGAAAAGAAGGCAACAAAGAAGGAAAGAACGATAAAAAGCAAGGTATAAAAGGGGGACCCCCCCCAAATACAGAATTAGGCTAGGGATTTTGACAGCAACTAACAGATATAAAGTCAAATTTTATTTCAGACATACAAGAATATTCCATCACCTCAAGTGTCTTCCAGACATTAATAAAATAACAAGATGCTTTGCATTGGAAAACTTACCACCGTGGAGGCAGTGTAATTGAGGCACATCTGCAGAGCAGGCTCTGCCTCCACACGGTATCATGGACACAGTTTGCAACCACGATAGTAGGTCTGCTCCCTAGTCACATTTGGAGAAACATCCAAGATTCATTTCCATTTCTGGAGGAAAGAGAATCAAAGTGGCTGAAGAGATAGCAGATTCACTAAAACAAGAGGGAGAACTACACCTCTCAAATGCAATCTACCACTCCCAGCCCTAGACTTTAGGGCTGCAGCAATATTAAGATTTAAAAAGCAAACAAACAAAAAGTTCCCAAAGTGATTTGGTGTTTGCTGATGTTTATGGAATCGATGATGCTACAGATGAAGAGGAAATGGTATCATGCTTTGGTACGATATGGGCATAGAAATTCCCAAGAAATCATTCAGTCTCCAAAATCTTGTACAGTACCTATTTCTCTGCTGAATGCTTGCTAATTCAGACAGCTAAAACCTGGTCATTATTTATGGAGAAGCTAAAGGTGCATGGATGCCTTACGATTTAAATGTCATATGTGAACTTTATGTGCTTTACACTTAGATCTTAGAGTCATCTATGGCTTGGACCTTCTCCATGAACATTTTCTTGTTATTAGTCATGCAGGCTAGGACTGTCTCTTTCTGAGAGGTCTTTTGGGAAGGCTGTGATAGGTCAATCACAGGAATGCTTTACAATCTCAAAATCCTGATCTGCAACTAATGGAGTTTCTGGCACAAAATGCTATCAGCACAGTGCCTAGCCCTCTTTTTGGGTCAATGGGTATTGTCTGCTTTACTAGTACTGCTTCTTCAGTTATTCACTGACCTCTGATGCTATGGCTGGCACAACTACTGAAGCCCACAGAAGTTTCTAAGAGAGTAATAATAGGCATCCTGCCCACTGGAGTTTGATGGCATTAAATACCATCATTCCTTATAGTCAACACATGGTAAATGGAGGAGAACATGGAGCAACATGACCTGTAACATCCTTCTCAGTCTTCTCACAACATCCAGTTCAACTTCCACAGGGGGAAAAAAGCTTCAGAAGATAATTGTCACTGGTGTCCAGTCTGCAGCTCTGTTCAGAGCACTTGTGAGTAATGCTCTCTCCTCTTCTGTGGTTCTCAGGATGGATCAGTGAGACCTGCAACTCCTCTTTGAGTTCAAAAAGCTCATTAGAGTACCGTCAAAGTGAGCACAAACAACTGAGTTATGCTGCTCAGCAGTCTACTAGTTGTCAGCTGGTCTGACAGCATGCACGCTCTTAGTTACTCTTGCCATGCTGAAGTGTAAGCAGGGATTTCACAGCTGCAGGAAGCTAACAGCACACCCAAAAAAGAAGGTTTTCTTAAACACAAAATGTCAAGTGAACATGCTTAGATGCACAGCTACTTAGATGCCTGCCATCATCTGATGCAACCTTCTGTTCATATTTTATTCACTCTTACTCATGGACACCTAAATGTGGCATCATTATAGAAATAAGATTTACAGAGATTATTCTGTTTATTTTTAAGGGTTCAGGGGAGTAATCAATTTATGTAAGTGTATGAATGCACTTTTTTTTTTAAATTGGAAGACTTCCTAAAGTGTTGGAAAGCTAAATATAACAATACTGCAATCTTGTGGATAAAGCAGACTGGTCATCAAGAAGGATGATCTGAATAGTCTATAGGGAGCTTTACCATTGTCTTTGATAGAAACAGGATTTCATCCTGGACTCTATTCCCAGTTCTGCGGCATGCGCAATGTGTGGTAATGAGAGACTGTATCAACTCATCTGTCTGTGCTTTGGTCTTATCAGCTGTAAGAGGAGAATAATGTTTGACCATCCACCTCACCCAGGCAGTTGTGAGGATTCATTCAATTAATACTTGCAATGTGCTTTGAGATTGCTGAATAAAAGGCAGCAGAGGGATAAAGAATAGATATCCTGCCAGCATATGAAAATCAGGAATGCACACTGGCAAGTTCTAGCTTCTGTAACAAAGATGAGCAGCACAGAGCAAGAAAAGAAGGAGCAGGAATAGAATATAAAATATGAACATGACCTATATTTTAAAAAAAGCCTTCAAGCCTTCTGGAACAAATTCTGAATTCTCATACCCCACAGGCAAATATTAACTACTTCACTGACTTCAGCAGAGCTACTCCCCATTTTAGAAGTTCTGGCTGGTGGAAATGAGGATGGGTTTTAAACCCAATGTTTTGATCTGTCAAGCATCCTCTTAATACAAGCTATGGCTTACTATGCAGATGATGTGATCTGAATGCATCATCCTGAGAGGGTTCACTTCAGAGCCATCCCCACCAACACCTTCTTTGGCTTTAATGGTTCCTATTCCCAGAACGTCTCTTTGGGTTTAGTGTTTGACTGCACTGAGGACTTTGGAAACTCCCCCACTTAACTACTTTCACATCTGCTGGGTCAGCAGCAGCTGCCTCATGCAAACACCTGGCACCAGCTCCTAGTGAAATACTCTTCAGACTCCACAACTCACACAAACTCACACTGCATTGAATTCTGCCGCAAACTGTAAAACCACCCCTTACTGCATCACGTTTCAAAGGTTTTCAGCACTTATAATTTTGGGCTACTTTCAGATGGCAAGCAGGCCTCAAAATCTGCAACTAAAACAAAAATGGTATGGGATTTCTTTAAACACTAAATAGAAGCTAGCTATTAAGGTCCCTGATTTTGGCAGAGGCAGCCTTCAATTTGCACACTTTCTAGGCCACCTAATTGTGCAAAAAAGCTCTCAGGAATCTTTTGTTTTCTTTAAAAAAAAAAGCCCCAGAAGTTTCAGAGCACTCAAGATGAAAGCACAGTTCCATACTGCGTTTTGCAGGCCCATTCCCGTTGCTGTCCCATACACTGTTCTGCAGTCACTCGGTGTCAAGGGGTCTCATGGAAGCCCGCTTCATTCAGTACCTGACTTCTAACAAGCTTTTCCATAGCAGCGGGGTCCGACAGGGAAACCTCCTAAAGACACAGCTCACCTCAACAAGTTTCTTTGCCCACGTGTGGGAATCCTGGCACAGAAACAATCAAAAACATTTAAATTCCTCAGGATTATTCATTAAAGAACCCTGAAAGGAATCTGTGCAGAGAGTGATTTTTTCACTTACCCAAGTGCATGGGAGCTGCATCTCTCTGCAGGGTGCTGCATCCTTTCTAGGCACCGACACTTGTCACATGGTTGACCTTAGAAGCAAGGCTCAATCGTGGCCCCATCTCCAGCCTGACCTGGTATGGGTCTTTGAGTATCTAGCCCTTGTGTTAGGAAAGGTAAGTGACCTAAGCTAAGGGACCAGGTCGGTAACATAGCTTGGGCGGGGGGGGGAAATGGAGGAAGAGCACGCTATCACCTACCCACTCTAGGGAAAACAGTTTATAAGAAGCTGTTTCACCTCTGATGCCTTACCAGCTTTTCACTGTCCTGAGGGGCCCCAGAGGCCAGCCTGGTAGGGAGCTGGAACATGTTCACAGGATAACTCAAGCAGGAAGGGACCTCGGGAGGTTGCTAGTCCAACCCCCTGCTTGAAGCAGGGTCAGCTGAGGTCAGACCAGGCTGCTCAAGGCTTTTTCCAGTTGGCTCTGGAAAATCTCCAAGGATGGACGCGGCACAGCCTTGCTGAGCAACTGGCTCCACCACCTCACTGTCCTCATGGTCAGAAAGTTTTTCTTTATATCCAGTCTGAACCTCTGGTTTCACCTTATGCCTGTTGTCTCTTGTCCTCCCACCACGCACTGCTGTGAAGAGCCTGGCCCCATATTCTTGATAACCTCTGCATAGGTCCTGGGGGGCTGCTGTTAGGTGACCCTGAAGCTGCCTCTTCTCCAGGCTGCACAAGCCCTGTCCCTCAGCCTCTCCTCACAGCGCAAGTGTCCAGCCCCCGGGGCTGTCTCAGTGGCCGTCCGCTGGACTCACTCCAGTTTATTGATGTCTTTCCTGTGCTGGATGGTCCAAAACTGGGTGCTGTACTCAAGATGTAGTTTAAATGTTAGTGGAGAGACTGCAAACTAGCATCGGTTTCTGAGAGATTCCCAGGATCCAGCTGAACGTGCAAGATCTGCAGAGTTTGGAGGCTAAAATCTAGGCCTCTCACACAAGGTAGGCAAAACCACTCTGAAAGCGAGGATTTCCCCCCCACTCTTCCCTGGCCCCCCCTTTTCCAACCAGCACAGTGTTTGATTCGTTTGCTGTACTCATCCAAGAGGTTAATCTGCTGGAGGCGAGGCTGCCTCCTTGTTCATCTCCTGTACGGAGCAGGTGCTCAGGCAGACCACCTTACTCAGGGTCAGGCTATCATCCCAGCCTCTAGGAGGGCTGACACAGCTGTAGCAATGCCACACAGTGCTTGGAGCTTATTGTTTTCTGCTGAAAAGGTCATTGTCAAGAACTTGATAGCTGGGCCAAAAATGTATTTCTCCATCACAAATACTGGCCACAGCTGAGATTTCATAATCACACATTTTAAGACTAAAAATTCAAAACGACCAGAACAAAGGCTAGAGATGGTAGCAAACCAAAACCCTTCATCTGAATAGCTTGTGAGTTCTCATTCAGATCTAATCATCAAAATCTGTAACCAAGATAAGAATCCAAATAAGGTTCTGGAGAAGTCTTGGGTCTCGGTTCTGTATTTCATTCATATATGCCTAAAATTTGCAGCACTTTTCCAGCTCACTGGCTGCAGAACTCCAGCAGCTAAGTTGAGAAACGCTTTTAGCCCTTAGATTTTTCTGAGATAATCCTTAAACAATATATACAGCGATATCATATTTAATTCAATTTATCGTGCTAGGTCTTAAAGGGAGAGATGCTACCTATTTCTTCACCTTTCCTCCCTTTTTAAGAGTAAATAAGATTTTCTGTGACCTGCTTCTGTGTGATACTGAGCACAACATAGGTTCCTTTGTTTCCCTAGGCACATCACAGTGAATTTGAATACACTGTAAACATTTGTCTAGCTACTGAGATGCTTGGAGAGCACCTCCTTACATAAAGCATATTAGTACTCCATGCAGAACAACGCTTACAGTTTTGTGATTGCTGGTGCAGGTGACTGGAGGAGTCTGGACTTTCAGCCGTATCTGCTGCGATATCTTCGTCACCATGGACGTAATGATGTGCACAGCCAGCATTTTAAACCTCTGTGCTATCAGCATTGACAGGTGAGAGCTGGCAGCAAAAACAGGAATAGTCTGGAGTGGGGGTAGGCCCTGCACCCAAGCACTGAAAGGACAAGAAAGTGGGGTGCACACAGGCAACCTTTTAGTGCCTTTAAGAACATAAATATTCCTGCAAGTCTATTGCTACCACTACTGCTGTTACCATGGCTCTGCCCACCATGTGCGAGAAGGTATTTGCACTTAGAAAAGGGGTAGAGAGACATAAGTGAGCAAAGATCACCAATAGGTAGTCAACCACATCCACATGTTTTTTGATGGTGGAAACCGGAGATGGTGATCTAATTCCCGTTGACTCTCAAAGAGTGTTTCACCTCCCAAAGACCTCTTTCACGAAGTTTTAGTAGGGTTTGGATGTTTACAGAGGGAGTAGTAAAGATTATTGAGGCATACTCTTCAGCCTTGCTTTGTTTTTCTATATCATAAAATTGAGCAGATGTTGGCTGACACTAAGGGCTGGAGGGTAAGGAGAGGGGCTATCAAAACAAGACCTTGGCACATGTGGCACTTTTAGGACCTCAACTTCCTGCTAGCAGGGGGAGTGGGAGAAGGAAAGAACACTGCATGTTGCACCTTTTTAATACACAGTTCAAGGGTAACTGTACAAAGCAACTTCTGGCAATGGCCTGGTCCAGTGTTTCTCCAGGGGAGTCTTTTCCCCATTTTAGTTAGGCCCTGTCTGTGGGGAGCAGCCCCTGAGCTGTCCTCAAGACTAGACCTCCTGCGCCTTTCTAATCGGGGGCTTTCTGAGCTGCACCCTCTGGGGCATCCCAGCTGGTGAGGACACCGGAAACATGCCCGCAGGCAATCAATCCTCTGGCCATCAGTGCAGCCAACACCAGGGAGGGCAACTGAGGCAAAGAGAGCAGTGGGTAATGTTTGCTCCAGAGACTGCTTTTTCCCAGCAGTGCAGCTATAACCTTAGGGACTTGAGGTACAGTTTTGTGGGGTTTCTAGATCCATCTGATATCCTAAATCTTGTATCTTCACAATACTAGCAGTTCTGCAAAGTGTTTTTCCCAGTGCTGCTAATTAACTCTTGATTTTCTCTGCTCCTTCCCCCCCACTCCCCATTTACCATTTTTATGAATTGCTGATCTCATCATTTGATCTCCTTTTCTTCTTTCCTTTTCCATCTCTTCACTTCCACCATCATGTTCATTACATGGCTGTTGCTCCTCCTTTTCAAAAACTGGTCCTTTTCTTCTTCTTCTTCTTCTTCTTCCCCTCCATTCTCACCTCTCCTTTCTCTGGAGCTGGTTCGATCCACAGATACACTGCAGTGGTGAGACCAGTTCAGTACCAGTACAACACTGGGCAGAGCTCCTGCAAGAGGGTCTCTCTCATGATCGTGATAGTCTGGATGTTGGCGTTCGCAGTGTCATGCCCTCTCCTCTTTGGCTTCAATACTACAGGTAACAGTGACATCCAGAACAAAGAGGGGTTGGAAATGGAGGTGCCTTATGCATGGTCAGGTTATTTAACATAGGTCCTGCTGACTTTTCAAGCTACAGAAAATTCCAGGGAACTGAAAAATATCCTGTGAAGGGAGAAGGAAATCCCCAGTGCTGAAGATGTACTCTTCTATAAACTTGCCATTTGTTCAGACAGGCACTGACTGTTGCCGTGGGGACAGACCTGCCTGCTTTACTAGCAAGTCACTGCCCTTTGAAGTATCTTGGTCTAGAAATCCCCCCAAATGATCACTCTGCACACACAGAAATCTCCAAACATGCAGCACTTCCAACACACACACACACCAGAATTACTGCAGTTAATCTTGCCAATAATGGCAGGTCTAGACACAAAATTTAAAGTCTGATGGGTAATGCACCAAGCAAGCCACATTTCTAAATAGTGAGGGTTGCATATTTTTGGTGCTGCTTGCAAGAAATCTGCTCCCCATCTAATTTGCTATATGCTTCCTCACATAATCCCTTGAGGAGAGCATCAATTTAGCTTCCTCCTTGGAAGTAGGCAGGTCTTTCTCCTTCTCCCCTGCTAGGGCAGCCCATCCTCCCCGGAGATAGGGGCCAGCAAGCCTTTCTTCCACTGAGCCCGAGGCACAGGTCCTCTGCTCCCCATCCATCCTCTGTGCAGTGTTCAATTTTAGGAGGAGCAAGGGCAAGTGCTGCTCCCTGCCACTGCCACCTGCACTGTGCTGTAGGCACACATCAGCATCTAGGCAGCCCAGAAACTGTCAGAGGAATAGGGTGGCTCTCTGAGAAAAGATGGGAATAGAAGTGAGAGGACAGTGCTGTTGGCCAGAGGAGCAGGCAGATGTTGGGTTATGCTAGATGACCTTAGGTAAAGTCCATTTTAAGCATCAGTTAGATCAGTGGGCAGGCCACAGTATGATTTGCGACAGCTGAGATAGGAGATGCTTGTACTCCTTGGACTGCCTTTGTCCCCCAGCCACCTTTTGGCTTGCTTTACCCACATGCCGGAGCCTCCTTGAACACCCTGAAGCAGCTCAGTTGCTCCTATCTCTCTCTTCTCCTCCCCAGGGGATCCCAGTGTCTGTTCCATATCCAACCCTATTTTCATCATCTACTCCTCTTTGGTGTCCTTCTACCTTCCCTTCATGGTGACCCTGCTGCTCTATGTCCGGATTTACCTCGTGCTAAGACAAAGACAAAAGAAGCGAATCCTCACTCGGCAGGGCAGCCACAGCGCCAGCACCAAACTGTCGTATACAGACAAAGTAAGATCCACATGAGCACAGTAGGATCTGTCAGAAAGGACAGGGCATGCCTTACCCCCTCTGCTCAGAGGGTCAAAGCACAGAATGGAAACTGGGGGAGGGGAGGGGGGGAGCATAGCACCTTATCGTCCCATCCACCATGATATTTGAGTGCAGAAGCTCCAGTTAAACCCTCTTCCAGTCCTCTAGAAAGAAGATATCCCATGTGTGCCTCTGCCCTCTAGAAGCAGGCCACTAGAAAAAGGGCACACACTATATCAATGTTTCTTCAGAGCTGTGCTTTCTCAGCCACGCAGAAGTTTGGCCAATTTCTTCATTTATTGATTTTTCACTATATGAAGCTTCATTCTCAGAATTTCACAGATCCTAGGTTATTAATAAGAATCTCTTAATCTCACTGACTTTAGAGGTCAAAATGCTTATGATGCATGGGAGCATTTGTTCCACTGACTTTTCCAGATGAAATTTCTGTGACCCTGGGAAATGGGCACAAGGAAATGACCAAGGGATCCCTTGGTCACACGTATCTGTAACAGCACTTGTTTAACCTATTTTTTCCACAATGAAGCTGCATTAAAAAAGAGTGATGATGTTGAGGAGAACAGGGACCACCTTTGTGGCCAACACAAAACAGAAGTGAAGGGTTAGTGGAGTGAGAGTTTCAACTCCTGTTGTCCTGATGCTTCTCCTCAGAGAAATGAAGGCAGAGTTTTTTCAGGTTCTGATTCACCTTGCTAATAAACCAAAGTCAGCCCCAGTCCCTGGATTTTGCAGCACCTCGAGAGGGTAGTGTTAGCACCTAAGAAATGAGTGGGGCAAAGGATAACTCCTAAAACCCTCCTATTCATACTTTGCCCAAGCAAATGGCTTAGACGGTTCCCAGTTACTCTGTGGCATCCTTTTTTGCAGGAACACATCAAAAGAAAAACTTTGCCCAACAGATGCCAAGGCACCTTTTCACCTCGTCTCTCATTCAAATGCCCCAGCCAGGAGACATCTACCAAAAGGAAGTTGCTGGCTCTCATCAGCCTACAGCAGTACTGCAGCTTCTGTCAAGAGGCATCCCTCACCCGGACACCCGGACACCAGGGACACAACAGGCTGAAAGAGAGGAGAAAGAGCAGGAAGTCAGGGCTGGAGGTACGAACACTCAGCAATGGCAAAACAATCAGCTCTTTGAGGCCAGTGCACCAGCCGCCCCGGTTGATCCAGCTTCGGGAGAGAAGGGCCACACAGATGCTCACTATTGTCCTGGGTGAGTGAGAACCACTCTGTCTAATGGGGTGCAAGGGGTGATGCTTTGGGACTTGCAAGTACAGGAATCTCCTAATGCAATATGGAGATAAAAGAAAAGCCAGACCCAGACTTCAGCTGTCACTGCTCCACAAACTCACAAGGAACAAGGATGGAACATTTAGGAATCTAGGGTAACACTCACAAATGCTGAGAGCCAAGTTCATCAGTGCTTTACTCTGCTACAGTTTATTACTCTCTTGTTTTAAATCTGTGGCCAACAAGCCCTCTGAGGTAGCAACAGCCAACACCTTTTGTTTCTCTTTTTCTCTAATATTTTAGTGAGCTATGTATTATTATGAGGCTGGAACTATCTTAGGTTTCCACACATGTACATGCACCAGCTCTTAACTCCAGTTACAGAAGGGGAAACTGAGGCACAGAGCAGCAGAGGAACTAAGTTGTAGAGCTGGATGGAGAACCCGGGAGCCTGGAGCCCTAGTCACCTGTCACGGTCACCAGACACACTGCTTCCCGTAATTAACTCAGTAGTAGCAGGGAGCTAATGCCCTTATCATAACTTACTAAAAGGCTAAAAAAGCAGTAGTTTTTCCTTCTAAGCTGCGGCCACTTGCTGCTGTCTATCACCAAGTCACATTTCAGTCCTCCCTGAAGCTCCATTAATTCACATAACTGATCCTAAGGAGGCCTGTGCTCTTGCAAAGTCCCTCTGCATCAGGAACAAACTTCATCTACAGTGTTTACCAAGCGCAGATGAGTGCACAATAGGCTGCATAGAAGTGGCAAGAGGATGGAGGAAGAGGGCATAGGTGCGGGCCTTTTTCCAAGTGGTAAGTTCTCTAAAATCATGGGTTGTTTTCTCTCCTCTTTAAACTCAGGGGCATTCATAGTCTGCTGGCTGCCATTCTTCTTGCTTCACATCCTGAACACCCACTGCCCTTCCTGCCACGTGCCCCCAGCGCTCTATAGTGCCAGCACCTGGCTTGGTTACATGAACAGCGCCCTCAACCCCATCATCTACACAACCTTCAACACCGACTTCCGCAAAGCCTTCCTCAAGATCCTCTGCTGCTGATTGTGGGGCTGGCACCAAGTTGCGCTCGGTCTCCCTGTCTCCACCAGGCTACAGTTCACAGTGGACGCTCGGACTTTGAATGAAGCGTGGGCCCTTTCCTCCTTCTGCCCTACACACTGTGGGACTTGTTACCTAATGCACTCCCATCCCACAGCCATGAGTGTGGACAACAGCCCGGTTTGTTTCCTCTCTGCAGTGACATGACTAGACACGCTCAGCTGTGCAGGAGAAGAAAGCAGCAACAGTCTGCTCTGCAGCTCCTGTGCAGCGCAGCTGAAGAATAGCCGCTGTTAGCGGAGAGCTCCCCTCCACTGTGAGCAGTGGAGGTTAACATGACACAGTCACTTCAGACAGTCAGGCACTCCCACCAGAGTGAAGAGCAAGAACTCACCCTGCCTGCATGACTGTCTTCACCCACTGAGTCCCAAAGCTCCAGCTTAAGAGTACAAGTACTTCAGTCTTCTGGGGAGAGCAGGAAAGAAGACAGAGGCAAAGCAGCAAGCTCAGCAGCACACACCAGTGGCTCTGCAATACAAACCTAGGTGTGCAGTGGAGGATCAGTTACCACAGTGCACCATTCCTGGGAAATGCCAGGCCCTTGGCAGGCTCTCAGAGGACCCAAATAGACAGCATTTCTCATCTGTTCTGAGAACTCATTTACCCTCCCATTGCCAGAGTCTCAGCCCGCAGAAGGTGCCCAGCACATGTGCAGCAGCCTTAATCAGAGGGCAAAACATGACCTCTTTGATAAGATGGGAGCAGGAGCTAAGGAAACAAATTTAGCACCGAAACTTAGAAAAGGAGCACCGGTGGAGAAACTACAATATCCCTCTTGTCTCCCTGTAAAAGTTTGTCCATGCAACTGGGACAGTTTCAGCACTTGAGGAAGCTTCCCCAAATGCAAGTGAGACACTCCCCTTTGCTGCCAGCTTGTATTTTATTGTTCCTTGCAGGTAGAGAGGTGGCAACCATCCCTTTGGTACGTTGTACTCGTAGGTCAGATTGCATGAGAAGCGCAGCACTCTGTCATAGGGGCAGTGTCTCCTCTTTTAACTCAAGGATC